>NC_067167.1:9668933-10000183 GCF_903995435.1 Acomys russatus | reverse complement strand
CATCGAGCAGGCATTGAGAATCAGTCTGACTATCAAATCTGCCTAGATGGAGAGGACAAGGAGAAACCCGGTGTTGGGAGTACAGGGACGTAACTCAGATCAGATAGCATGGGTGTTCACGGGGTGACCGCATTGGGGGGGTCTCCTGCAGCTTCTAGGTTCAAGTGATTCTGAAAATCACTGTGTTTCAGAAGCTCCAAAGAGAAGGAAGAGAAAAGCCAAAGCAGCAGAACCCAAGGACCCAGTGGAACCCAAAAAACCTGCTCAGTCAAAAAAATCTGCCAAGTCCACAAAAGCAAAAGAAAAGCAAGAAAAAATCACAGACACTTTTAAAGTGAAAAGAAAAGTGGACCGTTTCAACGGTGTTTCTGAAGCTGAGCTTTTGACCAAGACCCTTCCTGATATTTTGACCTTCAACCTAGACATAGTGATTGTAAGAATTTCTCTTGCTTGTTTGACAATAAGTAGCATTCTTCCGGAAAGGTTTCTAAAGAGCACTGCCTTGTGGGTTTGTTTTGTTTTTTTGTTTTTTTGTTTTTTTTTTGGTTTTTTGAGACAGGGTTTCTCCGTGTAGCTTTGGCTATCCTGAACTCACTTTGTAGACCAGGCTGGCCTCGAACTCACAGCAATCCACCTGCCTCTGCCTCCCAAGTGCTGGGATTAAAGGCACGCGCCACCACCGCCCGGCTGGTTGAACTTTTTTTGTTTTTGTTTTTGTTTTGTTTTTCAAGACAGGGTTTCCCTGTGTAGCAGCTCTGGCTGTCCTGGACTCACTTTGTAGACCAGGCTGGCCTTGAACTCACAGATCTACCTGCCTCTGCCTCCTGAGTGCTGGGATTAAAGGTGTGGGGTTAAACAGTGTGTTTCACTGTTAACTTTTGTTTTTTTGTCCTTCCCTCCTTCCTTAATTTTTTTTTTTTTAAATCAAATTGTGTAGCTTTTCTTTTCTTTGGAGGGGGAGAGGGTCAAGCCAGGGTTTCACTGCATAGCCAGGGCTCTCCTGGAACTCTTTCTGTAGACTAGGCTGGCCTCAAACTGAGAACTCCGAGAGTCACCTACCTCTCCTGCCCAAGCACTGGCATTAAAGGCATGGGCCAGTACCACCTGGCTGTTTTCTTTTTTTTTTCTTTTTGGAACAATGCACAGTAATTTAGTATGCTACATAGTGAAGGGGTGGGGCAGTAATAGAACAGCCTGCCTTTTGTCTGGACTTTGCAAATGAAACAAATGGGATATTTGCCTCAGTTTTAAAGGCCTGTTTTTAAGGATAAAGATGTTTACCTGTTTTGTCTTCTAGATTGGCATTAACCCTGGACTGATGGCTGCTTACAAAGGGCACCATTACCCTGGGCCTGGAAATCACTTCTGTAAGTGTCTACTCCTTAGAAATTGCTTTTCAATGAGGTATTTTTATCAGTGGGATTGACGGGCTGGTTTCACAGTTATATAAGAATGATACGAATAAGCACACTCTGTGCATGCTTCTCTGATACGTGCATGGCAAGCGAGGAGCTGAAATGGTATGTCACCACTCACACTGGAATTAGTGGAGAGGAGGGAAGCGGGGCATAAAAAAGTAAAAAGTACTTCCTGGTGCCTTTTGTGCAGCTGGGGATCCAACTCCATGCTCTGAGCATGCTAAGCATATATTCTACAACTGGGCTAACCTCTGTCATTTCTCTTTGCTCAAACTATTTTCAATATTTTATTTATTATTGTTATGGTGTGTGTGTGTGTGTGTGTGTGTGTATTGGGTTTCTCAATGTAGTCTTGGCTATTTAGGAACTCCTATGTACACCAGGCTGGCTTGAATTCACAGAGATCTGCCTGCCTTTGCCTCCCGAGTGCTAGGATTAAAGTCATGTACTACCCCCTGGCATTGATTTCTTTTTCTTTTTTTCTTTTTTGAGTGATTGTGTATATGTTTCAAGGATGGACTAACAATAATACTTGGCTGTGACTGTGTGGACAAAAATGTTGGCGTGGCCAGATTTTTGTCAGTAGTATTTTCTTGGAGAGATTAAAAGAATTGATTATGGATCTTGAGAGGTGGCCCAGAGATGAAGAGCATCGGCTGCTCTTCCAGGTTAGATCCCCAGCACCCACATGGTGGTGGCTCACAGCTCTAAGGGACCTGATGCCCTCTTTTGGCACCAACCACATACATGGTACCCTGCACTCTAGGCAAAACACCCTTTTTTAGTTGGTTTTATTTTTTTATTTTTTTGTCAGTGTGACACAAGCTCATAGTAATTTGGGAAAAGAGAACCTCACCTGAGAACGTGGCATCACCAAATTGGGCTGTGGGCATTTTCTTGGTTAATGATTGCTATGGGAAAGTCCAGCTCACGGTGGGTGATCCCACCCCTCGGCAGGTGGTCCTGAGTTGATTAAGAAAGCAGGCTGAGCAAGCCAGTAAGGAGCATCCTCCATGGCCTCTGCATCACTTCCTGCCTCCAGGTTCCTGCCCTGAGGTCCTGCCCTGGCTTCTTTCAGTGATGGCGTGTGACCTGAGAGATGTAAGTTGAAATAAATTCATTTCTCCCCAAATTGCATTTGGTCATGGTCTTTATCAGAGCAGTTGAAACCCTAACTATGACACACCATGTACATAAAATAAAATTAAAGAATTTCTTAAATATGGGTTGTTGGATATCAATTAGATGTAAAGTGCTTTGATCTGAGACAGACTCTAAAGACAGTTTCTATAGAAGAAAACAACAACGAAGGCTCATTCTTTAAGAGTAAGCTTTTAAAACAGGTACTTTTACCCCGGTGCTGCTCTGTACATGTAGGTTGTTCGTAACACTGCCTACCAGAGCAGTGCATGTCCTCAGAAAACACTGCTCATCTGAGAGTAAGAGTCTGGATGTTTGTGCTAAGTAATCACATGGCCTTGAACACTGTCCCCACTATTATAAATTCTGGAAAGTGTGTCTTAGTTCCCCTCACCCTCAGAATGTTGGCCTTTAGTTGGTGGGTTAGTCTAGGGCAGATGGTGGCATTACCAATTTGGAGGAAAGAACACAGGTTGAAGGTGTGTGTGCAAGGAAGGTAGATAGTTTCTTGCAGGAAAATGATAATTAGTAAAGCTAGAGAGGAATTAACATGGTGCCCTGCGGCCATTGAGCAATATGGTATTTGACCTAGGTTACTAATTGATATATTCCAAGTCTTTTGTTTCCCTTCACTTTTGAGAACAGGATGTAGAGCATTCCATCAGCTAAAAGCCTTGCACTTTGTGTGGAGGTAACAGAGTCCTCTGTCCACAGGGAAGTGTCTGTTCATGTCGGGGCTGAGTGAGGTTCAGCTGAACCACATGGATGACCACACCCTACCCGGGAAGTACGGCATCGGCTTCACCAACATGGTGGAGAGGACAACGCCGGGCAGCAAGGACCTGTCCAGGTAGCTACAGCATGGGTGTACTGTGCTTGCAGGCTCCTCCGGTTACTTAGCAACATTGTAGGGATCCTGTCCAAACCCAGATCCAAGAATGCTCGTGTGATGCTTTGTGAGGGCTGTCTGAGGCAGTGCAAACGCTGCTGGGTCTGTTCCTCACTGCCTTTTCCCCGTTCCTTACTTCAATTCTAGTAAAGAATTTCGGGAAGGAGGGCGAATCCTAGTGCAGAAACTGCAGAAATACCAGCCACGAATAGCGGTGTTCAATGGAAAATGTAAGATTTACTTTTACATTTGTATCTTTTCTTTCCCATTTATTTAATCACTTTACAGCCTGGTCTCAGCCTCCTCCCTCCTCCCTGGCCCACCCTCGTACCCCCTTCTTCCCATTGCCCTCTCCCAGGGGTATCATCCCCCCTTTGCACCTCAAATCGCAGCAGGACTAGACTAAGCACATTCTCTTCCACTGGGGCCGGACAAGGCAGCCCGGCTAGGGGAAAGGGATCCAGTAGCAGGCAGCAGAGTCAGAGACAGCCCCCACTCCCATTGTTAGGGGACCCACATGAAGCCTGAGCTGCGCATCTGTAACATGTGTGCAGGGGGCCTGGGTCCAGCCCATGCATGCTCTTCGGCTGGTGGTCCAGTCTCTGTGAGCTCCATGGGCCCAGGTTAGGTGACTCTGTAGGTCTCCTTGACCCCTCTGGCTCCCTCTAGTTTATCTTTTCTTACTGCTAATGGCAAGGATAGTGTTAAATATGTTTGTATTTTCTTTCAGGTATTTATGAAATTTTCAGTAAAGAAGTTTTTGGAGTAAAGGTTAAGAACTTGGAATTTGGGCTTCAACCCCATAAGATCCCAGACACAGAAACTGTAAGTCACCTGCGTGCATCTATAAGCCAGCTAGCGCCACAGCGGTTTCTAGCTAGTGGTCCTTTCCCTTAGTCCCAGACACTGGCATTTCTGCCATGGAAAGAGCCACCTGTTTTATCAAATAGTTACCAGCTTGTGTTTTCCGGTGAGTTAGAGTTTTATTTAAAAAGTATTTGTCAGCTAAGTGTCAGCACACACTACATTCACAATATCAGTGGTGGCTACTTACAAATTCAGGCGTATGCATAAACACAGACCTCACTGATAAAATTAACTACTTTTGTATGTTTAACCACAGCTTAATGAGAGCAGTACATGCTAGACAGACATCCAGCCAACTTTACGTTTGGTACTGTCATGTAATCAGAGGCATCATGAGACGGACCCGTGGGAGCGTGCGTGTGCGTGCGCGGGCGCTCTCTTTCTCTCTGTTTAACATTTTACTTATTTATTTGTCTACCAATTTATTTCTTTATTACTATATGTAGTTAGCAATAGGTTTTTGGTTGTCTTGTTTCTTGAGCTGGGGATCAGATTTAGGTTTTTTGTACATGTCAAGTAATTGCCACTTAGCTATCCTGGACCTCTTTCTTGTGTGTGTGTGGGGGGGGGGTTGTTTTTGGGTTTTTTGTTTCGCTTTGTTTTCTTAGACGGTGTTTTTCTATGTAGCCTTGGCTGTCCCGGACTCACTTTGTAGACCAGGTTGGCCTTGAACTCTGATCCACCTGCCTTTGCCTCCCCCCATGGCCAACTTACCTTAGTGCTCTCAAACATAGTTTTCTCCAGCTCTCTTTTGTGTGTAGTGGCTGGCTGGGGTGGTAACTGGGGCCAGAACCGAGGGTTTCTCACATGCTAGGCAGGGCAAATGTTCTAGTACCGATGCTTCCCATCGGCAAGGGAGGCAAGAGCAGGAACCTGGAAGCAGAAATTGGAGCAGAAACTGAGGAAGAACGCGGCTTACTGCCTTGCTCAGCCTGCTTTCTTTAAAAACCTGCACTCTAGGCCTGGGGAGATGGCTCAGGGCTTAAGAGCACTGGCTTTTCTTCCAGAGGAACTGAGTTCAACTCCCAGCACCCACATGGCAGCTCACAACTGTCTTGTCACTCCAGTTCAGGGTTTCTGGCACCCCCACACCAACATTTGTACAGGTGAAACACCAGTGCACATAAAAAGGAATAAATCTTTAAAAAAAATTTTAAAGAGCCAGGCGTGGTGGTGCGCACCTGTAATCCCAGCACTTGGGAGGCAGAGGCAAGCAGATCACTGTGAGTTCAAGGCCAGCCTGGTCTACAAAGTGAGTCTAGGTCAGCCAAGGCTACACAGAGAAACCCTGTCATGAAAAACAAAAATAAAAACTAGGCTTATCTGACTAAGATGGCAGTACTCACAGTGGACTGCCTCTACCACACTAGAGTTAAGGAAATGCCTCATGGGCCTGGCAGGATCACTCAGCTTGTGCAGGGGGCTGCTAGACTCTTGAAGGCTTCTCTACCCCAGCTAGTTCCCAAATAATTGACACAGAGACTGTCATGAAGCACTAATGCTGGCCAAATACCAACCCTCTAAGCTATTTAGCTGTCCCCCAGCCTACACACCCAAGTTACTTGCCAGTCAGTCATCCTGTCTGGGATGGATCTGTTCCATCAGTCTGTCCTCATGGCCACATGCTTGTGGTCCTTCTGCCCCATGGGGACGTCCTTCTCTCTGCTTCCCTTCCTGCAGCTGTGCTTCCTCTTCCCTCTCCTGACAGAGTCTCTCTCAGACCCCCAAGCCAGCCCAGGAACCCAAGCCCCACCCACCTCTCTTCTGCCCAGCCCAGGCTGCCCGCAGCTTTACTGACCAATCAAGGATAATTGGGGGGCAGAGTTACACAGCATCACTTGGTGTACATGAGAATGTGTTCATCTAGGGTATACCCAGACCTTGGGGGCTAGTAATTAACAATTAAATACATTAGCAGCACCAGAACGGCCTCCAACATAATGGTTAAGATATTTTCTGCCAAGCTTGACAACCTGAGAGTTCAATCCCTAGAGAGAACTGACTCCAACAAGTTGTCCTCCAACTTGTTCACATACGAACGCCTCTGCCTGCCCCGCCCCCCAAATAAATAAATAAATAAGAAAGTGCCTCATGCATAAGGCCACAGGCTAGTTTGATCTGGGTAATTCTTCAGTTGAAGTTCCTTCTTGATAGATGATGAGTGTAGGCCTGGGTCAGTTGACAGCCAAGAAGTAACCATGGCAACTCTGGCAGTTCTCTAGGTAGCACTGCATTATACAATGTATTTTTTTTTTTTTTTTCTTTTTGGTATTATGTATATAGTGCTCTGCTTGCTTGGACACATGTAGGCCAGAAGAGGGCATCAGATCACATTATAGATGGTTGTGAGCCAGTATGTGGTTGCTGGGAATTGAAGTCAGGACCTCTGGAAGAGCAGTCAGTGCTCTTAACCTCTGGGCCATCTCTCTAGCCCCATACAATGTTTTCTTTAGCATGAAATAGGAAGCTGTTGGTGTTGCTAGTGATTTAGTGCCAAGTGAAAACAATTTACTTTCTTTTTATTTTACTTGTGGGTCAGTAGGTAGATCAGTACTATGTACACCAGACGAGGCTGTCCTCAGACCTACAGACCTGCCTCTGCCTCCTGAATACTAGGATTAAAGGTGTGCGCCATTACCCTCAGCCAGTCTACTCTGGGTCATTTTAATTGAAGAATATCTTGAAAATGTGCTGTTATAAAACATGGTAACATACCTACACACATATCAATTAGGAGTTTCTAAGAATTCTATTCTCAAAGCAAAATAATTGTAATATGTGATGATGATGTCTCAAAACAAAGTAATTATATGATAAAGAAACCAACTTACAAATTGTCATAAATATAGTAGTCGACTGCCTCAGTTGTGTGTAACTGAGAAAATAGAAAATGAGTTGTGCTCTTTGAAGGACAGTTTGCCCCCAGCCAAAATGATAAATGCAAGTGTCTTTTCCTGTAGCCATCTCCTTCTGGTGTTTTATCCAACTTCTAGGAACATTTCCAAATACTGTAGTTGATGATAAAAGAATTTAAAGCAACCTAAACCCTTTAGTTGGCTCTGGCTAATAAGTCATAAAAGGCTATGTAACTCTTTAAGGCCTTTCATGCCTAGGTACATGGTAAGAGCGTCTCTGAGGTACACTGTTGAGTGACAAGAGCAAGGGGCAGGGGAAGGAGAGCACATTGTGTTTTGTGTGTTTATTGAAAAGGATGTGGGACAGTAACTGCACCTAGAGGCCTTTGATTGCCCATGGACACCTCAGGGACTCATGAAGAGTGATTGCCTCAGCAGAAGGAACAGGAGAGCTGGGAGGGAGACCTCAGCAGAAATGCTGCTCCCTTTGTTCCTTTGGAATTATGAAATATATTTACTTAAAAAGAAGAGACTTGCCAGGCAGTGGTGGCGCACGCCTTTAATCCCAGCACTTGGGAGGCAGAGGCAGGCCTGGTCTACAAAGCGAGTCCAGGACAGCCAAGGCTACATAGAGAAACCCTGTCTCAAAAAACCAGAAAAAAGGAAAAGACTTAATTGTTAGAGGAACACTTGGGGGAACCATGTGTTAATATATTGGCTTTGGTCTTAAATGCAACTTCTTTCATTGATTTTGTTTGTATGTATGTGTGTATGTGTGAATATATCAAGTTATTAAGCCAAATAAACATACATTTTTCTTTTTCTTTTTTGTTTTTGTTTTTCAAGACAGGGTTTCACTGTGTAGCCTTGGCTGTCCTCCAACTCACAGCACTCCTGCCTCTGCCTCCAGAATGCTGAGATTAAAGGTGTGCGCTGCCACCGCACTTGGCTAAAGATAAGTTTTTCTAACCACAGTATGAGTAGATAAGAGCAGATGTTAAAGTCTCTGAACCTTGTTGGTCCCAGCTCTGCTACGTCATGCCGTCTTCCAGTGCCAGATGTGCTCAGTTTCCTCGAGCCCAGGACAAAGTTCATTACTACATTAAGCTGAAGGACTTGAGAGATCAGCTGAAAGGCATTGTACGCAACACGGACATTCAGGAGGTGAAATACACGTTTGACCTGCAGCTGGCACAAGGTTTGCTACCATTCCCTCCTCTTACTAGCTTCTTGTGTGTATGGAACAGAAAGGCAGTAGCAGATACAAAGCAGGAGGAAGGAGAAGTGTGCTGTGGTGATGGGTCTTAGTGTGTTCGCACCTCCTCGTGCTGCGGGATTTTGGGTCTGAGGAGCATCTCTCTGCCTAGGGTTGAATGTGATGGATTTTTCCAATTCTTAAAGCTAATTTAGTTATGTGCTACAAAGAATTTTAAGAATGATAGCAAATGAGGCTGCAGAGATGGCTCAGTGCTTGGGAGCCCTGTTGGTCTTGCAGAAGACCAGGATCTGGATCCCAGGACCCACCTGAGGCAGTTCTAGGGGGTCCATTGTCCTCTGTCCTCCTTGGGCATCTACATGCATAGAAACTCATGCAACCGCGCACACACACAAATAACAAATCTTAAAAAGAAACAAACAAACAAAAAAACTATTCAAATTATACAACTCAGCTACATTTGCATAGAAAACTTTTATACACCATCAGTTTCAATCATCTTTTATTGTCCCACAGAGGATGCAAAGAAGATGGCTGTTAAGGAAGAGAAGTACGACCCAGGCTATGAAGCAGCGTATGGCGGTGCTTATGGAGAAAACCCGTGTAATAGTGAACCTTATGGTGAGAACCCGTGTAATAGTGAACCTTGCAACTTTCCTTCCAATGGGCTAAGTAGGTTTCTGTCCAGATGGTTTCTTTTGTGGGGGGGGGGGGTGACGGGAACGTAATGGAAATGGAGAGCGGTTGTTGAAGATTTAGGAGGATTAGCATATAATGTAACTAAGTGTCTAAAGACTCCACAGGTCATTCTCTGACGTCACAGCTTCTAAGCCAACCCACCCATTTCCTTTCTTGAATAACAAGTGATTTATCAGTCCTAGATCTGAAAATCTAGTAGAAATTTACTGTGTCTCTGTTTGTTTGTCTTGAGACAGGGTTTCTCTGTGTAGCCCTGGCTGTCCTGGACTCACTTGTAGACCAGGCTGGCCTCGAACTCACAGCGATCCACCTGCCTCTGCCTTCCTGAGTGCTGTGTGCTACCACACCAGGCATGAAACTTACTGTTTTCAGTATTTTAATAATTCTAATTTAGTGTACTTTAAAATCTAATTGGATCACTTGAAACTTGACAATGAAGTAAGATTTTTTTTTTTCCCTTCTCAGCAGCTGCGGACCTGAGAGGAGAGTCAGCCCC
The DNA here is from genome assembly GCF_903995435.1 of Acomys russatus. NCBI lineage: Eukaryota > Metazoa > Chordata > Mammalia > Rodentia > Muridae > Acomys > Acomys russatus. Next base: position 9,990,603 of record NC_067167.1, on the reverse strand, counting down.
TGGGGACATTCCCAATGGGCAGTGGATGACGCAGTCATTTGCAGACCAGATCCCTTCTTTTAGTAATTGTGGGACCCAAGCGCAGGAAGAAGGAAGCCACGCGTAGGGACTGTGCCTCTCCGCTCTGCCTCAGCACTGCAGTTTAATGCAGTTGTCGGGGCGTAGACCCTCAGTTGCTAACTGAAGACTTTTAGTATTAATAGTACTTTACACTAGTGGTGTAATTATGTATGGTAGTCAACCGATGAGCTGTGTAGTTTGGAAAGAAAAAATAGGGTGTTTTTTATCTGAGTTTTGTATTTGGATTATCCATCATTCCAGCTTTTTCTATACTGTATCTCATTTATGAAGAAACTGGTTTTCTTTGGGGAGTCAGTTCGATCTATGATTTTAAAATGCAACAGTCTGAATGTTTGTAGTTGATTCTTCACTCTGCATAGCTATATATGCCATGATCCCTTTAAATGCCTAAGAAGGGCATGCTAGTAAGAATCAAGCTAGTAAACAAAGGCAGATGTCAAAAATCCAACTTCCGTGGATGGCGCTGACTAACCCGCACTGGAGTCCCAGCTGGGTTGAATTCGCTCTCAGACCTCTTTACTCCCCCAGCGGTGCGTGTGGCGGGTGCTTGGTAATAGAAATAGTATGGCCGTTCCCGCTGCGACGTAAGCCCTTCCTTAGCCCTCCACTCCTCCCTGTTAATCCTCTCAGAGGCAGAACCGTCTGCTGCCCTGGTAAGCTCCTGAGAGCGTCAGTATTTATCAGTGTTCTGATTTTACCCTTGACGAGGAGAGTAATGAGAAGTGAACTTGGAGGGTGCACAGCGTCGCGCTGCAGGTGTTTGATAGCCCTGTTTAGACTGGTGCTGTGTGCTAAGACAATGCACACAGTTTCCTGGCTAGGTAAGGCCACTCATTAACCAGTAATTTAAGAGTCATTGTCACTGCTGTGTTTTTCTGTGGGCTTGGTGAACCTCATGAGCAGTTGATTGCAGTTTGTACCTTTGTGGTTTTTAATGCATTTTCCATGGTGCTACAAATAGCCCATTAGGGCTGGTCGATATTAAAACTGGGCCTTCAGAAATGCCTGCTGTATTCACTCCTGGTCACCCATGGATATTCTGACTTGGTGCATACCCAAGGAACGCGCTGCTTTTCAGTATGAAATGTCCCACAGAGGTTACATCGCCTGCTCCTCTACGAGTAGTGAGAGAAGCAGTGTCTTGTGATGAAGTTCAGTGTGCTCTTAGCTGTGGGAATGGTGGATTTTATTTTCCCTTAAGTCTAGCTCAAGCTGTGTGCCAGTCATGTTATTTCAGAGGTGTGCTGCACTGCTGTTTACATGGACATCATATGCGGGTGCGCTGAAGTGCCTCGCATCAGGGATTAGGATCAACTATTTTTTTCATGGGACTCTGTAAAGCATGTAGCTAAGTATGGCTTTGCTGTCTGACTGTTGTAGCTTTACTGTAGATTTCCTTGTGTGGAAAAATACCTTTAAATTAAGATACTCTGGAGAGCGAGTGTGAGGACTTTCCACGTGCAGTACTGGTGCTTATCACTGAACTTGGCCACTGAGTAGTACATGTCGGTGCATCCTGTATGTGACAGGGCAGGAGGTTTTTCATTAAATAATACTGAGATTTTAACTTCATATAAAAGTCTGGTAGTTTTTGCAATAAACATTAAGAATGGCTATATTTAAGGCATGAGTATTTCTATAGCAAATTGTAATGGTGTTCTCCCCTACTTTAACCCTGAGGACAGTTTGCTTTTGTTATATTTACCATGCAGAGTAAAATAGGAAAATCACAAGAACTTAGATATTTTGCTTTTACAGATATCAATTTTTTTAATTTATAATTTTTTATAAAAGACAAAACTGGCAACCTGTTGTTTTTTTTTTTAAAAACAAAACAAAACTCAGCAGCCAGGCATGGTGGCACAGGGCTTAATTCCAGTATTCAGGAGGCAGAGGCATGCAGATGTTTGTAAGTTTGAAGCCAGCCTGATCAAAATAGTGAGTTCTAAGCTGGCCAGGGCTATATATAGAGAGAACCTATTTTGTTGTTGTTGGGTTGGTTGTTTGAGAGGATTCCTCTGTTTGTAGCCCTGGCTGTCTTTGAACTCACTCTGTAGACCAAGCTAGCCTTGAACTTACAGAGATCAGCGTGCCTCTGCCTCCTGAGTGCTGGGATCAAAGGTGTGTGCCACCACCACCCAACTAACTTGTTTTTATTATTTAAATAACATGGATGGATGTTTTTAATGTCTGCATCATATGTGTGCCTGGTACCCATAAAGGCTGAAAGAGAGTCGAATCCCTTGCAACTGTATTTATAGATAATTGTACACTGCTACGTGGTGCTGGAATCATTCCTGGGTCCTCTGCAAGAGCATTCACCCTCAAACACAAGCCATCTCTCCACCCAGGAACCCTGTCTTAACCAAAGAACTGCTACAAAAATACCTTAACTGTGAAAAATTAGAGGTTTTAAAGTTTTCAGATGTAATTTTCATTCATGTCAAGACCAGCCTGGAAAACATAGTGAGACCCTGTCTCAAAACACCAAACAGAAAGAAAGGGGTGGGGGTGGGAGATTAGTCATGATTATCATTTGAACTAAAAGAAGGTAAATCTGCCTATATGGTCCCTATCAGCTTTTGTTCCTTAAGTCACACATCTATCAGAGGTGATCATAAAGAACAGTGTTAGCGTAGGATACAAAGGCACACTTCCATTTTTATCCAGGGAATATTTTAGGTGTTGGAGTGTATCATCTATTGTGATTGAGTTTAAAGATCCCTGCAGGGTCAGGAACAAACCAGCTCTCCCATAAGTCATTGTGAACACTAGGAAAATCCCAGGGTTTGTGTCTTCCATTCCAGTGGAGTAGCTTAGCCTCCTGCAGAAAGTGCTCCGAGTACCTTGCCTCGTGGTTCCAGCCTTCGGTGTGTGCAGAGGAAAACAACAGGCGTGGTTAGTGAATACAGCTTTATATGAAGCCTTGAATCCAAGCTTAATGCTAAAAGTTTGCAGTTAGCAGGACTCCCACCTCAGATAGGCCACATTGGTGTAATACTACCAGCGTGCAAAGTGATAATAAACTAAAGGGTTATACAGTGAAGACAACTTAATGCTACCTTCTAAGGTACTTCTAGGTCATGGAAATACAATTGTAAAAAAAAATAATCATATCCTCTACTGTTGTTTCTTTACATAACAGACTCCATTGAGTAGAGAGAAATGGCCAGCCTGGCTTTTGTTGCTCAGCACAGGCCCTGCAGCCGCTGCAGTAGAGAAGGGAGCTAGTCACCTCAGCCTCCACAAATGGAGCTCACATTCGGGAAGAGGCACTCTGACGTGAGAAGTCAGAGCGAGCCAACATCCTTCACCTCTGCTCCATGACAATGTGGTCTGCCTCAGAGGGATGAGTTTAGGAGATGAAATCTGTTTTGCTTTTGCTTTTTTTTTTTTTTTTTTTCCTCCAAGACAGGGTTTCTCTGTGTAGCCTTGCCTGTCCTGGACTCACTCTGTAGACCAGGCTGGCCTTGAACTCACAGCGATCCGGCTGTTTTGATTTTTCAAGAAAGGCTGTCTCTGTGTAGTCCTGACTGTCCTGGACTTGCTTTATAGACCAGGCTGGCCTCAAACTCCACAGAGCAATCTGCCTGCCTCTGCCTCCCCTCAGTACTGCTGGGATTATAAGCATGCACCAGATGAAAGCAGTTGTAACTAATTTGTTTCATAGATGTTAAGTCTTTCTGTTTAGACCCAAACCTACTACATCTTAGCATTATTGTTGCATCCCACATCCAAAACAAATTCAGATCGGATCACTTTGCCAGCTGCTGCTGTGTAGACTCGCTTTAACATTCCTTGCCTGAGTCCAAACCTTACAGAGGAGCAGACCTGTTCCCCTGAGAGATTGTGCCCGTCTTGCATGTCAGGAGTTGGTAATTCACAGGGTGTGGTTCTCAGCCTGCTCCAGGATCATAAACTTTTCCTGTTTTGCACAAGTGTCTGCTGGGTGTGCACGTACCACACATGTACTGAAGTTGACATCAGGTTTTTTCCTCAATTTCTTCCCAATACCGAGGCGATGGTCTCTCACTTAAACCTGGGCCCTTCCAGCATGGCTGCCCTGGCTAGCTGGCTTGCCTGGAGAATCCCATCTCTGCTGTGTGAGTGCTGGGATTGCCGGCTTGGAGAGCCATATTGTTCTCGTGCTTGCATGGCAAGTGCTTTTATCCTCAGAGCCATGTCCCCAATCCAGCATTAAAGGGCAGCAGCTGTCTAAGGCCACTGTATGCCTCACTCCTCAATAGGTTTTGTGTATTATAGATCTCTGCAAGGCAGAAGTTCTATGCTAAGCATTATCTTACATTTTTTTTAATGTTTTTAATTTTTTTTTTAATTTCATGTATATTGCTTGTATGTCTGTGTGATGGTGTCAGATCCCTTGGAACTGGAATCAGAGACAGTTGTGAGCTGCCCTGTGGGTACTGGGAATTGAACCTGGATCTTCTCAAAGAGGCAGTCAGTGCTCCTAACCAGCAGAGCCATCTCTCCAGCCCTAGTCTATAAACTTCATGAATCATAGAATGCACCCCTCTGGCAACTAAAGATGCTGTCTGCATATGCACATTCTGAGCCTGAGGGTTAAAGAGATGAGGCCACTAAGGACACAAGGTTTGTGTCCGTCCCGTCCCCCCCATTCCCCCGCCCCCCGCCCAAACCCCTTAGGGTTCAAGCCTTGGGCTATAAGTGCTAGAGTGGTGGTTGCTGGGTTAAAAGTATACTTCATGCCAGTGGCTCATGCCTGTTGTTCCAGCACTGAAGGAGATAGAGGCAAGTGTATATCTGTGAGTTCGAGGCCAGCTGGTCTACAAAGTGAGTCCAAGACAGCCAGGGCTACACAGAGAAACCCTGTCTCGGAAAAACAACAAAAGTGTCTGTCCCTTGCTTCCAGGCAGTACTCACCCAGGTGCCTTATGTGCCACAGAGGGTTGATGGTGGAATGCTTCCCATGAAACACAATCAGCATCGGAGAGGTAGCCACGCCCCCTCCCAGGGAGCTGCCATAGAGGTTTTCCCTAAGAAATGGGACAGAAAAGCAATGTTTGGTCTGGAGCCCTCACTTAACAAAGCAGATGCTAATGTGGTCCTTCAGAAAGATGTAAGACTTTTGTTTTCCCCAGTTTTTACTATTTAGTTAGGGATTTTTGTTGTTAGAATAAGGGCATTTGCCAGACGTTGGTGGCACATGCCTTTAATCTCAGCACTCAGGAGGCAGAGGCAGGTGGACAGTTGTGAGTTCGAGGCCAGCCTAGTCTATAAGCCTACCTCTCAACTTTTTATTTCTAAAACTGTCAAACTTCAAAACATAGACAACCAGGAGCTCCCCTACACATCATGTAGAGTCACAGTACATGGTCCATGTATGTGGCAGAGGGCCGCACTCTTATGTGCGTCACCTAGATTCACAGTGTTAATATTTGCTGATATCTTGTCACTAACTCTCAGGGCTTTTTATGGTAATCACAGAAGGTCAAATTCTGGTCCTATATTATTTATAATTTTGTACAAGTTCAATGTTTTAATGGCTTTAAGATACACAGATGAAGGGGGTGGAGAGACGGCTCAACAGTTCAGAGCACTGGTGCTCCTACAGAGGACTCCCAGCACCCAGATGGCTGGCTACACAGCTATTTGTGACTCAGTTCCAAGGGATCCAACACCCTCTTCTGGCCTCCAAGGGCATGCATGCATGTGGTGAACACACATACACGGAGGAAGTAGATACCACGCACATAACATTAGTATTTTTTTTAAGTGGGGGAAATATAATTTTTTTAATTTATAAACTATTTTGAAATCTTAATATACTAAAAATACTATATTGAAATAATGAAGACTGATGGGAAATACAATAATGTGGTAATAATAAATGTTTTGCTCTATGTTTAGAAATCTGATCATTAAAACTTTGAAATTTTAGCCAGGCATGGTAGTGCATGCCTTTAATCTCAGCACTCAGGAGGCAGAGGTAGACAGATCGCTGTGAGTTCCAAGATAGTTTGGTCTACAAAGTGAGTCCAGGAGAGCCAAGGCAACACAGAGAGACCCTGTCTTGGGGGAGGGGAACTTTGAAATTTTAAAAGTCACTTTTAAGAAAAGTGCTGGAAAAAGCTCCTCAGGAAAGTGCTTGCCCCAGAACCCATGTAAAAACTCCCTGTTTGTAATCCCTGTACTAGGAGGGTGGAGACAGGAGGACGGCCAGCTTCCTGGCCTAATTGCTGAGCTCCAGGCTGGCAACAGACCTTGTCTCAAAAGACGCTGGATGGTGCTCTCAAGGATGAACCCTGAGGTTATCTTCCAGCCTCCACACAAATACCCGGGCACACACCCATACATGTATGTGCAAGCCCACACATAAAAAATGAGCATCAATGGGGCTGGAGAGATGGCTCAGTGGTTAAGAGCACTGCCTGCTCTTCCAGAGGACCCGGGTTCAATTCCCAACACCTACATGCCAGCTCACAACTGTCTGTAACTCCAAGATCTGACACACTCACACCAACGCACATAAATTAAATAAAAAATATTTTTTAAAAAGTTTTAAAAAGTGAGCATCAAATAAAAGGTTGGTTTTCTTTTTTAAATCCTAGCACTATGAAATTAGCCTTAAAAATAGGTCTGTGAACTGCTGTACTTGCAGAAGGAAGCCTAGCATAGCTGTCCTCTGAGAGGCCCCACCTAGCAATGGATCAGAACAGATGCTGAGACACACAGCCAAACATTGGGCAGAGGACAGAGAGCCTTGTGGAAGAGTGAGAGAGGAAGGATAGAAGGACCCTGAGGGAATAGGAGCTCCACAAGAAGACCAACAGAGCCAACCTGGGCCCAGGGGGCTTGCAGAGACCAAAACCAAGCAAGGGCTATGTATAGACTGGACATAGGCCCCCTCCCTACACATATGTACCCATTGGGCAGCTTGGTCCCCTAGTAAGGGGAGCAGGAACTGTCTGACAAGGACTTTTTTGCATGCTTTTCAATCACTTCCCTCTGGCAGGGGTTCCCTTGCCAGGCCACAGTGGTGGAGGAGGCCCTCAGTCCTGATGCTACTTGACTTGTTGGGATGGGCGGGGGTGGGGGCTCCCCTTTTCTGAGGGGGAGGAGAGGGAGGATACAGGGAAGAGGGAGGAAGAGTGGGGCTTCAATTGGGATGTAAAGTAAATAAATAAATAAAAATTTTAAAGTAGGTCTGTGGCTGGGTGTGGCGGAGTACATTTTTAATCCCAGCATATCAGAGGCAAAAGCCAGCCTGGTTTCCTAGCTGAGTTCCAGGCCAGCAGGCTAGGGCTGCATAATGAGACCCCGTCCCCACAAAAAAAGAAAAGAAAAAGAAAAAAAAAGCAGTCCTATGAAAGAACTCAACTGCAATAAATGAAGATTTTTCAATGGGAAAGCGTCAAGTCACATTGTTAAGAACTGACTAGGAAACTGAAAAGGAACCGAGTCCTTTGCCTCACAGCACCTCGATTTTTCAGATCGGTCATCTGGGGAAAGATTTCACCGACACCCCTTTTCTCGGTCAACAGAATCTATGAAATGTGACCTTAGATGCCTTTTTGTTTTGCTTTGGTTTTGTAACTCCTGAGCTATGCAAAGAAGATTAGCTGGGAGCAACGGTGGCAGAGACGCGCAAACACACTTACGCCACATTCTTCTGCATCCATTTTTCCAGCTGTTTGGTGATGCGCTGGTGTTTCCATTCCGTCATGTTGGCGACAATCACCCCAGGGTTGAATGAACAGGTGCTGGGGCTGATGCCAAGGCCCTTGATGGTCTTCTTCCGGTAGTCCAGATAGCCCATATATGTGTTCTACAAAAGAACAGGATAGAGTCTTCTGTCTGTTTCTGGAAAGTGGTTATGTTCTGGAAGCTGTTGTGCACTATCTCTGGGCTTCCCCCTGCCTCACTAGCAGCTTTCCACCTTCCTTTGGTGTGTTCTGTTGTGACAGCCTCTCTGTAGCTCTGGCTGTCCCAGAACTCGCTATGTAGACCATGCTAGCCTCAAATTTACAGAGATCTGGCTCTGCCTCCAGAGTGATGAGATTAAAGGTGTGTGCCACCATGCCCAGGATGTTTTTAAAAGGTGTGTTCACTCCAACGTGTGCACGCATAAGCACTCTTGCATGCCACAATGCATGGGTAGAAGTCAAAAGACAACTTAGAGTTGGTTCCCTGTGGGTTTCGGTCAGGCTTCCAGGCTATCTCGCGGCTCTCCATTGCTGGGTTTGTCTCCTTTTCCAAACTCTGAGTGCCCAGTGCCCAGCCTTCCTCCCCAGCACCTGTTGTTTGCTTTTCTGACTCCATCGACAGCCCATCCTGTTTCAGGGCTCTGAATTCCATCTGTCTCAGCCACATCTGCCTAGCTGGTGTTGCCTTCTTGATGCTTAAGCCGCTCCAACGGGCAAGCTGTGCCTGTTTTAACGCTGGCTCCTTAGCACGGTGCAGTGGTGCACGCCTGTAGTCCCAGCACTCGGGAGGCAGAGGCAGGCAGATCTCTGTGAGTTTGAGGCCAGCCTGGTGTGCTGGTTCCTTGCCCTGTCTGCCTCAGTAGAGTACTAATTTCTATCCTTGTTATTTGAGCAAAAGTACAGAGTCATTAATGCATCCTTACCCCTTTCTCATCCAAATCTGTTGATAAAGCCTGTTTGTCCCAACTTCAAAGCACCCCCTGGAACCAGCTAGTCAGCACTCAGCGAAGCCTTCCTGTCCCTACTGACAAGTGCTGCTCACTTCTCCCCTTGAAAATGGTTTCATTTTTATTTTATATGCATGAGTATTTTGCCTGCATGTATGTATATGCACTATGTGTGTGCCTGGTGCCCAAGGAAGCCAGAAGAGGACACTGGGTCCCCTGGAACCAGAGTTACATATAGTTGTAAGTCTCTATGTTGGTACTGGGAAACAAACCACTAACACAACGTGTGGTGATGAGCGACTTTAACAACTACCATTTCTAGAGCATTCTCTACACGTTGGACACTTCCCAGCATCCCACAAACACAGCAGAATAGAATAGAGAGTGTCCACTCTTCAGATTAGGGAAGTGGGACTCCACAGGGTTACAGAAATTGGCCTGAGTGGGTGGGGAAAATGGAACCCCATTCTTTACGCATCTCCTGGTAGTTCCCACTGGCTTTGGATGGGGAGGAGGAGGAAGAGGAAGAGGAAAAAGAGGAAGAGCAAAAATAGGGTTCTCTGATCATACTCACCTGCAGCCCCACAAGTTGGTTGATGTCTTGAGCGGAGGGCAAGTCACAGTCATCTGAGAAGGCTGCTGCGTGGCCCAGAGCCAAGGTGGTGTCATACAGTTCCTGGATATCACCTGCATTTGGAAGTATCAACAATTAAAATGCAAGTATCTCTGAACTGGAAAGAACCTTAGCTTAATTCCTGACTTCAGTAGAGCAAAGAGTACAGAGCTCCTCTTTTCCCATGGTGTGGCGGTATTCTGCGGGGGTGGTGGTGGTGCACGTCTTTAGTCCCAGCACTCTGGAGGCAGAGGCAGGTAAACTTCTGTGAGTTCGAGGCCAGCCTGGTCTACAAAATGAGTTTCAGACAGCCAAAGCTACACAGAGAAACCCTGTCTCAAAAACAAATACACCAAAAACCGAAACCAACCAAACAACCCCCCCCCCAAAAGAAAAACAGTTCATGCCTGTTGAGGGAGCCACTTGAAATATTCACATGGGTGTTAATCAGGCCTGTTGCTGTGTAGTCTCTGAATGCTTATAAAACATGCGCACTCACTACAAAGTGCCCTTGGTGACATTTTGCTTCCGCGTGTTTGACAGATGCAGAGAAGATGCCCCCAAGGTAATTACTGCAGACTTGGCAGTCGGAGGGGTCCTCAGAGGCCAATAGATTATCCAGGGAAACATCAAACCCTGCTTTCAAAATGTGGCCATTTGTTTGTTTGTTTGTTTTGGTCCTTGGTTTTTTGAGAATCAAAAACTCAGATAGCTGCCAGCCTTCTGCTTCCGAAGTACTGGGATTAAAGGGTGTGCTACCACTGCCTGGCCTCGAGATATAGCCCGTTCTACAATAATGCTGTATTCACTTTACCAAATATTTGAAGTCTCTAGGCAACTAGCACATGGAAAATGAAGGGAAAGGAGAAATCAGTTTCCTTAGCAGCTGTGCCCTTCCAAGCGCTCCTGGCAGCCGGTGATGTACCTTGTACGATGACATCGTCGTCCAAATAGATGACTTTCTCATGTTGATGGACAAGCAGAGGGAGATAAAACCGAACGAAGTTCAGCTGTTAAGACGAGAGAAACAGTGGTGGGACAGGCATACAGCTCAAGGTTCCAGAAGAATCAGAGCTAACTGATGATTGATTGCGCACAGAGCAGAAGAGCTCCGGAGGATTTGGTTAGCCTCACTGCCTGGCCTACCTCTAGGTCCCACCCACAGCCATCTTCTCACACACACACACACAGTCTATATTTTTACACTTCATTTCTTTCCAATAGCTTCATTATGCTTATAGAAGCCATCTTACCTCCTTCCTTGAGCAGGTGGCCGCTAAGTTATGAATAAGCAGAGCTTTGTGGAGTTGTAGCACACGCGAGACTGAACCAGCCTACGTGTGCTTCAGGTGCCTGGGGTTGTAAGGTGACGGCGCGGACTCAGGACTGTCCCTGCTGTGTGCACGGCTCGTGTACTCACCGGCTGGAGCAGCTCAGGCCTCGATGAGTCTGGTCTAATCTTTCCCTTGAGGACGATAGGGTTGAACTCCACAATTTTGAAGTTTATTTCTCTCAGTTTCGAATGTTCGATCCATTTTCTAAAGAGATAACAAAATAAAACAAAAACCCATTAGCACACATTTCAAAGCTTTCCTCAATTTAATTTGCATCTCATCCCCAGGTTAGTCTATCCTGGCCTTAGAAAGTTACAACCAAGTGTACGTAAGCATAGTTTGCGCGCTATAAATCCTTCTGAGTGTTTCCCTATCTGGTCCAACTTCCAATATCCCCTTCCCCTCCCCCAGTCTCATGACTCTGTGAAAGAAACGAGCAAGATTATGATAACCAAGTATAGCCCCACAGCCAAAAGTTCTCCCAGGAAGTCAGAGCAACAAGACGCGATCCTTCCTTATCAAGCAGTATCTTCACTCGCCAAACCACCCCATGCTTCTGCCGAGACACTGGCCACACGCGCCGCGCGGAGCCTCTGACAGCAGTCGTGTGGTTCCTCCTCCTCCTCCAGCTCCAAAGATGACTCTGTCTCCCAAGTCCCGCCACGCCCTGTCTTCTTTCCTCCACCCTCTCCCCTTCTTCACTCAGCCTCACAGGATGTCCATCCTTCGTCTGATTCATCACAAGGTTCCCGGTAGAAATAATCTCAGGACAAAGTTGGCAATGACCCAAGTCACATATGGGCCACCTTTGCTGTTGGTTGCAAATTGGCAGAAGGGCTGGGAGGAGGTAGCTCAGCTCACGCCTCCTCTGGTGTGTTTGCTTGTGGTGGTTTACTGAGGTGTACCGTGGGTTCATACCTTCTACATCTGTGGTCTACTTCAATGACAATGGGTTTCAAGATATTTAAGCATTGGGAGAGGAGGGGTTTATTAGCTGGTTGGTTGGTTGTTGTTTTAAATGAAACTCCCAGATTGTTCTATTTTACTAATAAAGACTTAGGAGCCAGATGCTAGGGTGAAAACCCTGCTAGTTCCAAGAGGCAGAAAAAGCACCCAGCTGACCTTCCTACACAGCTCACATCCTGATGGAAAAGGCTCAGAAGGCTCACGGGATCATCTGACAGCCCAGGAGGAAAAGGCCAAGAACCCCAGCACGAAGGTTTGCTAGCCCAAGGCTGAAGAGCCAAAGAGCCCAAGAGCCCCTTCTGCTTCCACACTGTCCTAAATACCCCTCAGCTCAAAGTCCCTCCTGCTCTTTAATCCCTGTCAGCTGGCTTCTTGCTCCACCTCTAGATCTAGGGTTAACCTTATTAAATCCTGTGTACAGAAAGCTCTTGGGGGCTGGAGAGATGGCTCAGCGGTTAAGAGCACTGACTGCTCTTCCAGAGGTCATGAGTTCAATCCCCAGCAACCATATGGTGGCTCACAACCATCCACAATGAGATCTGGTGCCCTCTCCTGGCCTGCAGGTGTACATACAAGCAGAACACTGTATACATTATAAATAAATATTAAAAAAAAAAAAAAAAGAAAGAAAGCTCTTGGATTAAAGGTGTGTGCTAGGTCTGGATGAACCATACCTTAATCAACTGTTTACAATAAACAAAATCCTTGGATCAGAGGTGTGTTAGAGCCAGGCATGGTGACACACTCCTGTAATCCCAGCACTCAGGGAGGCAGAGGCAGGTGGATCTCTCTAAGTTCCAAGCCAGCCTGGTCTACAAAGTAAGTCCAGGACAGCCAAGGCTACACAGAGAATCTCTGTCTCAAAAAACAAAACAAAAAAAGTACATTAAAAAAAAAAAAAGGTGTGTTTGGGCTCAACCACAATAAACAGGGATTTACAGTTCACAATCTCAGGGATCACAATGGGGTAAAAAGATCCTGCAACAGTTGGTCGGTTGGTTACTTGGCTAGTTTGTTTATTGGGGATGAACTCTCACCGTGCAGTTTAGTCTGGTCTCTAATTTGTACCCTCCTTCCCCAGCCTCTGGACTAGGAGTGCAGGAGCTGGGCACTTGGAGTTGTTTTTATAGCACTGTGGATGGAATACTGGGCCTTGGTGTCTGCTCATATTTCATTCTCATTTTTCCACCAGGCTTAAACTTTAAGAAAATTTTCAGGCCAGCCATGGTGACACACGCCTTTAATCCCAGCACTCGGGAGGCAGAGGTAGGTGGATCACTGTGAGTTCGAAGCCAGCCTGGTCTACACAGCGAGTCCAGGATAGGCAAGGATACACAGAGAAACCCTGTCTCAAAAAAAAAAAACAAAAACAAAAACAAAAAGAAAACTTGCAACAGTTCTTCATTATAAGCCATAATTTTTGTTGTTGTATTGATTTTGAGACAGGTTTCTCTGTGTAACAGCCCTAGCTGTTCTGGAACTCTCTTTGTAGACCAGGCTGGCCTCTGCCTCTCCCTGCCAAGCACCAGGATTAAAGGCATGTGCCACCACACCTGGCTGTAAGCCATACTTTTTAATAATATATTTTATAACTAATCTCGTTCGCTGGTCTTTATTATTCAGAATTCTTGTGTTACAGAGGCAAGTCTGTCAGCTTGCTCTTCTCATTCCTGGGCTCAGGGAAGCACTGCCCAGACAGTTTCTCTGCATAATAGCCCTGGCTGTCCTGGAACTCTCTTTGTAGATCAGGCTGCCCTGGAACTCACAGCAATCCACCTGCCTTCACCTTCCAAGTGCTGGGACTAAAGGCCTGTACTACCAGGCCCGACTCTGCCTCAGCATTTTGGGTAGCTAGGACCACAGGCCTGGCTGAGAACAAATTCCTGAAAGACTTTCAGATAAACTGCTTCAGGACTGGGGTTCTTTAGTGCACTAGACAGTTCACACCTGCAGAAATACCTGCTGTCAAACGTGACAAATGAGGCTTTGCTGATGTTTCCCCATCTAGACTACACATCAGTCAGGTCACAAGTAAGGCCATGACTTCCTCTCAGTAATTCTAATGATAGTTATCAGTAGAGAAGGAGGAGGGGGGAGAGAGGAGGAGGAAGAGGAAGAGAAAAAGGAGGAGGAGGATGAAGAGGAGGAAGAGGAGGATGAAAGAGGAAGAGGAAGAGGAGGAGGAGGAGGAGAAGAAAAGAAAAAGAAAAAAATAGAACATTCCAAAACCATAGTATACAAACTACCGTATTCGAGACAGAGTGTTCCGTAGTCCAACTACATAGAACACAATGTTGGCATCAGTGTTGCTGTAGATGCTGTTGATGGCGGCCATGGCTGCGCCCATCCTCCCCGCGGCAGCACAGATCACCACTGGAATCTCTTCTTCCATGTCCTCGGGGGACTCAGAATCGTCATCTGGAAACATCAAAATCAGTGACTCAAGCACAAGGCACGTCTCGGGTGAGCAGTCCAGCTCCGAGCCCGCAGTGCTGGGGAAGACTGCTGTACCACATCCAGTCTCTCTCTGTCCCTTGGTTGGAAACTTCAGGGGGCATGTGGACAACCACTAAAACCACTCCCCTGCCCCCCCCATTCCCTTGCTGCAAAAATGTCATCAGGTTGGACAAATGGGATGTTGCTTTAAGTCACGTGTGCATCTACAGAGTCTGCAGCCTACTCCTGCCCCTGCACTGTTGGCGTGATGCTAAAAGGCAGAGCAACTTCCTGGATTGATACCTGAGAGGTCAAGACCCTAATGTAAGAAGGATTTTGATCTGAATGGCTGAGGAATCCACACATCAGATTTTCACGTGAATGCAGGGTAAACGTCTAGATCTCTGTTATTTTAGGACACTTTTTCAGAAACCAGTCCACAGCCTCACACACATGCAGCTAAACACACTAAGAACCACAGAGCCCCAGGGGGCCCCGCAACCCTTAACTTCGAAGTCAGAGCTTGTCTGGCCTGTACTGCTATGGTTTTTCTGTTGCTCTCCATTCCTTAGTCGAGTTTCTCAAATGTTAACAGCAAGAGAAAGGACTAAGCCTGGCAGTGATGGCCCAGCCTTTAATTCCAGCACTGGGGAGGGAGGCAGAGGCAGGCAGATCTCTGTGAGTTCGAGGACAGCCTGGTCTACAAAGTAAGTCTAGGATAGCCAAGGCTACAACAGAGAAACCATGTCTTGGAAAACAAAACAGAGACGAGGGGTGGGGTGGTGGTGGGGTGGTGGTGGGGGGACACTAACAGAAGGGCGTGACTAGTACTCACGATGAATAACTGACCATGTGGGAAAAGATGAAACAGCGATGCTACCACATTGTAACTCGATGCCACAATGCAACCTGCATTGCAAAGAATAAAAGCCAGCCTGCGCACACCTGAGTTTTGCTAAGCTCCACCTCTCTTCGCAGACAGTTTTACAAAACCTCTCTCACCTAGGTCCAAGGTAGCTCTCGCTGATATTTAACTCAATAAACACTTATTGAAACACATTACTAGGTGTATTTTCTATATTTTAATAAACATTAAATAGTCTCTCTGGTTCTTGGTTCCAGGCCAGCCGGGGCTGCATATGGAGGCCCTACAGAATAAATACATAAACAAAATTCTTTCGGGTCTTTGATCCAAACATGATACATACACAGCCAGAAATTTATCTTTGTCTATTTATAAAATTATAAGTGATTTTAATTTTGCTTAATTAAAGCAAAGTGGTTGTTTTTTTGTTTTGTTTTGTTTTTCCCTTTCCTGAGACAAGGTTTCTCTGTGTAGCCTTGGCTGTCCTGGACTCACTTTGTAGACCAGGCTGGCCTCGAACTCACAGCGATCCACCTGCCTCTGCCTCCTTGAGTGCTGGGATTACAGGTGTGTGCCATGGTGCCTAGTGAATTATTATTTTTTTTATAAACAAAATAATGTTTTGGGGGCAGCATCTCATATAGTTTAGGCCAGCCTGGAATTTGTGATCATCCTGCCCCTACTTCCCAAGTGGTTAGATTACTGCATCCAGTTTTAAAAAGCAAAACAAAAGCAGACGTGTTTGTGGCCGTGTTCCTTTAGCGGTGAGTTGTCACCACGCAGCCATGTGAGGCGATCTGACGCGCAGGCCTGGCTGTGCCGGCTCACCGCTGGCGGCACCAAATTCCTCGTGATCGCGCCTCAAGACCAGGCGCATGCTCGCTTATCACTGTCTTTCTTTGAGCATGCTCTCTTATCACAGTGTCCTTCTTTACACGCGCTGCTCCTGGCGTCTGCAGTTACTCTCTACGTGGTTAATTCTCACTTATCCATCTCAGCTGCACTGTTTGTCCCTTCCTATGGCACGGGAGCACTGGGAGGGCAAAGGCGGCGTACTTCTCTCTCTGCCCTCTGCTTCTGTCCTAGGGATGGATGCCTCGTCATCTGTCTCTATTTCTGTAACTGAAGAGTCTTGTTTTTAGTTTTTCGAGACAGGGTTTCTCTGTGTAGCCTGGCTGTCCTGGACTCACTTTGTAGACCAGGCTGGCCTGAAACTCACAGAGATCTGCCTGCCTCTGCCTCCTGAGTGTTGGGATTAAAGGCGTGTGCCACCACGCCCCAGCTCTGAAGAGTCATTTTTGTGGCTGATTCTCCGACTGTGAGCTTGTTGGTTCACCCCGCTGAGCCTGGCTCCTTAGAAGTGCACGGTCAAAGTTTACTGAAAAGAACTCATCTGAGCCACAGAGAAGAGAGCCCTTGAGGATATTTGTAGGGACAGAAAAATAGAAGACTAAAAAAGCAGGGGTAGCTTCTAGAACATAAATCTGCCTGTCTCTGACTCCTGAGTGCTAGGATTAAAAGCACACGCCTCAGAACCCTGTCTCGGAAAAAACCAAACCGAACAAACAACAAAAAGTACACGCCTCTATTGTCTGGCTAAAATGAGTGGTATCTAAAGGAAGACACAAAGAAGAAGCACTGTGTTCGGCTTCCTTTCTCAGGGAGCCCAGCAGCGGCTGCACACCCACCGGGCTGGGAAAGGTAAGGTGGCGCTGGACCGGATGAGTCAACAGGATCCTGGGGATCCCTCTGGGGAAGTGAAGGACAGGGGGGAGAAAGAGGCGACCTCCTCGAGGTTTTCAGTGTTACTGCTTCTTCCCTTTGGACCATCCAGGCACCAGAGGGTGTAGATCCACAGTCCCAGTCCAGCAATCACTGCCCAGAGAGAGAAAAACCTCCGACAAACAGCTTTTTAGGTGTTACATCCTTTTAGCTCGGAGCTCCCCGTTGACACTGCCGCTCTTACCTTAGGCGGTATTTGGTGAAACAGCCTGTGTGCTTCATTGAGGTGAGCGAGACCTATATGAATGGAGCTTGGGGAATGGGAAGGGATTTCCAGGGTGGGCTCATATCATTGGTTGGGGCTGGGATGTTGGGGCTCTTTATTTGCATGGAGAGGAATTCCATGTGCTAGACTATGTGCCTAGCTTTTATATGGCTGCTGGGGATTCAAACTCAGGTTCTCACGCTTGCAGAGTGTGGTAGTTTGAATGAAATACCCCCATCCCCGCCCCCCCCCCGCTCCCCCCAACCCTATAGGCTCCTATATTTGTGCCTTTTTTTTTTTTTTTGGAGACAGGGTTTTCTCTGTGTAGCCTTGGCTGTCCTGGACTCGCTTGTAGGCCAGGCTGGCCTTGAACTTGTAAAGATCTGCCTGTCTTTGCTTTTCAAGTGCTGGGATTAAAGGCACGTGCCACCACTGCCCTGCCAGCCCATATATTTCAATGTTTGGTTTCCAGTTGGAAGACTGCTGGGAAGAGTTAGGTGGTGTAGCCTTGTTCGTTCGCTGGGGGTGGGCTTTGAGGTTTTAAAAGCCCACGCAAGGCCAAGTCTCTCTCTGCCTCCATTGGGGAAATTAACATCAGCTTTAGCTACTGCTCCAGTGCTGAGCTGCCTGCCCCGTGATTCCACCGTGAGGATCATGGACTGACCCTCTGAAACTGCAAACAAACCCTCAGTTAAATGCTTTGGTCGTGGTGTCTCTTTACAGAGATAGGACACAAAGCAAGCACTCTCATGCATTGCGCAGTCTCTCTAGCTCCAGGTATATGACTTTTTTTTTTTTTGCAAAGATTTATTTATTATGTATACAGTCCTCTGCCTGCATGTACATCTGCAGGCCAGAAGAGGGCACGAGATCACATTAAAGATGGTTATGAGCCACCATGTGGTTGCTGGGGATTGAACTCAGGACCTCCGGAAGAACAGACAGTGCTCTTAACCTCTGAGCCATCTCCTCAGCCCCATGACTTTTAAATGCAAATTCAGCCATACTTCTCAGTAACTTGTTTCTCTTACACGGCACACATGGGACTCTCTCCTTGTCAACACTCTATTCTTTTTGTTTGTTTGTTTTCATTTTGAAGACAGGGTTTCTCTGTGTAGCCTTGGCTGTCCTGGACTTGCTTTGTGGACCAGGCTGGCCTCGAACTCACAGAGAGAGAGATCCACCTGCCTCTGCTTCCCCTAATGCTGGGATTAAAGGCGTGCGCCACTGCCTGGCCTCTATTCTTTTGTAATGGTACTTCAACATCATGATGTCTTTTTTTTTTTTTTTTTTTTTTTTGGTTTTTCAAGACAGGGTTTCTCTGTGTAGCCTTGGCTGTCCTAGACTCAATTTGTAGACCAGGCTGGCCTTAATCTCACAGCGATCTGCTTGCCTCTGCCTCCCAAGTGCTGGGATTAAAGGCGTGCGCCACCATGCCCGGCCCATGTTGTCTTTTTTCTTTGAATGCTGGGTGGGATAACAAAGTGGAATTGAATCCATTCATATCACCCACGTGCTTTGCTATTACACACATAGCTGGTTAATCCAGCAGGCTGTGCACCTCGCTGCAGTTGTTTAGCAGATGTTATAAGACCTACCCACTGGGACAAGATAAAGGGATCTGTCGGTTTCCAAACACAGTGTAGCAGGAGGAGGAACACAGATGCAGACGGTCCTCCTACCCATCTGTGGTGGTTTGAATAGGGATAAGCCTTAGCGGCTCGTATGGTTGAGTGCTTAGTCATCAGAGAGCGGCACTGCTTGAGAGGGATTAGGAGCTGTGGCCTTGCCGGAGTAGGTGTTGCCTTGTTGGAGGAAGCTTGTCACTGGGGATGGGCCCAAGCCAGTCCCAGTGCCTCTCTCTCTCTCTCTTCCTGCCACCTGCAGATCTGGATGTAGAGCTCGCAGCGACTTCTCCAGCACAGTGTCTCCCTGTGTGCTGCCCACGCTTCCCACCATGATGACAATCAACTAAATCTTGGACACTGTAAGCCTCGGTTAAATACTTCCACCTATAAGAGGTGCTGTGGTCACGGTGTCCCTTCACAGCGAAAGGACGCTGACTAGGACGCCATCCTCCCTCATGCCATCTTCTTTCCTTCCCTCACCCTATCAAACGTTTGAGACGATGAGCTAAACTTGTGGCTCCACTCCAAAGTCCATGTTGAAGTCCTGAGCCTCAGTGACTCTAAATATGACTGTATTTGTAGATGAGACCATTAAAAGGACGGGAGGAGGACATAAAAACAAAAAACAAACAGACAAAAAAAAAAAAACAAAAAACAAAAAACCTTGTGGCTGTAGGTAGGGCGCTAAGCCTAAAGGACTGGTGCCATAATAAAGGGAAAGTGACACCAGGGACACATGTACAGAAGAAAAGTCACATGGAGACACTAAAGGCGGCCATCTGCCAACAAGGAGAGGCCATGTGAGAAGCCAGCTGGCAGCGCCTTGGCCTTACCGCTTCCAGACTGTGAGAGAATGGATTCCCATGGCAGTCCTAGCAAGTTAATACAAACTAACTTCTGCAAACTTGCTCATCACACATGCGAAGCATAATGAGTTTTAAATAAACGACTAAGTTGTAGACAAGAACCACTACGCAATTTTAGCATGAACCAGCCTACTGTCTGCTCGCCTTTTGTAGAAGCTTATTTTTAAAAAATAGGTTTATTTTATTTTATGTGCATGAGTGTCGTGTGTGTGTGTGTGTGTGTGTCTCCCCATTCATGCATTATGTGTGTGCCAGGTGCCCGTGGAGTTCAAAAGAAAGTGTTGCACGCCCTGGAACTGGAGTCACAGACAGTTATCAGCCACCTTATGGGCGCTGGGAATCAAACCCAGATTCTCTGCAAGAGCAACAAGTGCTCTTAACTGCTAAGTCAAGATAATGTAGAGAAACTCTGTCTCGAGAAAAACAACAACAACAATTCTCAAAAGCAAACTGTGGAGAGGCTCTAAAGGGACAGGGTGCAGAGCAGTCCCAGTTGTGGGGACAACATTGTCCAAGAACCAAGAGTCCTAGCACCTGCCTGGAGCTTCTGTGAAATGCAGACCCCCAGGCCCACACTGTCTGTGACAAACCTCTGTCGTGGGACCTAGTAATAAGTGTCTACTCTGTTTGTTTGAGACAGGGTCTTGCTTTGTAACTCAGATAGGCCTGAACTCACTATGTAGCCCAGGCTAATCTCAAACTCACAATCCTTCCTACCTTAACCTCCAGGTGCTGGGATCACAGGTGTGTGTAATACACCCAGCCCAGGTGTGTTTTAACAGGCCCTCCACATGATGCAGAGTAAATAGAATTCTCGGAGCATAACCGAACTGTTACTCTATGGCAGATACTCTACAAGCTGGCCCTAAGGGCTGTGTCGTTTACCCCTGAACCCAGTCACCGAAAGGAACCAATTGGAAAACACTGAAACCACCTCCTGAGGTGTCTTGTCCCGACAGCCTCTATGTTTGCTCACCTGCTTCACTCTTGAGAACGGCTCCCTTATGAACTTTCTTGTACAGAATGCCACAAAGGGTCAGGGCCAGCAGGAAGAGCAACACTTGATTGACTGAAATGAAGAGGGAATCGCATCAAAGTTTGATCAGTCAACCTCAAACCAACTGGAAAACAAAACAGAACGTGGGCGCGGGCAGTCACAATGGAGGACACTTACTGAGCACACAGCCTGTGAAGTAATGCATTGACTTCACTCACTGTGGTCGGGTTCCTCGGAGCACAGGGAGGACCCAGGGCTAAACCCAGGCGGAGGCCTCAGACTCAGGAGGCTGCCTTGCGTGAATATCTCATCCGTCTTATACACAGCGTCATTTCTAGAACGCCTTTTATGAGCTACTGCTAATTCTGAACAGACTTAAACTTAATAGAACCCAGCTGCGTTTCAATGAATTCAAATGCCAGTCGAGCCCTGGCTCCAGGTGAGGACCCCAGCCTAAAGCTCTTTCCACACTAGTGATGCTAGGAATGCGATGGTATTGGGCAGCAGTTTTTGAGTACAGAATGCACACATTGCTAGCTGTCGGTAAATCGACTGGGGACATTTGTGTTCACAGGGTTAAGCAGTATCAAGTCATGTGTGACAAAGCTAGTCTCTGATTTCAACGCTGCAGGCATGCGACGCAAGCCACTCAAAACTGAGCATTCCTCTAGTCAAGTATATTTTACAGATCATCTTCTTTTTGTGCCAGGAGATAGATACTTTTCCACTTATAGAAAGGACAGAAACTTTATATTATAAAAATGTATTATACAAATATTAAGCATGGATGAATCTAAAGAAGATCTTTAAAGGATGTGGAAGACAGAAGGAACATAATGGAGAAAAAATGGGGACATGTGACTCTGCCATAGGGTATGCACAAGTGAAGGAGAGATAAACATGTTTTTTGTTTAGATCACAAGTGGGGGATGAGAAAAAGACTTGTGAGAAAGCAGGTGATGTTTATCCCCTTAGAAGTCGAACCACTGTGTTTACCAGCTGAAAAACATCCTTGAACAAATTCTGAGAGGAGGTATAAATGTGAGCCCAAAACAGAAGGTGGGGCCTTTGGAGACTTGGGATAGTTTTGGCTGTTCATAGCTCCACTTTGAGATACTCCTAAAGAGAACCGCTCGAGGGAAGGCTTTGGGGCTCCGGATTCTGGCTGAGGCTCCAGGTTCCGGTTGATCCAGGTTGCAGCAGAAGAAATCCTGCTGACTACGCCAGGAGAATCGTTCCTCAGAACTGATATCCTTATGGTTTCATTATTGTATTCTTTAATCTCCTTTTCCTATTGGTTAGGTTAGTAGGGTTCTAAGTAAGGTCCTTTCGGTTAATAAGTTCATGATAAAATATAATTGTTACAAAAATTGAGCCTACACACACGTGTGAGAGTCAGGTCTGTGACCCAAGCCTGTGATCCCACACTCACCAGGCAGAGGCAGGAGGATCATAGGGAATCCAAGCCAGCCTGAGCTACATTGTAACACAGTGAGTGTAGGCCAGCCTAGGCTACATTGTAACTCTTGTGGGGAGGGAAGGGGCTGGGATATGAACTCAGATTCCAACCTCATTTTCACCGCCTCTTAGCTATGTGAACTCACATGGATTACTTAACTTCCATGAGCCTCTGTGGGCTTCTCTGATACAAATAAAAATTTAAGCTATTTATCTAAAGATAGACTTTTGCGTTCATATGTGTAAATGAAAGGATCT
Organism: Acomys russatus; assembly: GCF_903995435.1. Lineage (NCBI taxonomy): Eukaryota > Metazoa > Chordata > Mammalia > Rodentia > Muridae > Acomys > Acomys russatus. Next base: position 9,968,482 of record NC_067167.1, on the reverse strand, counting down.
AGAGAATTTTATGTCTCTCCCCAAACTACACTGTGCCTTGTGGTTCAACCTCGCTTAGTTCCAGTTTCCAGCTCTCTCTCCCACCCTTTTGGGCAAGAGTCAGGGATGGATAGCCACAGACCAGGAGGAAGAAAACGGTTCTGTAGGTCTCAAGAGACCTGGTTACTGTTCACCTTCCACCATGTTTAGAGAGGTGACCCAGTCAATCAGTACCTGACTGACCTTACTGTGGCTGTTACCAGTGACAAAAATATACTGTGTTTTTCCTCTAGTGAATATTCTTTATAGTTATTCCATAAGTTCAATTCTTACTTTTGCGTAGAAAAGCCATGTGTATCGACTTGAATAACAACCAGGACCTGTGGATTGAAAAGCAAAACGTCACTAAAGAAAAAAAAAATCAATACGCAGAGAAACCCTGTCTCGAAAAACAAAACAAACAAACAAAAAAAGACATCAAGTGTTAAGACTGACTCTCCTCTGGAAATCTGGTATGTTGTGAAGTATGTTTCACCCATTACTATTCTGGATCTAGAATTCTGGGAAGAAAATAAATATTTCTTGAACGTTGTCTCAGTTTCTTGCTGCCATAAAAGAATTTTCCAACAAAAGCAACTTCGGAGAGAAAGGACTTATTTTTAGCTCACAGTTTTCAAGAGTACAGCCCACCGTGGTAAGGAGGTCAAGGCACACGTCACATCCACAATCAGGAAGCAGAGAGTGAGGACTACTTCCGCAGCTCACCAAGATCCTAGCCTAAGGGATGGTGCCACCCACAGAGGGCAGGTCTTCCCACTGCTGTTAACTTGATCAAGATATTCCACAAGTAATGCCCGTAGGCCCATTCCCCACATGACTCCAAGTTGCATTAAGTTGACAATGAGATAATCATTACACACGTACAGTGCACCTCAAGAGTAATTATTCTGGCTGAACAAAATGGTCCAAAGAGATGATGATTTCTCTTCATTTTTTTTTCATCCCTCTCCAGAAGGAGCTCCACTATCTACTGGGGTAAATGGGACTACAGAGAAGTATCATTTAAGGAAGTCTCTTAATATGTCTGTAATACATACCCCATGCTTGCCTTTTTAAATAAGGAAGTGTTTCCATTGTCTGGATTCCCAGGTGGAAACAGACAGTCCTAGAGTGGGCAAACTTTACATCCACTCCAATAATTTGTTCATTACTGGAAGCCAGCATGTGATGCACTAGGGATACAGTGATGAACAAGATTAACAGGAGCTGGTACAATGGTGCACACCTGTAACCCCAGCACTCGGGAGGAAGAGGCAGCAGGATCTCTGAGTTCGAGGCCAGCCTGGTCTACAAAGTGAGTCCAGGACAGACAGGAAACCCTGTCTCAAAAACAACAACAACCACAACAAAACAAACAGAAAGAGTGAAAACTCAAGTTCCTCCACAATACATCAACACTCTTTCAAGCACATTGCTTTCCCTTCAGATCCTCTTTTTGTTTTTGTTTTGTTGTTTTCATTTGGTTTTTGGTTTTCCAAGACAGAGTTTCTCTGTGTAGCCTTGGCTGTCTTAGACTCACTCTCTCTATAGACCAGGCTGGCCCCGAACTCACAGCAATCCACCTGCCTCTACCTCCCAAGCGCTGGGCCCAATAATGTCTGTGTCTTTTCAAATAGACCTGTTACCATCCTCCCCAGCTTTCCCAGGTTACAGGTTTTTGTTTTGTTTTGTTTTGGAGACACAGTTTCTCTGTGTAGCCTTGACTGTCTCAAATTTGCTTTGTAGACCAGGCTGGCCTCAAACTCACAGTGATCCACCTGCCTCTGCCTCCCTGAGTGCTGGGATTACAAATGTGTGCCACCACTTCCAGCTCCAGGTTACAGTTTTTTTCTGTGTACATATTATGGTATCTTAGATACTCCTACAGAAAAGCAGGAGAGAAAAAAAGTTTAACCAATATAAACGAAGCGTGGTGATACATGCGTCTGATCCCAGCACTTGGAAGGCAGAGGGAAGTGGATCACTGAGTTCAAAGCCAGCCTGGGCTACAGACTGAGCTCCAGAGCCAGCCTGGGCTACAGACTGAGCTCCAGAGCCAGCCTGGGCTACAGACTGAGCTCCAGAGCCAGCCTGGGCTACAGACTGAGCTCCAGAGCCAGCCTGGGCTACAGACTGAGCTTCAGAGCCAGCCTGGGCTACAGACTGAGCTTCAGAGCCAGATTGGGCTACAGACTGAGCTCCAGAGCCAGCCTGGGCTACAGACTGAGCTCCAGAACAGCTAGGGCTACATTGAGAAACTCTGTCTTGAAAAATGAAACAACAACAAACAGATTCAACCATTAGATGCAAATTGTATTTTATGTTGAGACAGGGTCTCACTCTGTAGCCGTCCTGAAATTTGTTATTTAGATCAAACTGGCTTCAAACTCACTGTTTCACCCACCTGCCTGCCTGCCTGGGCTTCCCTAAATCTGAAAGCCTAAAGTAATTTTTTTTAATTGTTCATATGTGCATTTACTTCCTTGTAATATCTTACCAATTGTTCCAGGAGATGGAAACTGACTTCCTTTATTTTTGTAAAGCTACTTTACCATAAATAGCAACTGGTCTTGGGAACTTAGTTTACTTTAAAGGTAGGTGGGTCTGTTTAACGTGTGGTCCTTCCAAAGAACTTATGACTTTGACGCTGGCCTAGAGGCTGCAGACAGCAACTGATAAGCTTCAGAAACCAGCAGCAGAGACACCGTAAGAAGGAAGATGGAATGGGAGGTATGCCAAGGTCTGAGCCGGAATGCGGGAAGAATTTGTTGGCAGGGATCAAACAACTCATCACCAGATATTTGGGGTGAGGCTTTAATTCCCTACAACTATGCACTCAGGCCCACCCTCTTATTCCCCTGGCCTCTCTGGCAAAACCAGGAGCTCAGAGCTCATGTCAGGGTGGCCCTCTCCCCCCTCCATCCTTACTGAAACAACACGCTGCTTAGGGGCTTTCAGAGGTAGGTCTCTCTCTCTCTCTTTTTTTTTTTTTTTTTTTTTTTTTTTTTTTTTTGGTTTTTCGAGACAGGGTCTCTCTGTGTAGCCTTGGCTGTCCTGGACTCGCTTTGTAGACCAGGTTGGCCTCGAACTCACAGTGATCCCCTAGCCTCTGCCTCCCAAGTGCTGGGATTATTTTTTTTAAATCCATTTATAACTCTAAGTGATAGTCGCTCATCTAATTTTTGGGAGTAATGCTATCTCAGGATGGGCTTTGGCAACATGGTTCCTCCTCTCATTCAGTGAAGGAAGCTATGTGGTACCTCGGGAGAAACTGAGGCCAAGTCCAGAGCTCCTGGAGAAAGTTCCTCCCTAGCACGTCTACATAAGCCAAGAAATTTCCCCCTTGCTCCTAAACTGCTTGATCAAGGCTCGGTTTCTTTCTTTCTTATTCTTCTTTTCTTTTTCCTTTTTTGAGACAGGATCTCATTATATAACTCTGGCTGTCCTGGAGCTCACTGTGTAGACCAGGCTGGCCTTGAACTCACAGAGATCTGCCTCTGCCTCTTGAGTGCTGGGGTTGTGTGTTCACCACTATGCCTAGCTATGTGCAGTTACTTGCAGATAAATACATTTGTTATGCCAATAAGATGTGTGTATGTGGGTGGGGGAGGGGATTATTTGGGTCCATGGCCTTCTTCAATTCTTAGAATTCCTTTTCATGTGGAAACACTACTCTTCCTTTAAAAAAATTATTTATTTTATTTGCATTGGTATTTTTGCCTACATGTATGCCTGTGAGAGGATGTAGGGTTCTCTGGAACTGGAGCTATGGACAGTTGTGAGCCACCATGTGATTGCCTGGAATTGAACTCAGGACCTCTGCAAGAGCATCCAGTGTTCTTAACTGCTGAGCGATCTCTCCAGCCCCCTACTCTTCATTCTTTAAGTGAGGACATGTGTCTCAGAAGGGCTCAGAGACCCCAGGATGCATCCCATCCTGTCTCTGGAACTCTCCCCACAATGTGTTTCAGGCTTCTGAGGTTTCATATTCCATTTGCTGTCTTCAGCCTCCAGTCAGATGCCGAAGTCACAATTGGGTCAGTGGTAGAACAGTTCTTGGCCACTGGAGCATCAAAATTCACTGACCACAAAGTTTTGGATGTCTAACAGCAAGGTACCACAGTGAGCCGAGGAGGAGGGACGCTCCTGAAGCAGATGGGTGTGGGAAGCCCTGATCCACATGGCATCTCCTTGAGACGCAGAGCGTCCCCACAGAAAGTGTGCTTTACACAAAGCATGTGGAGGGCAGAATGCGTCTCTGTGATAGAACACTCGCCTAGTGTGTGCGGAGGTCGGTCTGAAGCACTGGGGAGGGGAGGGCATGTTCAAATTGTACCCTTCTCTCCCTCTTACAATTTCGGCTTCGTGGGCCTCAAAATGCCAATGGCAAAACACAACAGAAATTCTGCAGTCATAGGACCAAAGAGATCATTCTGCGATATGGCTGCCATGCTGCTAGGTAGCAGGGAGTCTTGAGGTCAGATGAACCTAGGTTCAAATCTTAGCTCCACCATATAGAAGACCCCTCCTGCCCTTGGAAAGTTAAGATACCTCACAGTGCCTACAGTATGACTTTGCAACCACCATGCTTGATAACTAATGAGAGGGATGGGGGTGGGGGTGGGAAAACCTCAACAATTTAGTGAGAGGTTGTTGAGAAACAACTTCAAAGTCTTTTTTTTTTTTTTAAAGACAGGGTTTCTCTGTGTAGCCCTGGCTGTCCTGAACTTTGTAGACCAGGCTGTCCTGGAACTCAACACTCCACCTACCCCTGCCTCCCGAGTGCTGGGATTAAAGGCGCGTGCCACCATGCCGGGGGAAATTCACAGTTTTACAGTATCACCCTAAGATTGCTTATTAATTGAAAAGGGGCTTTCTCAAGAATTGGAATGGAAAAATTCCATCTCATCGAAGTGACCAGACTGAGTATCATCAACAGCAGAAAAGAAACGAGAAACCTGTGTCTCGGGATGTGAGGAACGCCAGGAAATTCCCTCAGACGGATGTCATTTCATCTATTTTATCAGAAACAGGGCACAGTCAAGGTGGAACTGTGCTTCCTTCTGAGCTGTCTGGGCCTCTTTGAGTGTGTGGCTGTGTTGAAAAGGCCACATATCTGTGCACATACACATACACAAATACAAGGGTAAAACACAAACCAAAGACATCTTCCCACACAGCCAAAATGCCATGATCACGTCTAAGAAAACTGACATTAATAACATCGCCCACTAAGCAATCTATATTCAACTCCTATTGTTCCAGCCTGGTGTCCTGTAGCTTGGCTTTCTATCTCTGGCTGTTTTTTACTGTTAATTGATGTCACTTCCACTGCTTCTCCTTTTGTCACAGCTCTGACAATTTTGGAGAATGCAAGACAACCAACGTACTTTAGAACCGTACTGAATGATTTGTGGCACGGGGAAGGAGAGAGTGTGGCTGAATGGCACATAGGGGCAGCTACATAGGAGAGGCAACACGTGTCATCTGATAATGCAGGGAAACTACAGTTGACAGCACATAGTTGTACATTTTAAAAAAAGATTTATTTATCATGTATACAGAGCTCTGCCTGCATGTACACCTGCACACCAGAAGAGGGCACCAGATCTCATTATAGATGGTTGTGAGCCACCAAGTGGTTGCTGGGAATTGAACTCAGGACTTCTGGAAGAGCAGTCAGTGCTCTTAACCTCTGAACCATCTCTCCAGCCTCCCACAGTCATACAGTTTTAAATAGCTAACAATCTTGAGTGTTTCCAATACAAAGAAGTGACAAATGTTCAAGGTGATAGAATAACAACTTGTCCACCTAATCACTATGCCCATAAATTGAAACGACACACCGTGCCTTGTAAAAATACACAATTATCTGCCAGTTTAAAGAAGCAGCCTAACTCCGCCACCTAGAGTATTCCATTCTTGCTCATTGGTACCCACTAAAAGTTAAGAGGAATCAACCCAATGGCACACTCGTGGGCATGCTGAACAGCTCATGGTCAATCTCTATTAGCCCCTGCACACCCAACTCTACAGGTTGCTGCTCCTGGGAGTTAATTCTGGCAGCATCCCTGCCTGGAATGCCCGTTTTTTCATCTCCTTCAGGGAGTGTGTGCCCTGGCTGGTGCTCGCTCTCCATTCTATCCATCCATTCGATCTGTGACCTCTCCACACTGTTTTCTCTTCTTTCTTCTCCCCCTCTCCCCAATTTCTGTTTTGTTTTGGGTTGTTTGTTTGTTTGTTTGTTTTGAGACAAGTTTCTTTGTGTAGCCCTGGCTGTCCCTGGAACTTGACCTCACAGATCCACCTGCCTCTGCCTCTTAAGTGCTGGGGTTAAAGGCATGCACCATCAACCCCAGCCTCCGTACTGTGTGCCTGTGTCCTTAGCATGGTGACTGAAGACAGGACTGTGCCTCCCTGATGGGTCTGCCTGTCTTGTCCCAAAGATAGTTTGAGTGAACAACAGGAGAGCGAAAACAAGGGAAAGAGGCTCTTATCACCGTGCTTGTCACTCCCGATAGAAAGAAATCTGCTTATCCAAGAACAAGCCAGAGGTCCCAATCCAAGGATGCAGGAAGAAGGTTCTGGATGGAAAAACCCACAGCTTTTCTAGGCTGAACAACTTCTGAGTGACAGTTTCCTCTGGGTAGCGGTCCACCCTGCAGTGTGGCCAAGCTTGTCAGCCCGTCTTCAGCACAGCACAGGGAGAGGTGGGAGTCACTGAATGTCAGTGACGGAACAATGAATTCCCAAGGCAAGGCACTGGACAGTGGCCGCTTCAAAAAGGAGAAGAAACAAGACCGAGGGCGAGGGCCTCGGCTAGGCAGAAAAGCACAGCATAGAGAGGTGGGCTAGACCTGAGAAAAGATGGCGTGTTCAAAGCCCAGCCCTGAGGATGGGGCCTGGACAGCTGCCTTCGTGTGTCTAGACCTGAGAAGAATTCTTTCATACCAGGCAGTGGCCAAGGAGATTAGCTTTAGCTTGGAAGAAAAGACAAAAATACGAAGGAAATTACCTTAAAGATTCAGAGCCCCAAAGATGTCAATTCCAATGAGTTGATGGAGGATTTGGACATTGCTAGGTTAGAGACCATGTTTAATGCACTAGCAGGCATAGCATGAGCTCTCTCACTGAACGAACATGGGATTCCCTGAGTGATGTAAACACCCCCCGCCCCCTGCGAGGAAGCATCACTCCTAAAGTTTCTATTCGATCTCCCAAAACTGGCATAAGGATCAAGTCTTAAACATCTGAACTCCAAACCACAAACCACATCCAAACCAAAGCATTAAGGGAGGGAGAAGAAGACGACCTGGCTCCTTGGACGCTCACCGGGAGTGCTACGAAATAGGATTTCATAAAGGAGTCTAAACAAAAACAATTGTGGTCAGAACACGGGACTGCAGAGCTCGCTCCAGGCATCACTCACTGATGTGACAAACTGGCTCAGCTTTGGGAACCACTGTGTGTTAAATAGCCTTAAGTGGGAGTCTTTGCTTTGACACTTTGCAGGACCATTAAAGTGCTTTTCTACTCTCTGGTCTGCCCGAAGGGTTGTGGAGCTCCTCTCTCTAGGGGTCTATAACCTTCTGAAAATTCTTTGAAAAACTCTGACACCAAGGAAGCAGTAAGAGAATGGTGTCCCGCTGGGAGGTGGTGGCACACGCCTTTAATCCCAGCACTTGGGAGGCAGAGGCAGGCGGATCACTGTGAGTTCGAGGCCAGCCTGGTCTACAAAGTGAGTCTAGGACAGCCAAGGGTACACAGAGAAACCCTGTTTCAAAAAACAAAAAAACAAACAAAAAAATGGTGTCCCTTGGGAATGAGAAATGAAACCCATGGCTTAATGAACATGCCTTTCCCCCAGAGAAGAAAGATGGAGAGCAAAGAGAGAATGTAGAGCTGGGGATGCGGCTCTGAGTGGAGGGATGAAGAAAGCAGGGTGTTGGGCAATGAGGGATGTGTGAGGCATCAGAGTGTCAGAGGGAGAGAGCATATCAGCGGCAGAGACTGGCCCAGTGCAGGATGTGTGCTCGCTGCAGTCACCCCCACCGCCTATATCAGCATCACCAGGGAAAACCCTCTTTTCAGACCCTGATGGTCACATATTACATTATGTCACTTTATTTCCATTTTACAGATGAGGAAATATAGGCACACGCTGTGTGATGTGACCAGAATCAAGCTTACGAAAGCCTTCCAGGCAGCACACAGCCCCACACCCTCACGCCTCTGGGGTGCAGCTCTGTTGTTGGCTGTAACAGAGGGAAGACTGGAGTCCCATTATGTAATGCAAAAAGGATATTGCACAGAAGTGAAATGCTAAAACACCCCTCCCCCCTTCTTCCCCCCACCCCCATCCCCAGCGTCACATGGCCTAGCAGGTTGCAAGAGCGAACCTCACAGCATATTCACACGTTTAGATAGAATCTATGCTCTCTTTCCTTTCAGGCTCTGTGCTTAACACCCTTTCTTAACTCCTATCACAAACTGTCTACGAGGGTTAGTGGATTTCCCCTGAGATATTGCAGGCACGGCTAAAGCAAACGTAAGACGGCCTTCAGGTGGTAGAGCAAACACTGTGACTCCTGTGCTACAGCAAACCACAGAGTCCTACAAGCGCCAGCTCTCTTACTGGGTATGGAAGGCCCCAGAAGAGTTTCTCAGGACAGATTCCAAATGCATGACTCAGAAGCCAGTTAAAGTCATTTTGGCTCAGAAACAGACTCACATTTAATGCTAACCCTGATGGCTGTCCCGTCTAACGCCCGATCTCCAAGCTTCAAATCCAATGCAGACAAATCACACTGTTAGAGCTGGGGCCAGGAGGACAGGGATAAACTCTGCTCTGGGGGGCGGGGGGAGGGGGGAGGGGAGCCCAAGATGTGAAAAGGCTTGTACGTTGAGCATCTTGGATTTGCTATAATAGTGAAGATTCTTTAGGGTGCTTCCCTTACAAACTAGGGAGTTAAGTCTGGAGGGGGCAAGTCTGATGCCTCCGATTTGCTTCCTTGAGGCCACAGCAAAACAAACAGGTGCTGTAGACAGAGGAGGCAAAATGGAAACGGTACCTTGTCTGTAAAATTGCTCTATTTACCTGGTGGATGTGAGGGTAAGCTTTGAGCTCCTTGGTCCAGAAGCGCTGCAGGGCGGAGCGTTCAGACTGCGGCTGGCCTGGAAGGGGCGGCTAAGATTCCCCGTTGCTTTTGCCGCTTCCCAGATCCCATTGGAAATCCCAGGGCTAGTATGCTGTTTCCAGGACAGTGTGCCTCAGCGGTCCACACCCACCTCCGCTTGCGCTTGCGTTGACTTTGAATGGCTCGGGTTTCTCTTCCACTCCTTCAACAGCTGGGACTCCAAGCTCCTGAAACCACTTCCAGATGTGCTCTGCACGAAGGCCGGGCAGGTTGGCTGGCCGGGGCAGGCATCCGCTCTCAGCTTTCTCTTGCAGTCCGTGTGTGTCTCTTGCAGCCCTGTCCAAAAATGGACTGTTGTGGAGGAAAAGATTCAAACCCAGGAAACAGCAAATGCCTGGAAAGTGAAGTTATATCATGATGCGTCTAATGTAAGTTTCAAAAGAGAAAGCAACAGCCAGATTCGTGTTAGGACTCTGGCATCGCCGGTACATTCAAATGTCGCCACGGCAAACCAAAACACAGACAACCGTCGTCGTCTTCTGAGGCTGCGGTAAAGACCCAAGTTTCCAGATGGAGTGGCCAAAGCGGAGAGAAACCAGGCAGGGGGTTAGACTCGGTCGCAACCTCTGCCGCTCTGTATGTAGTTTTCCAGTTGATTCCCAAGAAACCCAAGAATGGTACCAGCACTTTGTGTAGGTTCTTGGAGCTTATTCCGCCGTGGCCCTTCGTTAACTTTCGTAAGGAGGCCTTTGCTGACTGCCCCATGGCAAGGGGTCCTTTCCTTCACAAATACAATGCAAATTACACGGTAACTGAATTTCCAAGACCAGTAAGAACCGGGGTGGTGTGGCCTGGCTGTAATCCTAGCACTTAGGAGGCAGAGGCAGTGGGGGTCAGGAGTTTAAGGCCAACACGGGTTATGTGAGACCTCGCCTCAAACGAACAAACAATGTAGGAAAAAAAAAAAAAAAAAAGAGAGGGGGTTGTATCATCCATGTTAATAAAAGTATAAAAAATGATGTATTTTATTTTACTCATAGATACCCACGATACAGAGTGAGTTCAAGGCCAGCCTAAATAACATAGTGCCTCAAAACAAAGAGCAACAGGCAGGCTGAGTAGAGCTCTTGTCCTGTATGAACAGTGCCATAAGTTTATCCCCAGCTACAGTCATATATGCCAGGGTGTTTTAAATATACTTAAAATAGTTCTAACAACTGAAACAGTATTCATTTTTCAATTATGAAAATTTAGTAAAATGTTAAGATTCAGTTCTCCAACTACACTAATGATGCCTAAGTACCCCTAAACCTAAGTACCCCTCAGGCTAAGTACCCCTAAGCTTAAGTACCCCTCAGCCTAAGTACCCCTCAGCCTAAGTACCCGTCAGCCACGTGGCTGGCAGCTGTGGGATTGGGTATCAACACTCCTGAGGATAGTTTCCTTATGTTGGAGTTGGAGAAGGGGATATCCCAAATATCCTTCAATCACACGGGGCTTTGAACACTGACAAAACAGAGCCACATCTTCTGCTTCGCTTCCTTCTCACAGTGTTTGTGTTAGGTAGACCAAATTTTGGTCCATCATTCAGATGAGCTAACTGAGGCTTTGAGCCAGATAACATCCAATAGCAAAGTAATTTAGTGATGAAGCACAGACTCCTGTTAGAGACTCCTCAACTATCTCCTTTTGTTTTGTTTTAAAGACAAGGTCTCACTATGTAGCTCTGGATAGCCTGGAACTATGCAGGTCAGGCTGGACTCCACCTCAGAGATCCACCTGCCTCTGCCTCTGAAGGGCTGAATCAAATGTGGGAGCTGGCTCTAGCTCCTTTAAATTTTTACTTATTAAAAATATATTTTTAGTTTAAAAATATTTGCTGTGTGTGAGAGTTTGCCTGTAGATATATGTATGTGCATTGTGTGCATGCGTGGTGTCTGAGAGGCCAGTAGAGGGCGCTGGGTCCTCTGGTGCTGGGGTTACAGACGGTTTGTCAGCCACCTTGTGGTGGGGAGAACTGAACCAGGCCTCCTGCAAGAGCAGCAAGTGTTACTAACTTCTTAGCCATCTCTCCAGTTCCTCTAGCTTCTTTTCATTTAGAAAAAAAAGTGTGTCTGTGTGTGTGAGCTGTGTGCGTGCATGCACGCTCATGCATACAGGTAGAGACAGAGAGGGAGTGAGAGATTGTTTACTAGATCATGTGCAATTTAACAGCGCTACACAGCTGAAGGAAAAAAAAAAAAAAAAAAAACAAACCGATTCCCTCTCCACATTGGCTGTTAACTGCCAGTAGCTGCTCAGCCAAGGATAGGACCTCGGTGCCCCTCCCCCTCACAGGAGGATGTTGACCGGTTAGATTTTGGACAGGTCTGTGAGCTCAATGTCATTTCATGTCCAGAAGACAATGTTTCACAGCACTCCCCCTCCTCCTCGTTCTTTCATTTAATTTTTTAATGTGTACACGTGTGTCTGAGTGTGGGTACACGTGACTGCAGTGCCTGAGGAAGCAGGAAAAGGGCGCTGGAGCCCCTGGAGCTGGAGTTACAGGTGATCATGAGACTTCCCACATGCACGTGAGGAGCCGGATTTGGGTCCTCTGAAGCAGCAGGAAGTGCTCTTCATCACAGCCCCAATTCTCAGAGTCCTAAATTGTTTCAGCCATCTCCTCTGCACTATTCCTTGTGCCTTCTGGGGAGAAGAAGAGTGCTGGAAGAGTGAGGGGTGCTGTACACTCAGGAGCAGTTGTCATAGCCTGTACCGTCTGAGGAGACTCTGAGCTCTAACCTACAACCTTAACCAACAACTCACAGGACACCAGAGGTTTCTTATCTATGGCCAAGGTTCCCATGTTGTTGTATGCATGGATTCCTCCTTATGAGATAAATGAGAAGGGAAAGAGAGACAGGCAATCAATGACACCCTAACGATGCTGTGGCACCCAGTGGGCTTGGAGCTCGTTTGTCACAGTCGCAGGTCTTCAGTTTCTCCATCTAGTAGTTCTGTTAAGAGAGACCTAACCAAACTGAGGGTTAAAATGCATCATGCATGCCAGGCAGTGGTGGCTGAGTTCCAAGGCATAAAGACTGGTTATGGTCAGATAAAGTAAGGGTTTTTAAAAAACCATCTCGCCAGGCGTGGTGGCACACACCTTTAATCCCAGGACTCGGGAGGCAGAGGCAGGTGGATCTCTGTGAGTTTGAGGCCAGCCTGGTCTACAAAGTGAGTCCAGGACAGGCAAGGCTACATAGAGAAACCCTGTCTCAAAAAACAAAAAACCAAAAATACCATCTCAGGCAGATGGTGGTAGCAGAAGCCTTTAACCCCTGCAGTCAGGAGGCAGAGGCAGGCAAATCACTGGGTTAGAGGCCAGCCTGGTCTACAGATCAAGTTCCAGGGCAGCCAAGGGCTACACAGAGAAACCCTGTCTCAACAACAACATCAACAACAAACTCAACCCAACAGCAAGAATAAAAACCCATCATGCATGTAAAATAGTCATAAAAGGCCAGATAACTTAAAATTAGTATATCTGGTGCTTTCAAATTATATTTAAATGGAAATTTAATAATAACATTTAATTAATTTAATTTTGTAATAGTTTTATATTCAAAGTTAATTGATAAAGATTGAATATGTTCAAGATATATGTAATGATGACATCACACACACACACACACACACACACACACACACACACTTATACATGTATGTAATGCTTACCAGGCCAAATTAACACATCACCACCTGTGTTGTACATCAGATTCCCAGAATATGGTCATCTTACAGCTGTTTTTTGTTTTGTTTTGGTTTTTCGATTTTTTTTTTTTGTTTTTCTTTTTTTCTTTAAAAGATTTTTTATTTATTATGTATAAGTGTTCTCCCTGTATATACACCTGCACACCAGATCTCATTATAGATGGTTGTGAGCCACCATGTGGTTGCTGGGAACTGAACTCAGGACCTTTGGAAGAGCAGCCAGTGCTCTTAACCTCTGAGCCACCCCGTCCTCTTTTTTTGGTTTTTCGAGACAGGGTTTCTCTGTGTAGCCTTGGCTGTCCTGGACTTGCTTTGTAGACTAGGCTGGCCTTGAACTCACAGCAATCTGCCAGCCTCTGCCTCCCGAGTGCTGGGATTAAAAGCATGCACCACCACACCCAGCCAGCTGTAAGTTTTGAATCCTTTGACCAACATCTACACATTTCCATTTTCTCTACTCTCCTGGACCTATCCCTGGCAACCGTGATTCTACTCACAGTTTCTTTAAGTTCAACAGTTTTAGATTCTTTACATAAGCTCTTATAGTATTTGTCTTTCTTTGTCTGGTTATTTCACTTAATTGATTGTTAAGGTTCATGCATGTTGCTGCACATGTCAGGATCATCTTCTTTTTCTGGCCAAGTAGTAGTCCATTATACATATGTACCATGATTTCTGTGTCCAGTCATCCATCACTGGACACTTAGATGGTCTGCATAGCCGGGTGATGGTGAGCAGTGTGCAGTGGGCATAGGGGACACTGCCATCTCTTATGGGCTAGGATAGTAGGAGAATGCTTGCCTGGCAGATGTGCAACATCCAGTTTGTGTCCAGAATCATATTGATTTCATTTCTTTTGTGTATACCCAGAACTGGGGTTGCTGGATCGTGCTGTAGTTTTTTCACTCTTAGTGTGTGTGTGCCTGCATGTGCACCTGTATGCTCATATGTCCATAATGCACATGTAGGCATCATCAGGTGACTTATGGGAGTCAGGTCTCTCCTTCCACCATGTGGGTTCCTGTAATCTCAATTTTCTTTTCTTTTTCCTTTTTCTTTCTTTCTTTCTTTTTTTTTTTTTTTTTTTTTTTTTTTTTTTTTTTTTTTGAGACAGGGTTTCTCTGTGTTAGCCTTGGCTATCATGGACTCGCTTTGTAGACCAGGCTGGCCTCTAACTCACAGCGATCCACCTGCCTCTGCCTCCTAAGTGCTGGGATTAAAGGCGTGGGCCACCACGCCCTTCAATTTTCTTAACAACTATATTTTATTATGAACTTACTAAACAAGCCTACCTCCTTTACAACCCGACTAACCCAAACAATAGGAAAAGGAGATTAAAGAACACAATAATGAAACACTAAGGCTATTGTTCTGAGGAACGATTGGCGTATTGATGGTGTAATCAACAGCTAAAACAATCCCAAATCCTCTCTCCCAGCCTCTTGCATTGGGCTCTTCTATATATATATATATCTCCTCCCAGAGTCGCTACTAGGATGTTTCAGCTGGCAACATCCAAGCTCCCCCACGAAGTGGTTCAACTTCTCAGGGGATAAACATCCTGCTCTCCCACAAGTCTGTTCCCCATCCAACACTTGGGATCAACACAAAAACATGCTCATCTCTCCTACAGGCTCCAGGGATTAGGCCCCTCCCGTCCTTAGCCTCCCCGGCAGGCTCCTTTATCACTGAGCTATCTTGGTAATGCTGTTTTTTGTTTGTTTTGAGGAATATCCATTTCTTTTCTTTTCTTTCTTTCTTTTTGTTTGTTTATTTGTTTGCTTGCTTGTTTGTTTGTTTTCGACACAGGGTCTCTCTGTGTGTAGCCTCGGCTGTCCTGGACTTACTTTGTAGAACAGGCTGGCTTTGAACTCATAGCGATCCACCTGCCTCTGCCTCCCAAGTACTGGGATTAAAGGCGTGTGCCACCACGCCCAGCAAGGAGGAATATTCATTTCTATTTTCCATAGTGCTTGTGCCAATTTTATTATTCATGTTGAATAAAGAAACCCTAAGGCATGGAATAGGGAAAGAATTATAACAATAAGTCATTAGTAACTCTGTACAAATGTGACAACTGGTGGCCTCATGATTTAATTCTTCTCTATACTTTCTAACAGAAATGCTATGAATATCTTACCTGGACAGCAACGTCTGTAGTTTAAATGCCTCTGCAGTGTCCTGCAGCTGCCTGGAACTTCCTAGAAAGCTCCTATTTTTCTGCAGAAGGACCATCTGGAGCCTGGCCCTTTCTTCCTGTTTGAAATCCAACCTTGATGCCAGAAGTGGAGTAGCCTCTTCTTTCTGAGGATCGAAGGCCCACGCTGTGCTGCTGCAGATGGCTGGGCAAGCTGTGTGTGGAAATTACAGCCGAGTAGATCAAAGTCCTGACAGGACACAGATGGCTCCCACCAATCTAGGCAGAGACTTAAAAAAGACACTGTAAACCGGGCACAGTGGCGCACACATTTAATCCCAGCACTCAGGAGGCAGAGGCAGGCAGATCTCTGTAAGTTTGAGGCTAGCCTGGTCTACAAAGTGAGTCCAGGATAGCCAGGGCTGCACAGAGAAACCCACCTCAAAATAAAAAAAGGCAAAAAAATATATAAACGAATCGATTAATTAAAAA
Source organism: Acomys russatus (assembly GCF_903995435.1). Lineage (NCBI taxonomy): Eukaryota > Metazoa > Chordata > Mammalia > Rodentia > Muridae > Acomys > Acomys russatus. Next base: position 9,952,942 of record NC_067167.1, on the reverse strand, counting down.
GGTCACTGTTTGAAGTGTCATTCGGAATAGGGACATAAAGTTAAGTCATAGCAGAGCACTCTGAGGTTGGCACCAGCCGGGAGCCACTGCCACCCTTAGTCCAGAGGCTCCAGCTCCTGTGGCTTGGTTTGAAATCAGTGGGTTGAAGAGATTGCTCAGTGATTAGAGCACTTTCTGCCCTTAGAGAGGACTGGAGTTTGATTGACAGTACTCTGATTGGCAGCTCACAACCACCTACAACTCCAGCTCCAGGGGATCTGATGCTCTTTTCTGGCATTTTTTTCTAAGAGTACCTGCGCACACATGTGCACATACCACCCCTACACACACTTAAAATTGATTTTTAAAAGTCTTTAAAAAGTAAGAAGCTAATCATTTTAATTAATAAGCTATACTATGTAGCCCAGGTATATTATAAACTGTATCATTTAGATATGCTCAACAATTCTTTATGATATAATACCGTGATATCACTTCACACCATTTACTTACGGCGCATTTATCTAGAACATAGGCTCATGGCTGAACGTGAACACATCTGCCCTTCATGTGCACTATTAATCTGTGGTGCCACTTATTAAACTGTGTCTGAGTCCTTATGCTTTTAGTTGAGGGTTACCTATTATTTCCTCATACCAACCGGATGGGCCCTTGCTGCGTCTGTTTAAAATGTTTCAGGTAATATCTATGTTTTTCTTTACTCGGTGTCTTCTTGTCTCTCTCCTCCATTCTGCTGAACTTTCCCTTCTTTTTTGGGGGGTGGGGTGGGGTTGGGTGTTGGTTGTTTTTTTTTTTTTTTTTTTTTTTTTTTTTTGGTTATTCAAGACAGGGTCTCTCTGTAGCCTTGGCTGTCCTACACTCACTTTGTAGACCAGGCTGGCCTCGAACTCACAGAGCCCCACCTGCCTCTGCCTCCCGAGTGCTGGGATTAAAGGCGTGCACCACCACGCCAGGCTGAACCTTTCCTTCTTGCCAACTAGTCTCTCTTTTATTTTCGTATCTTGTGTGTGTATCCCACTGAATGCCAGTATGCCTTCATGGGTTGTGGGGGTAAAGGATCATGAAGAGCACCCCTCCCTAAGGAGCTACTGCAAGTTAATGGGTGAAGGCAAGTGTAGAGGAATTTTAATCCAGTAACATTGCAGCTCTGGGAAGGGATCACATCCAAAGACCTTCCTGGTCTATGTGATCTGGCTGGAATACAGACAAGCCCTTAGTACACACCGTTAATCCAAAACAATGAAGGTAAGGTTAGTTTATAGAAGGAAGCAGCCATGTTTGAAAGTGACATCTAATTGAGGAGCAGACAAAGTGATGAGCCAGAGAAAGATTTGACAGATTCGGATATGCCCAACTCTCATGAGAACAGCACAGAAAAGAGAGACTATTTAATAGCAGCCCAGGGAGGGAGGGAGGGAGAGAGAGGGAGAGAGAGGATAAGAGAGAGAGAGAGAGAGAGAGAGAGAGAGAGAGAGAGAGGGGGGGGGGGGTTTGTTTTGTTCTTGTTTTCTGAGAATTTCTTACCGGGACAGTTTTACAGAGACAGGTTGCACAGAGAACAAGCTAGACACAGGTGGAGACAGAAGGAGCTAGAGGATGAGAACAGAACATTAAAACCTATTTCCAGAATTAGTTTGAGACCAGGGTCTCTCTGTGTAGCCTTGGCTGTCCTGGATCACTTTGTAGACCAGGTTGGCCTGGAACTCACAGCAATCCTCCTGCCTCTGCCTCCCTGTGTACCGGGATTACAGGTGTGCACCACGGCACCCAGCTCATAAAATAAAATTTGAAAACAGAATAAAAACAGTCAAATTCTCCCACAGTTCTACAGAAGTCTGAAAACAAAGTGTCAGCAGGACAGAGCACCAACACAGGCAGTGCTCAGGAGGAAATGTCTGAAAGGGTAGAGGAGGAGGAGAGCCAGTGGCGACACCCCTAAGAAACCCGCATTTAAAAGGTTATAACAGAAGGGAAAAGGGAACTGGGGACTTGTTCTATGGTTTTGACTTTGAAAACTACTTCCACCTTTGTGAGCCTCCCTTTGCCTGTGCCCTTTTTTTTTTTTTTTTTTTGGTTTGGATTTTGGTTTTTCGAGACAGGGTTTCTCTGTGTAGCCTTGGCTGTCCTGGACTCACTTTGTAGACCAGGCTGGCCTTGAACTCACAGCGATCCACCTGCCTCTGCCTCCCCGAGTGCTGGGATTAAAGGTGTGCACCACCACCACCTGGCCACCTGTGGTTTCTTTTTAGGCAGTCCTCGCCAAGTTCCCTTTTGACCTCTATGGCTATTGGTATTTTGTTTCCTTCAGAGGCCGTCTAGAGTTCATGGACAATCTATTGTTCTTTCGAGCAATTGTCACGAAAGCTTGACCACGCGCTGTTCCTGGGCAGGGTCTTGCACACAGTTGTCATTTAGTAAGATGATAATTTCTACCGTCTTTATTATATCACTGCTGGTTCTACTCCTATTCCTGAGCTACAGGCCACTGAAGAATCAGTTGTAGAGCAAGAGGCTAGTGCCCAAGGGTGGCAGACTGTGTAGCCATCTGGGTGCTGGGAGTCCTCTGTAGGAGCACCAGTGCTCTGAACTGTTGAGCCGTCTCTCCACCCCCTTCATCTGTGTATCTTAAAGCCATTAAAACATTGAACTTGTGTGTAATTATAAATAATATAAGACAAGAATTTCACCTTCTGTGCTTACCATAAAAAGCCTTGAGAGTTTGTGACAAGATATTAGCAAATATTAACATTGTGAATCTAGCCCGGCCATGGTGGCGCACGCCTTTAATCCCAGCACTAGGGAGGCAGAGGCAGGTGGATCACTGTGAGTTTGAGGCCAGCCTGGTCTACAAAAGCGACTCCATGACAGCCAAGGCTACACAGAGAAACCCTGCCTCGAAACAAACAAACAAACAAAAATGGTGGGCAGGGGGAGCTGGAGAGATGGCTCAGAGGTTAAGAGCACTGTCTGCTCCTCCAAAAGTCCTGAGTTCAATTCCCGGCAACCACATGATAGCTCCCAACCATCCATAATGAGATCTGGTGCCCTCTTCTGGCCTGCACAAGTTACATCCAGGTAGAACACTGTATATGTAATAAATAAATAAATAAATCTTAACAAAACATTGTGAATCTAGGTGACTCATATAAGAGTGCGGCCCTATGCCACATACATGGACCACGTATTGTGATTCTACATGACGTGTATGTGAGCTCCTGGTTATCTACGTTTTGAAGTTTGACAATTTTAGACATAAAAAAAAGTTGGGAGATAGGCGTGATGGCGCATGCCTACAATCCCATCATGTGGGAAGTGAAGGCAGAAGGCTTGATTCAAGGTTATGCTCAGCTATGCAGGTTAATGTGATGAAATGACCCTGTTCTAACAACAAAAATCCCTAACTAAATAGTAAAAGCTGGAGGCTGGGCAGTGGTGGCTCACACCTTCAATTCCAGTACTGGGGAGGCAGAGGCAGGTGGATCCCTGTTTGTTTTGTTTGTTTGATATTTATTTGTTATTTATACATATTCTGCTTGCATGTGTGCCTGCCCGCCAGAAGAGGGCACCATATCTCATTGTAGATGGTTATGAGCCATCATGTGGTTGCTGGGAATTGAACTCAGGACCTTTGGAAGAACAGACAATGCTCTTAACCTCTGAGCCATCTCTCCAGCCCCTCTTTTTTGTTCTTTAAAAAAAAAAGTAAGCCGGGCGTGGTGGCGCACGCCTTTAATCCCAGCACTCGGGAGGCAGAGGCAGGCGGATCGCTGTGAGTTCAAGGCCAGCCTGGTCTACAAAGTGAGTCCAGGATGGCCAAGGCTACACAGAGAAACCCTGTCTCGAAAAAAAAAAAACCAAAAAAAAAAAAAAAAAAGTAAATGTGTATATTTAAGGCAGACAACATGCTATAGTATACATTTGGATAATAAAAGATTATTATAGGGAAACTAATACGTTCATCAATCCGCAGTTAAGCGTTATGTGTGTGCCGGTCAATCACAGCTTATATGTCATTTGAGTCCCACGAACAAAAGAGTTCACTGCTTCCTTTGCGATCTGGTATGGAACCAAACTGCAAAGCGTTTGGGGTGGGGTTAAGGGCTGTACATGCCTACTGTCAGAGGCAATACATGGTTAAGGCTGGAAGTCATGAAATTAGGAGCTGTGTTCCAATGCCCCTGACGTCTTTTTCTGTGTGTACCCGAGCAAGTTTCTACAGCATACGCCTCATTTCCCCAGCCACAAAAAGGAGGTAACAGGACCAACCGTACTGAACAGTTGGAAAGATTCAGCGTTGCTACAGAGAAAGTAATTTAGGATGCTGTCTGTGTTATGGAAATCCTGCCAGTTGTTAGCTTGCAATGACCTGCTGTGAAGGTCAAAATTGTTGACTTGATACTATCTAGATCTACCTAGGAGACAAGCCTGTAAGGGGCTATTTGGATTAGCTTAATTAAGGTGGGCATAAAGTGTGAGTGGCATCATTCCCTGGGCTGTCATCCTGAACTACATAATGAGTAAAGGCAGCTGCGTTCCAGCGTTCGTGGCTCTCTGCAGACGAACTGTGGAACTGTGACCAGCCAATTCCAGCCAAGCCTCCTCATTATGATGGGCTAGTCTCAGTAAGTGAATCGAAACAAACCTTCCGTCCTTCGATGGTTTTCGTCAGGGTATCTTATCACAGCAACAAGACAACTGATGCACCGGCTTAAAGCAAACGAACCAAAAATCATCTTTGGGGCTAACTTCTGTCGTCGAGGCACGTCGTCGTCTCCAAATCTAATCGGTGCCACCATGTCCAGGCAGTTGTTCCTGCAGTCTGGAGGACCCCCTCCTGCGAGATGACAGATTTGCCCTGGGCCCTCCCTGTGCTCCCGGGCACTTGGGACCTCTATGGCAGCTTTTCTCCAGTGCCTGCGGTAACAGTTTCGAGGGCGTGGCGCGCCCACTCTGAAGATGCTCTGAGTGGACCTAAAAGGACGAGGCTGTAGGTCCTCCCCGAACACTCCACGGAAAGCCACGGGAGGGGAGGGTAGCAGGCAGCACCGGTGGGAGGGGTTCCATCTTGGCGGCGCCCCGAGAGCCACGTCGCCACGGTCTTGGGGCGGGGCCCGTGGGTCACGTGCCGGGCCTCCCGCGCGCGCTGCTGCAGGCAGTGCCCGCCTGCCCGCCCTCCCTTCCCACGAGCCGTGGAGCCCGTGGCGCGCGGGGCATTGTGGGCCGAGGGGCGGGGGTTGGGAAGATGGCGGCTCCCAGCCTCCTTAACTGGAGGCGGGTTTCCTCCTTCACAGGGCCGGTACCCCGCGCCCGGCACGGACACCGAGCCGTGGCCATCCGGGAGCTGATGATCATCTTCGGCGGGGGCAACGAAGGCATCGCGGATGAGCTGCACGTCTACAACACCGGTAGGAGGCGGCGGCTGGGCGACCCCGCCTCGGCCCCGCGGAAAGGGGGGAGGGGAGGGGAGGGGAGGCGCGGTGGACCAGGGCCTGACAGCTGTCACCGCTGGGTCGCCGCTTCCCTCAGCCCGGTGCGGGTGGCCGCGGAGCTCGGCTTGGATGGGCGGCCCGAGCTCGCTACGTGCTGGAAGGCGGCACGGTTGCTTCCGGGCCGGCGAGCTGGACGGGGTTCCGCGGGTAGACATGGAGACACCCCCGCCCGCCCGCCCATCCCTCCCCGTGGACCCGAGTGAGACGGCGGGTTCCACGGTCTGCACCTCTCCCCCCAGGGCTGGTCCCTTCTTGTCCCGACATCCCCCCACACCAGTGTCAAAAACAAAACCCCACCCCAAGCCGGGCCTCGGTGGTCTTTGCCTTCCTCCTCCCTCCTTAGAAGGTGGAGAGGGTCGAGGGGCGGGGAGGCCTCCTGCTCTTTAGCTTGGCTACATTCAGCATCGCATGGGGCGGGCGGAAGCCAGCAAGACTTTCTTGGGCGACGGTTGTCTAAACTGGCGGGGATGGGATTTGTGGGTGAAACCGGACTGGTCCCTACGTAGTTGATGTATGAATATGCTCTGCTCTTCTGGACTGGTCCTTGCTAAGAGGACTGTCATAGTTGGGGCACCGCTGCAGAGCGCGGAAGTGTCTCTGGTCCGCGGAAGGGGGTGGGGGGTGGGGTGGGCAGGCTTTGACCTCCTCGCAGGTTACAATTTTACTCCTCTTGTAAGTAGTGTAGCAATCATAGGAAACTACGGACTAGTTACTGAATTCCGAGTTGATAAAGTTAGCAGACAGTAACCTTTCTTTTGTGAAACTGGATCACAGTATCCCTCTAAATCCTAAAAACAGTAGGAAAAAATTGGACATTTTGACCCCCTCTGCTACCCTCCCCAATGCCCCAACAACAAGAAAAAAAAAGTTTACAAGTTATTTGATTTGGTATAGTGTAAATACCCTGGGCTTAAAAGAAATTAGATTTGTTTTGAATCTTGCTTTGCCAGTTGTTCAAAATTAGCATTAAAGTTACCAAGCCTCAATTAAGCTTACGTGTTTAGGGGTTAAGGTGTTTTCAGGTCTAGATAGATGTTTTAAGCTGACAGAGATGGGATATGATAGATACTGATTTTCTTTTCTTCTTTCTTCCTTTCTTTCTTTTTTGGTTTTTCGAGACAGGGTTTCTCTGGGTAGCCTTGGCTGTCTTTGCTTCACTTTGTAAACTAGGCTGGCCTCGAATTCACAGTGATCCACCTGCCTCTCCTCCAAGTGCTGGGATTAAAGGCATGCGCCACCACGCCCAGCTAGATATTGATTTACATTCAGAATTTTAGACTCACCAAGATAGGAAAGATGTTTTCTGCAAGGCTGCCAAATACAATTAGCCAAAACACCATGAATGTAACATTTATATAATTCATGATTGTTTCGTGGTTCTTCTTGCTGTATGCAGTTTAAAAAAAAAAAACTTATGCGTAGTATAAGTGTATATTCTAATAAAATAAAATAAAAATTTAAGAAAAAAGTTACCAAGCCTTTCTAAATCTTACTTCTATAATGGTGATGATACCAAGATTTTTCTATGAGTTAATGATGCAGATGAGGCTTTCTTTTCTTGGTTGTCTAATTCTGTAGTCTAGGCTGGCCTCAAACTCACAGAAATCTGCTTGTCTGCCTCCCAAGTGCTGTGCTGGGTCTAAAGGCATGTGCCACCATTGCCTGCCCCAGATCTGGGTTTTCAACAGCAGCATTAGCATCATTGACACTTTGGTTCAGGTCATTTTTGGCTGTAGATGCTACCTTGTATGCTGTAAGGTGTGTGCTGGCATCCTCAAGCTCAACCTGGGACTTGGTAGTACCCAGTTGTGACAACTGAAAATGCATTTAGACATTGCAAAATCAGTATCCTTGTGGGAGCAAAAAGAATCTCCAGTTGAGAACTATTCGAATAGAGGATGGATATATTTATGCATGTCTATATACACATTTACTTTGATTATATGTATGTATTTATCAAACTCACGGAGTGTGATGACTTACTTGCTATAATTGATTTTAATTTAATTTATTTTATTTTATTTTGCAACTAGTTACCAATCAGTGGTTCCTACCAGCTGTTAGAGGAGACATCCCTCCAGGCTGTGCAGCCCATGGCTTTGTCTGTGATGGTTCTAGAATACTGGTATTTGGGGGAATGGTGGAGTATGGAAGATACAGCAATGAGTTGTATGAGTTGCAAGTAAGTGTGTTTCACATTTATTATTTCAGTCTGAAGTGCTAACGAACTTGTCAAAATTTTTTTAAGAGATTTAAAAAAAAAAAACATTTTATTAGCACAGGCACAGTAACAGATGCTCCACATTTTCTATCTTCAAGGAAAATGTTTCCAGTTCACTGACAAGCCGAACTACCTGATGTCTTTTCTATGTCTGGTATGGCGTTTATAGCCTAACTGAGTCTGGCCCTCAGCAATGCTGTCACTGCTGCATGTTTAGGTCTTTGTGTCTGGGGCAGCTGTCCTTCAGCCTACAACACAAGCACCCCCTAACTGGTGAAACAGATTGCTGGGCCCTGCCCATGGGATTCTGGAGTCAGTACTATCTGTGGTGGGGCTTGGACATTACTGTCCTACCACCCAGAGCATGCTTTGAACACCAGTGTCTCAGCAGGAAAGAAGTGGTTTCCTTTAGCAGTCATAACTATTCCCCATAGTCATGCAGAGAGAGGTTACAGTTTCATATCGCCTTTCTAATTTGATTGGCTTATTAAACCAGAGTCAGTCTCTGTTCACTATTCTTCCCATGTCCCAAGGTCCATCATGAGGGTATATCTATCTGCCACTTGGCCTATGTGACTAGGTGGCACTTACCTCCAAGCAGGCAACCACTTCAGATAGAGAAGATTCTCATGGCCAAGGAATAACATTTGGAGTTTGGTTTATTAAATAAATTTGGTTTGTTTAAAGGTTAAGTATTAATATTAGTCATTCACTTATTATTATTATTAGTTTTTATAATAATAATTATTAGTAATAAATGTTAAATATGTATTATCTTTAAAAAAGCTTTCGTGAATTACAAGCATATAAGTACTTATTTTTTCACTTGGAAAAACTTAGAAGTGATAGTAGTTATTATTAGTATTGTTATTATTATCATAAGCTTAGTTTATTGTTATGAGAATCCATGTATATAGAATACTCGCCTGAATATCTACTAACACATCCATAAACACACATATGCCTACATATGTACCTATATCTTTGTGAGATAAATCTCACATAGGCCAGGTTGCTCTTAAATTCACTCCGTAGCCAGAGATAGCTTTTAACTCCTGATTCTTTTAGCTCACAAGTTCTGGAATTGCCATAGCCTTACAGGGACATACCTTTGTTGCTGTTTGATTGATTTTTGTTTTTCAAGACAGGGTTTGTCTGTAAAGTCGTTGACTGTCCTGGACTCGCTTTGTAGACCAGACACGCTCCCAACTCACAGCGATCCACCTGCCTGTGCCTCCCTCAGTGCTGGGACTGTAGGCGTATGCCACCCCACCTGGCTTTTAATTTTAGAAGTTTGACATTTCTTTGGCCCTAATGATGCACACCTTTAATTCCAGCACTTGGGAGGCAGAGGCAGACAGATCTCTAAGTTCTAGGCCAGCCTGGTCCACACAGAGAGTTTCCGGACAGCCAGGGCTACATAGTGAGACTCTGTCTCAACAACCAAACAGAAGTTAGCCACTTACTTGTCATTTGTCTCCAGAGGAGCCTATTGGCTCTTCTGATGAGCTTCAGATATATTGGTATGGTGTTTCACTGCTGACAGTACTGCGATGGAAATGCTTCCTGCTCACATGAGCATGTTCTTTCTCTAGGCAAGTCGTTGGTTATGGAAAAAAGTGAAGCCCCAACCTCCTCCTTCTGGTTTACCTCCATGTCCTCGGCTTGGACATAGCTTCTCTTTATATGGCAACAAATGCTATTTGTTTGGTGGCCTGGCAAATGAGAGTGAAGATTCAAATAATAATGTTCCCAGGTATGCTCTTTTCTAGAACAAGTGCTTATTTTATGATTTAGGTGACAATATTTTATCTTTATCATAAGGCTTAAGCTTAGATTTTTATATTTGAAACTAACAGTAAACACATTTTTATGTATTTGTTTTTCTTTTTTTTTTTCCTTTGGTTTTTCGAGACAGGGTTTCTCTGTGTAGCCTTGGCCATCCTAGACTCACTTTGTAGACCAGACTGGCCTCAAACTCACAGCGATCCGCCTGCCTCTGCCTCCCGAGTGCTGGGATTAAAGGTGTGCGCCACCATGCCCGGCTCTATGTATTTGTTTTTCAATCCCTGGAGAATGTTTTCAAACTGTTTTTTATAACCAGAACTTATATTATTATATCTATATTTATATAATTGATTATGTCAATGTACTAGTATGTCTTCAGCTATAATTCATATTAAGTGGGTTATACACAATACCAAACAATAACGTGGCTATTTCAAATTTGGTTTTTCTCACCAGGCGTGGTGGTGCACGCCTTTAATCCCAGCACTCGGTAGGTGGAGGCTGGCAGATCGCTGTGAGTTCGAGGGCAGCCTGGTCTCCAAAGCGAGTCCAGGACAGCCAAAGCTACACAGAGAAACCCTGTCTCAAAAAACAAACAAACAAAAACCCTCCAAAAACCCAAAATTGGTTTTCTCTGAAAACTTCGTGTGAAATATTGTTATTAAATGAAAGTTATTGTTCTCATACTTGATACATTCTATTAAGGTGTGTTACACTAGCAAATACTGTCCCTTTTCCAAAGAGAACGAGTCACTTTCTATTTTCTTTGTACTTGTTATTTATTTTTTATTTTAATTTTTTGTTTTGTTTTTCACAGGTTTCCCTGTGTACACCAGGCTGGCCTGGAACTCAGAGATCCAACTGCCTCTGCCTCCCAAGTGCAGAGATTAAACATGTTTGCCCTTTTAAATCTAGTCCTAAAAATTTCTGGATAGCATTGTAAATGGCTGTTCTAGAACTCACTTTGTAGACCAGGCTGGCCTCGAATTCACAGTGATCCCTCTGCCTCTGCCTCCCAAGTGCTGGGATTAAATGCGTGCACCACCACACCCAGCTCTAAATTATTTCATAATTGCTTAATTAACATTGTTAGCATGTTATGTAAGTACGTATATATTAGTATATACAAGTATGTATGTGTATACACATAAAATGCTAACAATGTTATATATACGTATGTGTATATATACACACTAGTGATTTTATCAGTGCCTTGATTAAGCTGTATATGTTTCTTGTGTGGTTGGTCATTATCTTGATTTTAGGAAATTTTGTCATTTCTATTTATGATCAGGGGCTCTGGGCAAGACTAGCCCAGACAGGGGCTGGAGAGATGGCTCAGAGGTTAAGAGCACTGGCTGCTCTTCCAAAGGTCTTGAGTTCAATTTCCAGCAACCACGTGGTGGCTCACAACCATCTATAATGAGATCCATGCCCTCTTCTATCATGCAAGCGTACATGCAAGCAGAACACTGTATTCATAATAAACAAATCTTAAAAAGAAAAAAGACTAGCACAGACAAACCCAAGTTCCAGGTTCAAGGAAAGACTGCCTCAATTGTAAAGGGCAAAGAGTGATTGAGAGGAACACCTAATGCCATCCTCTTGCTTACACATGTACACACATGTGCCCACATGCATGCATACCACATGTACCCAAAAGTCATTGTATTTAAAAACATGTCACAGATTAATAACAAATTTTTAAGAAAAGAGGCTGGTTAGGATAAGTTTAATGCCTGTTTCTAAATTAAAGACATTGTTTAAGACATTGCTGTGACATTTTATAGTGTGCTAAAAAGGTCGCAAAGAAGTGCTTATTCCAGGTAGCAACACCTTCAAATATTAAATATTTGCCAAAATAGTGTCCATAATAACTGTTCTGGTTATCTAGTTCTGCATAATAAATTAATGATACAAAATAATAGCTTTTATTGTGCTCATAAACTCTGTTAGTAAGGAGATCAGGGCACAGAGGGATAGCTGAACCCATTAGTGGAAAAGCTTGGATAGTTATCCCCACATCAGAGAGTTAACTAAAGGTAGCTGAAGGATGGATTCAATTGGGTTTTCACCTACATGCCTACATATGACTATTTTTTGAGACAGGATCTCATATAGCCTTGGCTGGCCTTGGACTATGCAGCCAGAAATAACCTTGAACTTCTGATCATGTACCTCTGTGCCTGGGCTGTACATTGCTGGACTGAACTGAGGGACTCCCGCTTGCTGGGCAAGCACTGTACCAGCTGAGCTGTGTACCCAGACCCTCAAGTGGCCTTTTCAGGCAGTGCTTGAGAGTTCTGCAAACAGTGTTATGGTAAGAATACATCAGCCTTTTACAGCCCAGCTTTGGCACATTTTGTTGTTCAGAGCAGTCACAGACCAGCCTAAAATAAAGGGGAAGGAACCTCAGTTCCTGAGGGAAAGAATGTCAGGTGTTTGGGACTGTGTTTAAACCCACCACTATTGTTATTGATAAGAGTATTGGCCAGGGGCTGGAGAGATGGCTCAGTGGTTAAGAGCACTCATTGTTTTTCCAGAGGTCCTGAGTTCAGTTCCCAACAACCACTTGGTGGCTCACAACCATCTATAATGTGATCTGCTACCCTCTTCTGGCCTTCAGGGGTACGTGCAGGCAGAACACTGTATACATAATAAATAAGTCTTTAAAAGGATATTGGCCGGACATTTTGTGTCTTCACTATTAAATCATAGCAGGTACTAGGACATAGTAGAGTTTAATAAATGTGGATGGGATGAGTGAGTATTGAAGTTACGCTTGCTTAGTGCCTTTATGTACCGAATGATGGCTTTTTAAAAACTTTTTTTTTTTTTAAAGTGTGTGTGTGTTTGAGTTTATGGCACCATGTGCATGTAGGTGTCTAAAGAGGACAGAAAGGGGCATCAGACTCTGTAACTGTAGTTACAGGTGGATGTAGACACCGGATATCAGCACTAAGAGCCCAACCCGAGGCCTTTGCCGGGGCGGTGAGTGCTCTTAGCTGCTGCACCATCTCTGAAGCATACATGCAAGCAGAACACTGTGTTCTTTCTTTCCTTCTTTTCTGAGATAGGGTGTTTTCTGTGTGGTTCATACTGACCTGAAACTCATGGCCCTCCTGCCTCAGACTCCTGAGTGCTGAGATTACAGGCATGCACCACTATGTGTGGTTAGCATATGTTGTAATTATGAACCAAAATTTTAAAAAACATGCATACCATCTGAACGTTTTAATTTCTTTTGTGATATCCTAGGTATTTAAATGATTTCTATGAGTTGGAGCTACAGCATGGTTCTGGCGTTGTGGGCTGGAGCATTCCAGCCACCAAAGGCATTGTACCTTCTCCAAGAGAATCACACACTGCTATTATATATTGTAAAAAAGACTCTGGGAGTCCTAAGATGTATGTTTTTGGTGGAATGTGCGGTGCTCGCCTGGATGACCTATGGCAGCTTGATTTAGGTAATCTTAATTTGATTCAGGAATTTCTTAGGATTGATAAAGAAAAGTTTAAATGTACTTAAAATATTTTTGTTTAAATATTTGTCAAGTTGCACTAGGATTATAGTCAGCATGTATAGTCTTAGGAACAGATGAGACATGATCAGTCATTTTGAACACATGAATGTTCAACTTATGATAGTGACTTCCCAGTGTTCTCCTTAACCATCAGCACAGGGCCTGACTTGTCTAGGACAGTCCGGCTTTGTGCTTAGTGTCCTGTGTAACTGTCAGTGGTGCCCTCGTCCACTCTGAGAAGGATCTGGTTGGGTTGCTAATTTGTATGGTTGTCCTCCGTATCTTCAGGCAGTGTGGCCTTCACGGCATTGCTAACCAGCAGGAAGCCCGAGGGTGGCTCTGTGTGCAGGGATTCTGGGAGGGAATAATCGGAAATGCGCTCCTCCTTGTCTACTGTCTCATTTAAAACATTAAAGTCAGAAGTATTGTTTGTAATTCAAAACTAATGATGCCGTAAGCACACCTCTCTGGTATAAATGCTCAATTCAAGTATGAATAGATTTCTGATTGGCGATTTTTATGGTGTGGAAATGTTTTAAGATGAAATTTTGCTCTATTTTGATAAGTACTACTTTTGTTCTGTTCTTAAGTCTGTAAATTGAGATGATTTGCCATTATTAGAGCAAGTTTCTGATTTGCTTATTTTTATTTCTAGAAACAATGTCATGGTCAAAACCAGAAACTAAAGGGACAGTACCACTTCCACGAAGCCTTCATACAGCCAGTGTTATAGGAAACAAGTATGGCTTTCTTTTGTTGTTTGCTTTTTTGTCTTTATTTTTACCAACCTGAAAGATTCACACAGAGAAAAGTAAAGATGATGCTTTCTGAAAAATAGATCACCAAACTTAATAGTGCCTCCATCTGCTGACCACAGCTAAAGTAACTTGATGTGGGAGCTGAAATCATTTTCTTTCAGTACTGTCTGTGGTACTTACTGAGCTTCCCCTCCATGCCTTTCCTGATGTGGGGATGATGTAAGTGTCAGCAGGTGTTGTCAAGCTGCTTTGTCTTCTGTCTGGTTAGATTCCCAGCATTCACATGGTGCCTCACATCCATCAGTCACTCCAGTCCCAGGAAATCAAATGCCCTCTTCTGGTTTCCTCAGGTACCAGGCATACATGTGGTGCATATATATACATGCAGGCAAAACACCCATACACATGAAATAAAATATATTTTCAAATTGTTTTAAAGAATTTCTCATTGGCAGTGTGAACCTGGAAGAGCGGGACCTTAAGGCAGAGGGGAATAAACTCATGCAATAGCCGACTTTATTCAGAGCATCAGACAAGTTATCCTCAGAGAGTTAGAGCCACAGGGCAAGCCATGTGTGGCAAAGCCATGCTTTTTCATACTGGCACATGAGTAACAACAGATGAAGTGGACTCCTACCTGCTGTCACTGGGAGGAGCACGAAAGCACATCCCAAGAACAATTCTGTGTTTGAAAGAAAAGAGGGTCACAAGACTCTTGTTTTCTTGGAGTTTTCTCACAAGCACAGAATTCTCACTACTCTACTGGACTGTGTTCTGACAAGAACCATCAGGTGCTGGGGAAAGTTTAAGGTTATTTCTCTGTTTTAACAGTGCTGGAGTTTGCACTGAGCATCTTTTTATTGTTGTTGTTTTGTTTTGTTTTGAGACAGGGTTTCTCTGGGTAGCCTTGGCTGTCCTGGACTCTCTTTGTAGACCAGGCTGGCCTCGAACTCACAGAGATCCTCCTGCCTCTCCCTCCCGAGTGCTGGGATTAAAGGCGTGCGCCACCACGCCCGGCTGAACTGAGCATCTTACACCTACCTCGTAAGTGTCCTACCACAGAGCTACAGCACCAAACTTTTCTTTTTCTTTCTTTTTTTTTTTTTTAATTTGAAGACCAAGTTTCACTGACTTGCCCAGGCAGGCCTCAGACTTGTGTTCTTCTTGGCCTCCCTGCATAGATGAATTGTAGGCCTGCACCATCAGGACTGTGGAAGCATGATTTTACCTCAGCCTCCCATGCACATGGGACTGTGAGGCATTCATAGCCACACTGGGCTTAAAGTTGCTGCACTTAAGTAATAGCAAGGACCAAAGTTACATGAACTATGATCTTTTTTGGTCACTGTCTTAGGTGCTTTTCTGTTGATGAGATTAAAATACCTGGACCAAAGCCATTTAGGAAGGAAGGGCTAATTGTGCTCACAGTTGGAGGAGATAGCCCACCATTCTGAGGAAGCGCGGCATTTGCAGTCAAGCAGCACAGGGCTCGTGCTGTCAGGGTTACACACAGCACTGGGTTTCAAGCTTATGTAGTCCAAACGTTCTTCACTCACACTTACCTGCCAGAGTATAACGTTGATTCAGCAGTGGATTATAAAATTGCCAACATTTTTTGTTACTGTTCTGTTTTTGTGGCAGGCTTTTGTGTCATTTCTCAATGTGGCCTTCAACTCATGGGCCCAAATATTCCCTCTCTTCATCTAGCTTGCCAAGCTGCTGTGACTTCAGATGTGCGCCACCCTTTTAAACAATTTTCTTAGTCATATAAGCTGCCATTACACTGTGGTAGGTGCTGGGTTGCTCTGAAGTTTTAAGTCAACCAATAATTTTAAGTTCATCTTAGTATTTCTGATCCAAAAAGTAAAATGAAAGCACTTCCTGTAAGTGTTTGGCTTTCTCTTGTTGTCTAGGATGTACGTTTTTGGTGGATGGGTTCCACACAAGGGTGACAGTACTGAGGATTCACCTCAGGATTGTGAATGGAGATGTACCAGCTCGTTTTCTTACCTAAATCTAGGTGAGTCTTGTGAAACGTATTCAGCGGCATGATGTCTAAAATCAAGTAACTTTTGTTATTTTGCTGCTTATGAGCAACTGTGCAGTCATGGAAAGCCCTTTCGTTTTAGACACAGCCGAGTGGACTGCTCTCGTATCAGATTCTCAGGAAGATAAAAAAAATGCCAGGCCACGACCCAGAGCCGGACACTGTGCGGTTGCGATTGGCACTAGACTATATTTTTGGAGTGGAAGAGATGGCTACAAAAAAGCACTTAATAGTCAAGTCTGCTGCAAGGATCTTTGGTATCTTGATACTGGTAGGTAAGAGTACTTAATTAAGTTCTACCTGTAGAGTTAAAGTGAATATAATTTCCTCTCTTTCTTAAAATTAGAGATGAGCGGAAGAAATGTATAACTGCTCACCACTTAGAAGAAGTACACTAATCCCTCTCTTCTTGAATGTAGGATGGAAAGAAGAATTCTTCCCGCTGGGCGTGGTGGCGCACACCTGTAATCCCAGCACTTGGGAGGCAGAGGCAGGAGGATCTCTGTGAGTTCGAGGCCAGCCTGGTCTACAAAGTGAGTCCAGGACAGCAAAGGCTACACAGAGAAACCCTGTCTCGAAATACCAAAAAAAAAGAAAGAAATAAAGAAAGAAAAGAAAAGAAATTTGTCACAAGGGGCTAGAGAGACGGCTCAGTGGTTAAGAACACTGGCAGTTTTTCCAGAGGACCCATGTGGTAGCTCAGAACTAACTGTAACTACAGTTCCAGGGGTTCTGACACCTTCACTCAGGCATGCATGCAGGCAAAACACCAATGCACATAAAATGAAAATAAGTTTTAAAATTTGGCACGAATTGGAAGAGACTAAGGATACATGATTGCCCAATATAATGTGTTACACTACATTGGGACCAAAAAAGAGAGTAATTGAAAAACTGATGAAATCTGAGAGCTTGAAGCTTAGTTAACAGTGTTACATTAGTATTTATTTATTTATTTATTTATTTGCTTACTTTTGGCAATGCTGGACATCAAACCAAAAGTTTGTGTATGCTGGGTAAGTATTCTAGCACTGAGCCACATTCCCAGTTAAAACTAATAAATGCCTTAACATTAGGGAAAGATGAGGGAAAGGGCTTTAGCAACTCTGGGTTATCTTTGCAAGTTTTCTATACATCCAAAATTACCAGGGCCAGCAAGATGGCTCCGGTGGGTAAAGGCTTTGCTGCCAACCCTGCAGCTTGAGCTGGATGTCTAGGACCCACACGGCAGAAGGAGAGGGCTGACTCCTGTACGTCGTCCTCTGACCTCACACCTGCACCGCAGCATAGTCAAGAGAGCCCCTGTGCTCACTCATACACATGCTCCAGCGCGTGTAAATGCGCGTGCACACACACATAAATAAACATGTAAGATTGCCACAACAGCCTGGTGTAGCAGCATATATCTGTAATCAGCAATTTTTCCAGCTAAAAAAGAAGGTTCCAGGTCTAGACCAGCTGAGTTATTTAGTCAGACCTTCATCAGATACATAAATAATAGTTACCACAAAATGGAGTTTGTTTTTAAAAAAGATGTATTAGAGCACTAACACTTTTTTATGGAACTTAGACCCGTTTTCTTTTTAAAAATTTAAATTTAGTTATTGAGGGAAAGTCAGAGGTCAGCTTGTGCAAGTGAGTTCGCGCTGTGAGGATTGGAGGCAGTGATCTTCCCAGCAGAGGCATCTGCCAGCCGAAGTACAGGCAGTGCCGCCTCGGCTTAGTGCTTGCTGCGTTTCTCCCCAGAGGTGATTGAACCAGGACCTCATTGTTATCATTAAAAATATATAGAGAGTCAGGCAACAGATAGGATATGGAGAAATTCATTTGGGAGAAATAGGGAAGAGGAGTTAGGGCCTGAGTGGGCCATGAGAGTAGAGAGAGACAGAGACAGTGTGGGAAGCGGGCACCCCTCAGGGAGACGGGGGAAGCCGAGGAAGTGAGAGACAGTGTGGGAAGGGGGCACCCCTCAGGGAGACGGGCGGTGGGGCGAAAGCCGAGGAAGTGAGAGTACAAGGGAGGCAAGGCGGCAGATTGGCCCTTTTACATCTGCTGTGCAGCGGAAGGCTCTGGCACACACCTGGTAGCAGCGGGCAGTGATGTCATAGAGGCAGGCTAGTGGAGCTGCTTGTGTGCTAACACTCATACATGCCTCTTAGCCTACTGCTAAGCTCGCTGTTCTCCTCCTGCTCAGCAAATGACAGCTCAGCTCTGTCATATGAATGGCTGTAAATGCCGGGAACACAGCAGTGAGCAAGACTCATAGCATCCCTGCTCTCAAAGAACTTATAATCTGAGAGGGTGTAAGGGCAGGGGGATAAAAAACAGGAATCAAGCACTCGGGAGGCAGAGGCAGGTAGATCACTGTGAGTTCGAGGCCAGCCTGGTCTACGAAATGAGTCCAGGACAGCCAAGGCTGCTCAGAGAAACCCTGTCTTGAAAAAATCAAAACAAACAAACAACACCCCCACCCAAAAAAAAGAGAAAGAAAAGGAAGAAAAGAGGCAGATCACATACATAGTCTATTAAAGTACTCTCTATGGGCGGGACTGCTGGTTGGTGCTCAGGAGCCCCTGGTGTTGTAGAGGCCCTGAGTTTGGTATCTTACTGTTGCTGGTAGCTCCAGCTCCAGGGGAATCTAATCCTGTTCACCTTCAAAGGCACTCACTGTGAGCACTCACACAACCAACAACACAGATCTTTTTTTTTTTTTTTTTTTTTTTTTTGAGATTTTTATATATTGTATTTTTACATTTTAGACTTTTGTTTGTTTTTTTGTTTTTCTAGACAAGGTTTCTCTGTGTAGCCCTGGCTCTCGTGGACTCATTTTGTAGACCAGGCTGGCCAAGAAATCAGAGAGATCTGCCTGCCTCTGCCTCCCGAGTGCTGGGATTAAAGACTGTAAGACTGGGAGCCTTGGGAGGCCAGGTGATACAGATGTCCCATCTCAGGGTTCCCAAACCACTTACTCTGTTCCCTTTGAGAGAGCAAGGTGAGGTAAGGGAAGGAGAGCACTGAGCAGGCGTGGCTAGTGGGTGTAGGCTGGGAGGGCGGCCATTAAACACACCACACGGGGTGGTCTTGTCTTCTCTACCTCCAGGGCTGGTCACGTGCATTCAGCTTTCTTCTCACCAAAGCTCTTATTTCACCTTTTCTAATATTTGTGTTAAGGAATTATTTTTTATTTTATTTCATGTGTGCTCGTGCACTCACGCTTGCACTCACACATGAGCACAGGTGCCTGAGGATGCCAGAGGCAGTGAATGTGCTGCCTGACGTGTGTGCTGGGAACTGAACTTTGGTCCCTGTAAGAAACAGCATCTGCTTTAATCACTGAGCCGTCTCTCGGTTTTCATGCCTTTCATTGGTCGGATTATGTTGTTGACATTTAATGTTGTCATCCTGTAGAGTGTGTTGGGCTTTGTTTCAGAAGGCAGTTTACTTACCAGTTTGACTCGTTACAGCTTTGAAAAACAGCTTGCATGGAGCAGTCTCGAGTAGCCTTTACTGTGAGGATAGTTTATTCCAGTTAGTAAGGGTTAGCTTTCATCGGGCTGGAGAGGTGGCTCAGCCGTTCACAGCTCATTCTGGGTTCAGTTCCTAGCATACACATCAGGTGGGTGTGTTGAACTCAATCTCCAGGGCACTGGCACCCTCTTCTGAGCTTTCTATTTGTTTGTACTGCATGCACACAGACACATGGAAGAAAGTAGAAAGCAATGGGTTCATTATGGCATTTTCAGACATTCCCTAATACTTTGTTTAATTACCTTCCCTAAAGGTTTTTTTTTTTTTAACATATCTATATTTCCTACAATAGCACATATTACCTTATTTTTGAGACAGAGTCTTATGTATCCCAGCTGGCCTTGAGCTCACTATATGGCCAAGGATAAACTTCTGATTCTTCTGTCTCCACCTCCTTAGTGCTGGCATGAAGGTGGGCAAACAGCATGCTCGGTTTATGTAGTGGTTTTGTAATATAAAAAGTTGATCATTAAAATGTTGGGAAAAACAGTGAATGGAAAAACTAAACTGGAGGCTAGATACTTTCATTTAAAAAGCACACTAGCAAAGAGAAAGACATACAGAAAATCTAATTTACTGATTTATCCTTTAAATTGATAGTTACTAACCAGTTATCTTAGTGATGATGAAACATCATGACTAAATGGGGAAGAAGGGCTTTGTTTGCCTTACACTTCCATGTCGCTGTTCATCATGGAAGAAAGTCAGGGCAGGAACTCAAACAAGGCAGGAGCCTGAAGGGCAGGAGCCAAGCTGAGGTCATAGAAGGGTGCTGCTTGCTGGCTTCCTCCATCATGCCTTGCTCAGCCTGCTTTTTTGTAGAACCCAGGACCACCAACTCATGGATGGCACCACCCACAATATGGCTGGGCCTTCCCCCTTTAATCACTAATTAAGAAATTGTCCTTGCCTGACATGGTGGCACAGGCCTTAACTCCCAACACTCCAGAGGCAGAGGCAGGTAGACTGCTGTGAGTTTGAGGCCAGCCTGGTCTACAAAGTGGGTCTAGGACAGCCAAGGCTACACAGAAAAGCTGTCTCAAAAAAGCAAAAAAAAAAAAGTTAAGAAATTGCCCTTACAACTGGGTCTTAGGGAAGCATTTCTTTCTCTTTCCTTTCTTTCTTTTTTCTTTGTTTTTTTTTTTTTTTTTTTTTTTTTTTTTTTTTAAGAATTATTATGTATACAGTTTTCTGCCTGCATGTTCACCTGCTCACCAGAAGAGGCCATCAGATCTCATTATAGATGGTTGTGAGCCACCATGTGGTTTCTGGGAATTGAACTCAGGGCCTTTGGAGGAGCCATCTCTCCAGGCCTTATGGCGGCATTTTCTCGGTCGAGATTCCCTCCTTTCAGATGACTCTAACTTGACTGTCAAGTTGACAAAACTAGCCAGGACATGGACAATACAAAGATAAGATAAGCTTTAGCCACGAAAGTTATAAGAAAAAATGAGTACATATAAATGTTTCTCTATGGAATATATCACTTTTTGTTCTCTACTTGAAATATCTGTGCCTTTATTTTATTTTATTTATTTGTGTGTTTTTTGTTTTTGTTTTTCGAGACAGGGTCTCTGTGTAGTCCTGGCTGTCCTAGACTTGCTTTATAGACCAGGCTGGCCTTGAACTCACAGAGATCCACCTGCCTCTGCCTCCTGAGTGTTGGCATTAAAGGCGTGCGCCACCACGCCTGGCTCGGGATCTATGCCTTTAAAGGATTAAAAGAAATGCTGTTGGATCTGTAATTATTAGTACTTTGTTTTTCTGTGTTTTTATTTTTGTTTTTTTGAGACGGGGTTTCTTGGCTGTCTTGGACTTGATTTGTAAACCAGGCTGGCCTCCAGCTCACAGAGATCTGCCTACCTCTTCCTCCCTGAGTGCTGGGATTACAGGCACTCAGCACCACACCCACTTTATTATTTTCTTTTAAAGGCTTTGGATACCACTATTCATTTGAAAGTGACTGTAGGCTGTAGCTCTTTGAGTAGAATTGAGTCCTCATTGTTTTGCCTCATCCACTTTGGCATGTCATTGTTGTGAGTATTCAGCTCACGTTTATGCAGTTAAGATTGTCAGGTTTAGCACACGCCTTTAATCCCAGCACTCAGGAGACAGAGGTAGGTGGATCTCTGCGAGTTCGAGGCCAGCCTGGTCTACAAAGTGAGTCCAGGACAGCCAGGGCTACACAGAGAAACCCTGTCTCGAGAAAACAAAAACAAAAACAACAAAAAAGGCCTTGACTTGAGGCGTCTTCCCTATGTTTTTCAGGTTTCAGTTTTGGGTTTTTATTTATTTATTTATTTATTTTTGAGATGTATTTATTTTATGTGCACTGGTGTTTTGTCTGTATGTGTTGCTGTGTGACGGTGTCCGATCCCCCTGGGACTGGAGTTATAGACACTTTTGAGCTGCCATGTGGGTGCTGGGCATTGAACCTGGGGCCTCTGAAAGAGCAGCCATGCTCCTAATCCCCCCAAGGCATCTTTCCAGCCCCAGTTTTGGTTCTTTTTAGCATGGCATTTTCTACTCCTCCTACCTCTAAAAGCTTTTAGAATTTCTTTTTTTCTTTTTTGCAGTTTTTAAATTTTTTGATGTTGGTGGTTTATTTCTGTTTATTTAGGCAGTCTTCCAAAATAACCTGAGAGGCCTCAAATTTGCAATCCTCCTGCCTTAGCGATGCACCACCGTTCTTTCCTTGTTTGTTTGCTTGCTTGCTTTTAAATGAAGGTTTTATTTTATTATTTTGAATTATTTGTAGATCTGAGTGTGATGTTTAGTGTGTGCAAGTGAGTGCAGGTGCCTGTAGGGGCCGGAGGCATCTGATCCCCAGGAGTGAGAGCTATGAAGGGTTGGGTGCTGGGGAGTAAACGGGGGTTCCCTGGGAGAACAGCAGTTATTCTCTAGCCGTCTCTTCAGCTCTGGAGGGCTGTGTTTGGTTTGGCTTTTTTGATTTTTCAAGACAGGACGTTCATTGTATAACCTTGGCTCTCCTGGAACTCATGCTGTAGACCAGGCTGGCCTCCTACTCTCAGAGATTGCCTGCCTCTGCCTCCCGAGTGCTGGGGATTTTTTCTTTGTTTGTTTCAAGACAGGCTTTCTCTGTGTAGCCTTGGCTGTCCTGGACTCACTTTGTAGACCAGGTTGGCCTCAAACTCACAGAGATCTCTCTGCCTCCGCCTCCGCCTCCCGAGTGCTGGGATTAAAAGCGTGCACCACCAGCACCTGGCTGCGATCTCAGATCTTAAAGATCTATCGCTTGTTGTGGAAGTGTGAGCAGTATTTTTAACAAGATTACATGCTTTGGGTAGTGCTGATTTTGCTAAAGGGCTTTAAAACTTCATTTTCCCCCTAAAATATATCCAAGTCATTTTTGCTAACAGCAGTATTTCTAGCATATGTATGCTGTTGGTTGAAAGTCAGTTCTTTAAGTTAAAAATTTCTAAAGGTAAAACAACAAAGCAGTAATAGGATACTCAGTCACACCCCTCAGCATTTTAGATGGGACGAGTCGTGTTCAGGATAGCCCTTCAGCCTTTTATGTTTAAACAGTCCTTTTTTATGTTTGTTTCTTTTTTCTTCTTCGTTTTGGTTTTTCGAGACAGGGTTTCTCTGTGTAGCCTTGGCTGTCCTGGACTCACTTTGTAGACCAGGCTGGCCTCGAACTCAATGATCCATCTGCCTCTGGGATTAAAGGTGTGTGCCACCACGCCCAGTTTAAACAGTCCTTTTTCATTCTCAGTCTAATTACTCAAGTAGTTTGGTGTTGGATTGCTTAACTGTATAAAAACCTAAATACAACGAGAGCTGCAAACTACTTTGATTTGACTGACTGTAAGCTTTGTTTGAGTGTGTGCAGTAAACAGGCGCGCTGCTCATTGCTGGTGTTCTCAAAGCTCCTGCCCACCAAAGCTGTTGGCAAGTTATTGATCTGCTTGAAACTAAAGACGTCACGTGAATGTTTTTCCTTAGAGAAGCCACCAGCACCATCACAAGTCCAGTTGATCAAAGCCACTACCAACTCTTTCCATGTCAAGTGGGATGAAGTGCCTACAGTGGAGGGCTATCTTCTGCAGCTGAACACAGACTTGCAGTGCCACGCTGCGTCATCTGATTCTTCAGCGGCACCAGATACGCTAGGTAAAATAAGTGTCCTGCTTAGGAACGCATGTCTGCTTGTGAGCTTTGTAAACACAGCAGAAAATCCTGTGACTGTGCTTGGCCCAGGAAAGCATGTATTTTAAGATGTCCTGGCACATTCCTGTACGCCAGCTCTCTGAACGTCAGCTCTGAGTCCTGGCCGTCTCAGTGTGTGTGTGTGTGTGTGTGTGTGTGTGTGTGTGAACTCACAAAGGACATAGAGTTCATTCTGGTGCACTGTTAAGACTGATACTACTTGAGTTACAGACATGTTTTTAATTAGCCTTCAGAAATATTTCGCTGGGTTTTTTTTCAAAGTGTTTTTAACTGAACAGGCCCTTGGAAAGAACTAAATTTATTACAGTATTCAGGAAGGATTTCAACAACTATTAAGTAAACTACTAAGAAAGTAGATAAACTTGATAAGGATGATATTTTAATCTTTAATATGTACATTTAAAAATATTTACAACATATTTTATGGATGCTAATTAAGAGCATATCAGTGTGAACTTTCTCATTCCTACAGGAGGCAGGATGGACCCTCACAGACAAGGCAGTAATAGCATCCTTCATAACAGTGTAAGTTGAAGCATCTGTGATGACAAATGAATATTTATGGCTTTAGTCCCAGTTTTTATTGACTTTTTTTGCATATTACTCTGAATAAGGGTCATTATTCCTGACTTCATGTGAGATTATCTCTGAGACATCCAGGCAACCCTGTTTCCACAGGGCTGGGGATGAGGCTCCGTGTCAGAGTGCTTGTAGCATACACAGACACTGAATTCTGTCTCTAGCACCACATAAATAACAGGAGAAAATAAGGTTCCAACACCTTATTATGAAAAAAGCCTAAATTGAAAACCCTCGTTGAAGAAAAACCTAGTTTCCTTGCACATAGCATCTGATGCTATTCTGTTCAAACGGATCCTTATGAGCCAGGCCTGGTGGTGCATGCCTGCAATCCCAGCACTTGAGAGGTGGGGCCAGAGGGTCCAAGAAGGTCAAGGCCAGCCTCGGCTATATTGTTGAGTTCAGAGCCAGCCTGAACTACATGAGATCCTGTCTCAACCAAAAATTCATTTTTATATGTTTATATTGTGACATTCCTAGATGTCACACACATATTTATTCTGAATCTATAAAATATGATTTAAGTATACTTTAATATTTTAATGTATATTTCATTTACCCAAGAAAATTCATAGCTGTAATCCCAGCACTTTGGAGGAAGAGGCAGGCAGTTGTCTGTGAGTTTGAGGCCAGCCTGGTCTATAGAATGAACTCCAGGACAGCCAAGGCTACACAAAGAAACCTGGTATACAAAAACCAAATATATATTATATATATATGTATGTATCAGTAGCTAAATTGAACAACTTCTCTGAGTTTACTTGTTCTTTATGAAGTGGTCATGGTAAGTATTTGTATGAGCTAATGGCTCAGCTTCCTAAACTTCATTCATCTGGGAAACTGCTCTTAATACCAGTGTGTCCTTTCCATGGGAAGGGATGAGGCATAGCCCTGTTCTGAGCATGCCTGAGGACCAAGAGTATGAGAAATACTGTAGACATTGTCTGGGAAGGAGATATTACAAGTTTTGCTCATACAGTTTGTGAGTAGCCTATTTTAGTAGACAAACTACACTTATATGATTGTTTACATGTGTCATGAGTATTGTGTGTATATTATGTGTCTGTGTATGCCATAAGCTAGATGGCACTGTTGCTGTTTGCCGATCTTGCTAAAAACACACCTTTAAGCCACTCTAGCTTTCTTTTAGTATCTGACTATATCTTCCTAAATGAAGTCCTCACTGGGTGTGGTAGCCTGCTTTTAATCACAGCACTCAGGAGGGGAGGCAGATGAATCTCTGTGATCTCAAGGCCAGCCTGGTGTACAGAGAAAGTTCCAGGACAGCCAGGCCTACACAGTGAGACTCTGTCTCAAAAAACCAAAAAAATCTGGGGGCCGGAGAGATGGCTCAGTGGTTAAGAGCTCTGCCTGCTCTTCCAAAGGTCCTGAGTTCAATTCCCAGCTACCACATGGTGGTTCACAACCACCTATACTGACATCTGGTGCCTTCTTCTGGTGTGCAAGCTCACATGAATGCAGAACACTGTATAAATAAATAAATCTTAAAAAAACAAAAGCAAAAAACCAACAAATCGGAACAAGGGCAGTAAATAAAGCCCTTCCCCTGCTGCCATGCCGTCTCTTCCTAGCTTTCAGTCGGTAGCTTGTGTTGAGAAGATGAGGGAACCTGAGTGTGGAGAGTGCTTGTGATGCCAGGTCAGGGAGGCAGGCCAGCCAGCCAGTGGAAGACCTGTCTCAGGAAACAAGGTGGCAGCACCCTGAGCAACTACAGCCAAGGTTTCTTCTGGTCTCCACACACATGTGCAGACATGTTCACATGCACGAACATGCTCACATACAAAAAACGGAAGGTGAAGATTTGATGCTCTCCCTCCCCCACTCTCCCCTCTCTTCCTTAAAATGTTTGTAGTTGAGTTGGGCTTGGTGTTTGTGTTGGATGACGGCTTATTTGTAGATGAGCCATGTGTGTTCTTAGTGTTGTTCGGTCGCCTACAACTTTGCTTCTCCTGCTGTTAGCCTCCCTTTCATTTTCTTATTTTTTCTTTCCTGTAATTAATCTATACTCATATTTCAGCACCTTGGTTTCTTTTTTGTCTCCTGGAGCCTTCTGCATGCTCTACTTCAGGGCCTCCGAAGCTTTTTAACACATGGCCCGCCCTCTTGCTTCTTTTTTTGTTTAAGAAAATTGTACAATCCAATATCTAATGCAAGAATGCAAATGAAATACTTTCTAGTAATAATTTATAGAGAAATGTATTGTGTGTATGCAAGTGTACGTGTGTGTAAGCATACATGTGTATGCAAGCGTACGTGTGTGCAAATATAAATGTGTGCAAGTGTACGCGTGCATGCATGTCGTGTGTGTAAGTGTGTGTGTGTGTGCAAGTGTACGTGTGCGCGCGAGTGTCGTGTGTGCAGGAACACGTGGAAGGCAGCAGTCAACATCAGGTGTCCTCCGCCATCATTCTCCACTGTGTATTTTAAGATAGGGCCTGTGTCTGAACCCAGGTCTTGTAAATTCAGCCCCCACACTGACTGGCCATCCTCCTGTCTCTACCTGTCGTCCCCGCCGGCACCGGGGTTACAGGGTGCTCCATCTCATGCAGTTTTTCCCATGAATGTTTGTTTGTACCCTGGGCAACTGAACTCCTGCCTGTGCTGAAAGTGTTTTATCAACTGAGTCATCTCCCTAGCCTGAGAAACTGCTTTTAAAATACTTATTTGGTATACATACAGCTTTACCATAATTAAAGATAAAAGCAGGGCTGGAGAGATGGCTCAGAGGTTAAGAGCACTGGCTGCTCTTCAGAGGTCCCAAGTTCAATTCCCAGCAACCACATGGTGGCTCACAACCATCTGTAATGAGATCTGGTGCCCTCTCCTGGCCTGCAGGTGTACATGCAGACAAAACACTACTACATACTGCATAAATCTTTTTTTAAAAAGATAAAAGCAACTTTGCATGCTGATAAGATGGTGTGTGCTAACTTTTACATAAAATGAATTTTATATAAGAATATTTACATAATTTTCCTTTCTATTCCCCACCCCCACCCCGGCCCAACTCTTCTGCCTCAGCCTCCCAAGTAACTGGAATTACATGTCTGTACAACCAGGCTTAGCATTAGGAAGGTTTCCTCTGATCGAATGTTTAATAGTAAATAATAGTGGTGCTAGTATATTGAATCTTTATATATAAAACTCAGTCATACAGAATAATTCATGTGCTGATTTTTTATTTTTATTTTTATTTTATTTTTGGTTTTTGGTTTTTTGGGTTTTTTGTTTTGTTTTGTTTTGTTTTTTGTTTTTTTTTTTTTGAGACAGGGTTTCTCTGTATATCCTTGACTGTCCTAGACTTGATTTGTAGACCAGGCTAGCCTTGAAGTCACAGCTATCCACCTGCCTCTGCCTCCCAAATGCTGGGACTAAAGGCATGCGCCACCACGCCCAGCTGGAAATTTTCTTTTAGAGGTCATTAGATCTTTCCATTCGTGTCTAATTTGTCTTTAAAGATTGAATAGGGGCTAACAGAATGTTTCGGTACGTCATGCACTTGCAGTGCAAGGCAGACCACCAGAGCGCAGTCCCTGGAGCCCACACAGAAGCAGAAGGAGAGAGCTTGGCTCCATAAGGATGGCCTCTGATGTCATGGCACGTGTGCACACCTTATAAACACGGGCAGCTGTAAAGTGTTAATAAGCATGGTAAACGTGGTCTCACCTGTGTTACATAAACCTTTACTTGTGCAACTAGCCACCATGTGAAAAAGATAAACTAAAAATACAGCCGTTGGAGCATGGAGATTAAGTGGAAAAAATGTATCTTAAAACTGATAGTTTAAGGAATGATTCTATACAAATTAGGGATATAATTTTAAATGTTTTATGTTTGGGCAAAGTTTCTGTTGTTGTTTTGAGAATCGTATTTCCTAGCCTGAGCTAGCCTAGAGCACTGGAGTGTTCTGCCCTCTCTCTCAAAATACTGTGATTACAGGTGTGCACCAACATTCCCTATTGGCAAACTTACTTTCCCAAAAGGACTTGTACATTATTTTGCTTGGTTTTTTTCCATGTGCTTCTGTGTCACTGAACAGTACTTGCTATGATGAACTATGTTATTTCTTGTAGGTTAGTGATACAGTAAACAGTGCAAAAACTGAACACACAGCTGTGAAGGGAACTTCAGTGAAAAACAAGCCAGATTTCAGAGCAACAGATTCTAATGCTGGCTTACACTCACCTTTGGCGCCTAATGCTTCTAACAACAACAGTTGTATGACGGATATGCTATGGAAGAATGAAGGTACAAAAGCAAATTTTAGTAAAATTAAACCTTTATAATATTGGGGGGGGGAGCTGGAGCAATGGTTCAGTGGTTAAGAGTGCCACCTGCTCATCTAGAGGTCCTGAGTTCAATTCCCAGCAACCACATGGTGGCTCACAACCATCCATAACGTGATCTGATGCCCTCTTTGGCAGGTAAAGCATTCATATGCAATTAAAGTGGGGTTGTTTGTTTAAAAAAAAATATTGGTAGGGAATTTTAAAGATACTACCAAAGTAGTCGTTACTCTGTGTGTGTGTGTGTGTTTCATTTTTCGAGACAGGGCTAGTCCTGGCTGTCCTAGAGCTCTCTGGCCTCAAACTCAGATATCCACCTGACTCTACCTCCCTGAGTGCTAGGATTACAGGCATGTGCCACGGTGCCCAGCTGTGTGTGTGTGTGTGTGTGTGTGTGTGTGTGTGTGTGTGTGTGTGGTGTTGCTTGGTTGGTTTGGGGTTTTTTTATTTTGTTTTGTTTTTTGAGACAGGGTTTCTCTGTGTAGTCTTGGCTGTCCTAGACTCACTTTGTAGACCAGGCTGGCCTTGAACTCACAGCGATCCACCTGTCACTACCTCCCGAGTGCTGGGATTAAAGGTGTGTGCCACCACACCGGGCCTGTGTGTGTTGTGTTTGAGACAAAGTCTTACTATATAGCTTGGTTAGACTGGAACTAACAGAGATCCATCTGCCTCTTCCTTCTGAGTGCTGGGATTAAAGGCATATTACATGGTTTTGGTAATTTTTCTCATAGTGAATGTGGTTAACAATTGTAAATAAGAAATTTCAATCAGAGAAAATCTTGGTGCTATTGAGGTTGACCAGTGTGACTGTCCCTGTGCTTATTTTCTGGACACTTTTAACTGTATGATTATGTGTCTTATTTCTGTTTGCAAAGTGTTGAGATTTCTGCTTGACAGATAGTGGCCATTTAGTAGATAGTTGGGTAGCAGGTATCTGATTTAAGGTAATTCAGTTGTGGGAACTGTTAACCACTCCCATTCATGAGACATCACAATTTGGTGGTTTTTTTTTCCCATTTGAGTATTCTGTTGTATTTTGTTTTGTTTTAATTTTGTTTTCTAAACAGGATCTTACTTTGTTGACCTTGCTATCCTGGAAATCACTACTGTAGCCTAAGCTGACGTACACTTGTGGCAATTCTGCCTCGGATGTAAAGTGTTGAAGCCACTGTGCCAGGCTGTATTTGCATATTCAGATGCCATGCGATACAGATCAACTAGCTTGTGATCCCAGTATCTAAATTAGTTTTTAAATTCTGGCGTGTCCCTGGAGTAGAAATGGGGCTTTTAAGACATTGCGATAGCTCTTCTAAGTCTAATTGTTTCAGGCATCCAAATGTAACAGGATAAACATTCTTTTTATTTGCATTTGGAATCTGCAATCTGCAGTAGATGAAAGCACTATAGCAAGAGTGTTTCCTGTGCTGTGCTCACTCATTGCTTACACAAGAGGAGCACTTTGTGGGTTTTCCTTTTTGTTTGTTTGGTTTCCACTTTTTTGTTTTGTTTTGTTTTGTTTTTTGTTTTTGAGACAGGCTCACTCTGCCCCAGGCTGGCCTAGAATTCAGCTTTGTTTCCCAGACTAGCAGGCCTCAAGCTCCTAGTCACTCTCCTGTTTCCCCCTAGCTAGACATGGTGGCACATCCTGTTATCCCAGCACCCAGGAGGCAGAGGCAGGAGGCTCACTGTGAGGATAAGGCCAACTTGCTCTACAAAGTGAGTCCAGGACAGCCAGGACTATTCAGGGGAACCCTGTCTCAAAAAGCAAACCAAAATAAAACAAAAAACAAGTGCTGGAATTATAGACATTGTCCACTGTACCTGACAGAGTTCTAGCTTTCTTAATGTAAAGGAATTGTCTGGTATAGATAAGCTTGGTTCTAAACCTCCAATTTAAAATTTCTTATTTGTCATTTTATAAGAAGTTTATATGTTGAAAACAAAAGTTTTCCAAATCTTCAGTAAAATTGCTACTGAGCAAATGGTAAAGCCAGAGGTTGCCTGACACATCATGAACACTCTGTCAGGGAGTGGCCATTCGGTCTTGGGTTATAAGGCGTGTGATCTTCGTTACAGATTGGAAGAGCTGCCCAGTATGTGTCTCCAGGAGTGGAGGAGTGATATGATCAGATCTGTGTTCTCCTTGAAAGCACCCTCTCTGGCTTCACAGGAGGAAGAGGCGGGTTGGTTAGGAAATAACTGAAGTTCTTTCAGGACAAAACCGTGGGGAAGGTAGAGTAGGGAAAAGCTCTTAGTGTGCCTTTAATATAAAGGTACATTAAACTTCGCAGCTGTTTAGTTATGAGAGGAAAAAATGAGTCAAATAGGAGTCTGTTTTAGCTGAACATCAGGTGGACATTGACCTTATCAACTATAAATATAAATGTAGAAATTACCTAAAATGTAAGTTCCACAGGAGCAGAGGCCCTGTTGACATGCTCACTGCTAGATTCCTAACAGTACTGTGCTCAGGTTTGAGTGCTTGACTGGCATATGCAGGGAGATCTGCTTATAGCCGGAGGTGATGGCGCATGCCTTTAATCCCAGCACTCAGGAGGCAGAAGCAGGTGGATTGCTGTGTCTATGAGTTTAAGGCCAGCCTGGTCTACAGAGTGAGCTCCAGGACAGCCAAGGCTACACAGAGAAACCCTGTCCCGGGGGGGGTGGGGAGAAAAGAAAAATGGTGGGCTTCACTGCTTATCTTCCACACTGGAGAAGAAGACAATGGACAAGATCATAACTACATGTCTAGTTTAGGACAGAGAAAATGTAACATAAGGAAATTCATGCCTGAGCCGGGCATGGTGGCACACACCTATAATCCCAGCACTGGGGAGGCAGAGGCAGGTGGATTGCTGTGAATTCAAGGCCAGCCTGGTCTACAAAGTGAGTCCAGGACAGCCACGGCTACACAGAGAGACCCTGTCTGGGAAAAAAAATTCATGCCTGAGACACACACACTCTAAAATGAGTGGTAGGGCCATTCGATCTATAGTTTCGTAGCACACAATGTCAACATTTAGAGTGGAAGAGGGGGCTGAGGCATTAGGCGTCCATGATGGGTCCAGTGCACCTTTTCTAAATACTTTACACCCAGTGGCTAATCCACAGTAGTGCTTTGTGCAGTGTTTATGTATATGGCTGTGAAAACTTAAGCACCGAGAAGTCCACAAAAGCAGTGCGACTCAGGCATCTACAGGCTTTATACTATTAGCCATTTCCCTCACTGGGCGTGGTGGCACATACCATTAATCCCAGCACTCAGGAGGCAGAGACAGGTGGATCTCTTGAGTTCGAGGCCAGCCTGGTCTACAAAGTCCAGGACAGCCAGAGCTAGATATAGGAACCCTGTCTCGAAAAACTAAAACTAAAACAAAAGCAAACCCTGGGCTCCTCATGCTTCAGCACATAGAGATGAACTACGCAGTGGCTTGGACCTGTGGACAGTCAGTAATGCCTTAACTAGGCTCTCCAGTGCTGTCTCCAGCCTGCGGAACATGGCATCCCCGCAGACCGTTACAGCTGAACCACCCAGGACAAATAGGACGGTTGTTAAAGCTGAGACCTCACTAGCAACGTTCAGCACCAAATCTAAACTTCCTCCCTTAGGAAAGATTAGTCCAGGGGATTTTGACAGTCCTCTAAGTTGATTGGTTTCTAACTGTGTCACCTGTTGTTCTTTTATGCTAGGACTGGGTTCCATCTTTAGTAAACACCAAATCTTGTGGAAGGAATCATTAGGACTAGTTTGAATGATTCTTGACTACTTGATTCCTCTGTGTGTGTGTGTGTGTGTGTGTGTGTGTGTGTGCGTGCGCACACGCGCACACGCGCACAATACTCACAGATGTGAGTGTGTGCACATGAAGGCCAGAGACACATTGTGTGTCTTCTTCAGTCACTCTGCACCCTGTTCTTGGAGATAGGGTTTCTACTTTTTACATGGAGCTTGCCAGTTTACCTAAGCTGGCTGCCCAAGAAGCCACAGAGACCTGCCTTTCCCTGCCTCCCAAGCCTGGGATAGGACCATGCCCAAGTGTCTCACATGGATTCTGGGATGAAACTGATTGAGATTATTTTCCTAGGTCCCCAGTTGTTTTTGTTTATTTGCTTTGTTTTGTTTAGTTTTTTGAGACAGAGTTTCTCTGTGTAGCCTTGGCTGTCCTGGACTCACTCTGTAGACCAGGCTGGCCTTGAACTCACAGAGATCCACTGCCTCTGCCTCCTGAGTGCTGGGATTATAGTTGTGCGCCACCATTCCCGGCTTGTTTCTTTAATCGTAGTAAAATGTAGACTATAATATGGACTGTGTTTAAGTGTTTGATGTAATTAAATACCCTGTATATTTATGAACTGTGTTTCACAATATCAGAGTGATTATTTAATACTTAACTGATGGTTTGATTTTCAGTTGATGAAATATGTGCTCTGCCTGCAACTAAGATCAGCCGTGTAGAGGTGCATGGTGCAGCAACACCATTTTCTGTAAGTGTATGCCCTGGTGATGATTCTCATTCTAGATGAGGATGTGTGTTTAAATAAAAAGCTTCTTACATCAGCGGGGCGTGGTGGCGCACGCCTTTAATCCCAACGCTTGGGAGGCAGAGGCAGGTGGATCACTGTGAGTTCGAGGCCAGCCTGGTCTACAAAGTGAGTCCAGGAAAGCCAAGGCTGCACAGAGAGACCCTGTCTCGAAAAATAAAATAAAATAAAAAATGAAAAAAGCTTCTCATATCTCATATAGTAAGGAATTGATATAAATTTAGAAGTAGGTAGGTTAGTAGGAAATGTTCATAATATGTTTAGTCAAAAAATTAATACAATAATAATGGCTATTTTGTGGTCCCAATTCTGATATAAAAATGCACTTAATACACATATTCACATTCTCGGTGTATCAGCTCACTATGCTGCTGTATTGTGATAGTATCTCAGTTGCTAGGTAACTGTCTCTGGGATGTGAGGCCACAGATAATTTTGATATTCTTCTCTATACTTTTAAATTTTATTTTAATGAGCATACCCATTCTGTGTTAATGTAAATTACACTAACTGTTAAAAGGTGAAACTTGTTATGTAACAGAAGTGCTTGGGTAGCTCTTTCATAACAGCACAGCAGAACTTTGTAATAACAGATTGGTGTGCAGGCAGGCAAGCTCAGAAATCTGACCCTGAGTTGTTTCATGGATGGCCATAGTGGCTCTGCATGTCACACTTAGATGCTTGCAGAGTGCCTCAGAGATAGACCAGGAGTGCCTTAATTAGATAAACGATGGCCATATGGTCATCATATGACCACATGCATGCGTGCATGCATACATACATACATACATACTGTTTTTAGGGTTTTTAAAAAAATAGTCATTTCATTTCTGTGATTATTTTATTGCTTGCTTCCTTACCATTTAGAGTCTTTGAGACTTATGCATGGTTTTTTTCTTTTCATTTTTGGAGTTTAGATCATGTATCTCCCTTTATCAGTGTTCACCTTTCCAAAATGTTAGCCTGTGTTTGTAGACTGTTCTCAGGGAAGGGTTAGGAAATGCAAATATTTTCCTTCTGACTCTGTTTTGTAATGTATCAGCCACAGCTGTGTTTGTTATTTCAGCTGGAGCCACACGCTTTATAAAAAAGTTGTTGAAGAGTTTTTACAGCTTTAGCAAATGAAGACTAGTTTAAAGTGGCTCCTAACTTTAAAGACTTTTCTAGTTAGTTGACTTTTTTTTGTTCGTGCAACCTGAATAACAGAGAATGTGAGTGCTAAGCGCGTGCCTGTGCTGCTGTGTAATGACTGAAGTGCACATTTGTTTTGAGCTTGTGGAAACAGTGTGTCGTTTATAGGAAGATGTCTTAAACAGGCTGGGATGAGTGTGACTCACCACTGAAAGCAGCTTAACTTAGAGGCAGTCTGTAGGACAGTTCAGTGTCTCCCTTTCAGTATACACTGAGATGTATTCAAATTGCATTTTAGTTTTGAACATCTTGTCTCCCTTGATGTTTGGAGAAGCATAGGTATTTCAATTACAAAGATCTCTGGGTCTCTGCTTGTCTGTTTGAATCTAGAGAAAAGGCCAGCTTGGAATGGAGTTTTCTACCTGTTCCTTCTGGAGCAGACCATAGCATTTCTGTAAAGGAGTTACACTGTCTGCATGTCTCCCACAGTGCTCTATAGAACACTGGCATTAACCTGTCACTGATTGGCAAGCGTGCTGACTGCAGCCAGGTGGATAGTAGGGCGCTCCTGTTACACCCTGTCTAACGGCATCCCTTTCCACTGTCAGCTGACCTAGTCTGTTTATTACGAGCTTGTAGTGCTGTTCATCCATGTACCCACTTGTAGATCACTGCATGGGATTACATCAGTCTTGACATTTCTATGTGTAATGCAGTCTTCATAAATAAATTTTTCTTTCTCTGAAATTAGAAAGAGACACCTTCAAATCCAGTGGCTGTTTTGAAAACAGAACAACAATGGTGTGATGTGGGAATTTTTAAAAACAATACAGCTTTGGTGAGCCAGTTTTATTTGCTACCAAAAGGAAAACAAAATGTGTCAAAGGTAACTGTTGATAAATTATTTACACTTTGAGAGCTGAGGCTATAACTGTGCCAGAATGCATGTCTAGCATATATGTGAATTTTGCTACAATTCCTAGCACTTTACAAGGTGAATTATGATCTCTGAGAGTGAGATTATTTTGATAACTCTGAGATTATTTTGATAACTCTGAGATTATTTTGATAACTCTGAGATTATTTTGATAACTCTGAGGTATTTTGATAACTCTGAGATTATTTTGATAACTCTGAGGTATTTTGAAGGAATGAGATTGTGGTCTTTCTATAGCGAATTAATTGACAGTGCTCCATATGTAATCATCTTATTTACTATTTGTTTTGTTGTTTATTTTTTTTAAGATTTATTTATTATGTAAACATTATGCATCAGATCACATTATAGATGGTTGTGAGCCACCATGTGGTTCCTGGGAATTGAACTCAGGACCTCCGGAAGAGCAGTCAGTGCTCTTAACCGCTGAGCCACCTCGCCAGCCCTGTTGTTTGTTTTTCAAGACAGGGTTTCTCTGTGTAATAGCCTTGGCTGTCCTGGACTCACTTTGTGGACCAGGGTGTCCTTGAACTCACAGAGATCTGCCTGCCCCTGCCTCCTGAGTGCTGGGATTAAAGGTGTGTGCCACCACCCCTGGCTCGTCTTACGTTCTTAAATACTGCTTTTGTAAATATGGCACAAACGCATTACTTAAAAGTAGTCTATATTACTAAGGTGCATTTCTTTTCTTTATTGAGACAGAGTCTCATGTAGCCAGGCTAGCCTCAAACTTCCCTTCCTGTCAGCCAAGGCTGGACTTAAACTCCTGCTCTCCTGGTTCTGCCTCCCAGTTACTAAGATTACATTTATAATTGAGCTGGGTTCCAAGGCATAAAGATCTGGTCTGGGGAAATAAAGTAAGGGCTTTAGAAGATGTCTCAGCTAGACAGTGCCTGTCTTTAGTCCCAGCACTTGGGCAGACAGATCTTTGAGTTTAAGGCCAGCCTCGTCTGAAAAGTGAGTTCCAGGACAGCCAGGGCTATACATAGAAACTTTGTCTCAAAAACAAATGAGCAAAAATAACAGCAACCAAAGCCTGCTTCGGGCTGGGCAGTGGTACCCTGGTAATCAGCACTCAGGAGGCAGAGGCAGGCCTGGTGTACGTAGTAAGTTCTAGGACAGCAAGAGCTACATAGTAAGAGCCTGTCTCAAAAAAGAAAGCACTACTGTGTTCAGTTATTTCAGATAAAGGGCATCCAATCCAACCTATATATCACTCACCAGTTCAGTTTCTCCAGCAAAATTTTTGGTGCCTCTCCTTGTTCATGTTGAATATTTTCAATTCCTGTTAGAAACAACAATTCTAGGGAGCTGCAGAGATGGCTCAGAGGTTAAGAGCACTAGCTGTTCATCCAAAGGTCCCGAGTTCAGTTCCCAGCACCCACCTGGTGGCTCCTCTATAATGAGATCTGGTGCCCTCCCCTGCCATGTAGGCTTACGCCCTGCAAGAATGCTGGATCCATAATAAACAAATATATTAAGAACAAAAACGAAATTCCAGTAAACAATCATTACTTTTATGGTTAGTGATATTCTTGGCTGGAGCTGAAGCTCTGTCCATGTAAAGACACGTTCACATGAGAAGACATGTTAGCTGCCAAATTTGTCTTAAAGAACAAAAGAGCAGAAAAATCTGCAGCTAGTAAACTTGAGTTTGAATTTGTGTGTGTGTGTGTGTGTGTTTGTTTGTTTGTTTGAGACAGGGTATTTCTGTGCAGCCCTGGCTGTCCTGGAACTCACAGAGATCTACCTACCTCTGCCTCCTGGGAGTTGGGATTAAAGGCGTGTGCCACCACTGCCCAGCTTGAGTTTGACTCTCTAGTTCCAGCAGTCTTCAGTGTGACCTATGGCACGTGTGACCTGTGTCCTTCCTGTAAAGTAGAGATGACCAGGCTTCCAGGCAGTGTGCTGGCCCACTGGCGCTCTGCCTTGCCGCGGTCTGCTAGCTGGGGAGAAGTACAAAGGGATCACCTTCTCTAGATAAGAGTCTGATTCAGAGGGGCTTGAATAAGTTCTGTATTAGTTTTACTCTTTGTGTGAGAAAGGGAAATGCATGATGGAACTGGAACTGGATCCTTAAATTACAGCCGATTGCTTTTGTTGTTGTTTTTGGAAACAGGGTTTCTCTTATAGTCAGTCCTGGACTCGCTTTGTAGACCAGGCTGGCCTTGAACTCACAGAGCTGCCTTTACAGCTCATTCTTAAAAGTTCTGTCGTTAAATAAAAATTGAAGTATAAGTTTGAAATAGTAAATGTATCTTTTCTAACTTTTGCATATTTTAAATTTTAGGTAGGAAATGCAGATGTACCTGACTACAGTTTGCTTAAGAAACAGGATCTTGTTCCAGGAACAGTATACAAATTCAGGGTCGCTGCGATCAATGGTTGTGGAATAGGCCCTTTCAGCAAAATCAGTGAATTTAAAACATGTATCCCTGGTTTTCCTGGAGCTCCTTCTACAGTCCGAATTTCCAAGGTACTCAGTCAGGTCCAGGAAGACTTGTCTGTGGTGCAAATTATTTGAGACTTCTGTGTTTAGACATTGTTACTAACACTTGAAAGACACCCAGGAGATGTGGGTTACATGTTTAAAGGTTTGTTTTATTAGCTGTGCATGGGATTTTTCAGTACCAAGTTGCAAGATGAGTTATAATATGCAAACCACAGAGGGACTGGGAAATCAGTTCGCATTATCCTGGTTACATCACCAAGAGTTCATTTCGGAGAATTTTAAATTTTAGGACATAGGAAATCTGATTATATTTTATAATAAATCTTGCTCTTTGTTAAGGAAGAAAATCCCCTTTGGAGGATATGATAGGCTGACTGGCTATTTAAGCTTCACTTTGTTTGTGGAAAGTATGTGTACACTGTAGAGCAGTTAAGGGAGACTCTTAATCAGCAGTAAGAGCTCCAACCCTAGTGCACCCACAGAAGGGAGGGCTCTGTGTTCTAAAGAGGGAAAACTGGAGAGCCTTCACCTCTTTCTTCCTCTCCTCTAGAATGTTGAAGGTATCCACCTTTCCTGGGAGCCTCCAACCTCACCTTCTGGAAATATTCTGGAATATTCTGCCTACTTGGCTATCCGCACAGCACAGGTGCAAGATAACCCAAGCCAACTTGTGTTCATGAGGATCTACTGTGGTCTGAAAACCTCATGTACAGTGACTGCTGGGCAGCTTGCAAACGCACATATTGATTACACGTCCAGACCCGCCATTGTATTCAGAATATCTGCAAAGAATGAGAAAGGCTATGGACCAGCCACACAGGTTCGATGGCTTCAAGGTAACAATAAGAAAGCACCTTTGAGTTGAGTTGTTTTGTTAAAGCTGTTGTAATGGTTATTTATTAGGAGCTGGTTAAGACAATGTGTTCTGTGCGAGTACTCTCTCCCACTGTATTGCTAGCAGTTATGAACTGAGTTTGTAAGTTGTTCTTAAAATGTATTTGCTCACTTCTAGATCCAAATAAAGATAGAAAGAAGCAAAGACTGGAAATTAGTATATGGATTCTTCCTTACCCATATAGCTACTTACAAAGAAACAAATAGCAAAATGAAGATAGAGGCCGTGAGGTGTACCCCCCTTTTCTGTTATGAGGGCTGTGTCACTCAGTTGTCCTGCAGCCACTGAGATAGTCTGGTAACTGGCTGTGGTCCACCTTGCTGTGTCGAGTGCTGCCCACACCCTCCGACCGGTCCATGAGCAGTGCTCTTCTGTCAGCTGGCTCCCAGTGCAGACATTTATGATTGCAGTCTCAGTAGCTACTCTATTCCTTCGTTTGCAGTTATCACAGGCGTAAGAAACTAAAATAGAAAGGCAAGGTCAGGAACTCTGCTTTTCAGTTTTAAAAAAATATTTTCGAAGAATCATAGCAAAATATAAAAAAGATAGTGGATAGTCTCGATCATTATAAAGCACTTAATCTTTTTGGCTTTTACTTCCTGCACTAGCAGGTGAAGGCAGTAGAAGAGGTTTCCTGTAAAGTCACTTTCAACTCTGAAATTTTCTGTTTTCCTTAGGAGTTGGGTATAAACCAGACCATTGTCATGGGTCAGCAGTCTTAATGGCTCTTAACTGTGCTTTCCTATCACTTCATTAAAAATCAAAAATTATGTCCTTCTCTCGAAGAAAGAAATCAGCACCTTAACAGGACACACGTTTTTAAATAGTGTTTTAACATTTGTAAGATTTTGTAAATGCTCTAGATGTTTTATTTTTGCATTATTTTTACCTCAAAATTATATATGCTTTTTTATACCAGAAATAAAAGCACTAGACAGCCAATTCAGGCTCCTTGCCACCTTAGAGATGCAGATAGTCCCGTGACCACTTGGCTACAGGTAACTTCCTTTACAACTGTTGAAATCTCCTATTTGGCCTCTTAGTTCAGAAGTGAGCATGTACAGAGCAGGAACTGCAGAGAAGACCTGGCAGTTTGAGAGCTGCCATAGCTGCACAAGCACAGGTCCAGCTTCTTACGCCATAGTCGCATGCCAGTCAGGGTGACTGGGTAGCTGTGCCCTCCAACTGTGTGTATGTTATGCCCAGTGACGGTGGAGCTAATTGTGAAGAATGATAGAGATGCCAGCTACTAACTTAAAGTGTATAGAATATTTTAATATATAATTTTTGTAAAGAACTGGGATTTTTATACTACAGTATTTGTAATGTGTCTCACTAATTAAATTTCTCTTGAAGAAAATATGCAAACTGTTAAGACACATGAGTGGTTTCTGAACTCTAAAAATAAAATAAATGCACTACTATGGTGTTGTTAGAATACCTTTTGGGGATACGTGAATCCTTAATCATTAAGTGGGTACTTTCCAAGCAGTGTTTACAAGGAGCACCTCTGGTTGGTTATTCCAGCAGCTCCCCTGAGGAGAGCTTCACTCTGCCTTCATTTAATTTATGTGCTTTGCTTTTGGCAGCGCTTGCTTTTTGCACTAGTAGACTTTGAACTTACCTCATTATTATGTTTATAATCATTTGTGTAGCTTCCATGATGTGTCTGATAGAAGCTAAAACATATCTTAACCAAAGTCACATGGTATGCAGATTTGCACATATGAAGTAGTAGGCTTTCTTGTATGTATGAGCTCAGCTGAGAAGAGTAGCTGGTTGCAGGAAGTGTATGTTTCAAGCCCAGTTACTTTACTTTATTAGAAAACTTTTGGCTTCCAATTCTATTCTCTGCATTAATTAACAGTTTGCATCTCAAAACATTTATCTTATTGTTGAGGAATAAGTTGATGTAAAGCAGATTAGAACATTGGTTTTGTGTGTGCACATTTTTACCTATTTGGTATATGATTTAGCTTATTTTGCTTAAAGGCATCTTCTATTCTAGACCAGGAGGCAGATATGAGCCCATGGCTCTAACATGCAGTTTGCTTCTTTCATGAAAGCATAGCCTTTCTATACTAACCAATTTGTTAAAATAATAAATCTTTTTACCTGGAGAATTGCCCAAATTGTATTTTTTTCATTGGCATTACCTCATTAGGCATAAATCACGTTTCTGTTTCTATTTCTGTTATACGACTGGTGGCTGAAAGACAGACACCCTTAGCAGATGTGTGGCTTTGCTGTTAGCAGTTCCTGTGGTGTTTGAGCTGTGTCCATGAGTGGGACGGCCTGCCGCGCGGACATGCGCACCTGTAGCTTCTGAGGACTCGCACATTGTGAGGCTATGATCTGACTCATGCAGACGTTGTTTTCTTTTTCCTCCATCGCTTCTTTCC
Organism: Acomys russatus; assembly: GCF_903995435.1. Taxonomy (NCBI): domain Eukaryota; kingdom Metazoa; phylum Chordata; class Mammalia; order Rodentia; family Muridae; genus Acomys; species Acomys russatus. The sequence goes on along the minus strand of NC_067167.1, from coordinate 9,912,145 downwards.
TTTTTTTGTGTGCTGGGGATTAATTTGGGGCCTGGGCAACCAAGCCAGTGTTCTAATATCAACCTAGCCCAGGCAGATATGTCTTATAAGAGGATTTACCTTAAGTTAAAATGTATTTCTTTCCTCTCTCAGCTATGTAAGTCTTTGTGTCACAGGTCTTCTGTGTGTTCTGGACTTTGGTTCACACAAGCAGTAAAACCATTGTTGATATTGCATGTTCTTAGAATTATGTTTTCTAAGATAATACGTATTGTCCTTATTTTAGTTCAGCAAATTATTTTGGCAGTTTAACTAGAAGTAAGTTATATATAAACTCAATCTGTATTTAAAGATTAAAATAATCTGATTGCATGTATGAGGCACCTTTGCCCCATAACCCAATTACATGTATAATTGTCCATAGAGAAGTGAAACTGTTGGCCCATTATTTCAAAGACTTGTAGACTCTGCTTAGAGAGTGTCTGCTGTAATTAAAGGGCTTTTATTTAAAATGGTAGCCCATTGACATAAAAACCATTTGTTCATCTGTCTGGAGTAACTAGTGTTTGGAACTCCTGTGGTCATTTGCTCCCATATGGAGAGACTGCAAGTAGGCTTGAACTTGCTCTTTGGCCATTCGAAGTGTAACTGTTGTTTCCCAAGCCTGACTTGAGGCAGTTCTGTGTGCTGTGTACCAATGATATGTAAAATAAAAGCACTTTTTTGCTACAAAGTTACAGGTGTTCTTATTTGCTTTGAATGATACAATAGCGTAGTGGTGGCATAGCCAGACTGTGGGTGCTGATGTGTGTGTCATTCATTTGACTGCAACAGGTAGTCTCTAACTAAGATGGACTGTTTAGAAGCTGAAGTTAGGCTGTGGTCAGGAGTCATTTTCTCTAAGGTTTGATGCCCATTTATCCCTTACTGTATTACAGTTGTGATCTGCATGCAAGCAAAACAGACAGATGGCTCCAAGAAGCAGTCTAGACTTGTTCTCAACTTTTGGAGTCTTTTGCTTATTTTTTGGAGTTTTTTCCTCCCCCTTCACACTATGTGGTTTACAGCAGCAGGTTCTGCCCTGCTGCTCCGTTGAGATGGCTCTAGCAACGATCAGGTATACTGCTGCCTTCCCAGGTCTCGGGCTTTCTCCTCATCCTCATCTTGTCACATGGGCACCCCTTGGACTTCACACAGTTTCTCATGTCTGTGATGCCACACCTGTCTCTTCACATACTGTCTCCTGTCTGTAATCCACATTTCCGCTCCCACCATCTTTATTAACTTGACCAGTCTGGCCACAGCTTCCCTGCCCTCCTCCACCTTCAGGGCGATCTGACTGCGGCACTAGGCCTTCTTTCTTCACGGTGTAGAAAATGATGTCCCCTTATTGGTCCCTTCCCCTTTCTGATGGTGTGTGTTGAGCTGAGACTGGGTCTTTGTATCTTCCATACTGGGCAGTTAATGGTGCCTAAATGTCTTAACAGGAAATAAAGAAATTCACCACCCTTCTGTTTTTCCACTCCAAAGTCTCAAATCAGAATCAAGATGGAGTGCTTTTGAAGGAGAGATAACCTGGGGAAATAAACTCTTTAGCTTTGTCTTTAGGAGGGAGTTAGGAGGGAGATACTAGGTCTCAAAGAGATCTCAAACTTTAAGATCCTGATCTTAGTCATTTTGTGTGTGTGTGTGTGTGTGTGTGTGTGTGTGTGTGTGTGTGTGTGTGTGTGTGTGTGTGTTGGGGTATCTCTGTGTGTGTGTGTCTGTGTCTGTGTGTTGAGACAGGGTCTCACTATGCAGCCCTAGGTGTCCTGGCACTTACATGTAGATCACGCTGGCCTCAAACTCAGCCATCCACCTTCCTCTGGCTCCCAAGTGTTGGGATTAAAGGTGTGCACCACCACACAGGGAAGAAGTTAGTCTAGTCTGACACTAGAGAACTCCCTGTCTGGAGACGATGGCAGGCTCCCCGGGCACGCCACTGTCGTCATCTTGCTTGGTGGAGTATTGTACAATACATCACTTTTGTTTAAAGAGATTTGCTATGAAATACTGTGTGCTAACCATAAACTATATATGGATACAAAAAAAAAAAAAAAGGTAAAATGATAACGACTTTTATCAAACTTTTGCTTAAGCAGAACACACTTAACTGCCCAGGAACACGTGCCCCTCTCGCCTCCCTTCCTACACACCACACAGTGTAAATGTCCTGGATTCGTTTTTAGTGGTTATTCCCATGTTTTTATACGTAGCTGTCATACATGTGTATGTTCTTAATAAAATACCTAGATTGACCTGGTTTTTGAACCTGTATGTAAAAGGAATCATGATGTATGTATCTGTGACATATTTTCTGGTATATTTTCATTTACATCCATGTTTATGCACAGGAAGTCTTTCATGTCTTCACTGCTATATAATAGTCTATTGCATTACTATACAATTCTGTTTGTTCTTTTTTTTACCAAGATTTGGGTTCTTATTCTCAGATTTTTGCTATTGAAGACAATGCTGCTGTGGACATTCTGGCCAACTGTAATGTAAATGCTGTGTTCAGTGCTGAAAACAGTGACTGACACAGGACAGATATTCAGTAAGTGCTTAAGGGATGTGCAGCTTACTGTAGCCAGGTCCTTGTATGTGCAAGTTGTTCTAGGTCAGTGGTTTTCGAGTGCTGCAGCACGGCTCAATAACCACACCTTTTAAAGAGGGTCTTTGAGGACAACCGTGTCCACTACTCCATTCACTGAGACACTGTGCTTTCCCCCAAGTTCATATTGTCCTGCTGTGTAGCAGCTCAGCTGATACCTGTTCAAGCATACACATGTATGGTCTGTGTCTTTAAAAGTTGGCATGTAGTTTCTCATGTGGTAGTACTAACAGATGTACCTTGCATGTGCTGCAGTTCTTGGAAAGCCTCGGTAATCTTTAGGGATGTGAGTGGGTCAGAGACCATAGACTGGAACACCGCAGCTTGCAGGAGGCGGCTACTGTAAAGCTGAGCTGGGCTGAGGTGCTCCACTGGCAGCATGGCTGGGGTTCCTGGAACTACACCCTGGCCACGCTTGTTCTTGACTGTCTAGTATTTGCCAGCTGGAGGCATAGTATACAGTACTTCATGGTGGGTTTAAATTTTATTTCCCCAATTACTGATGGAATAATTTTTCCATATATGAGTCATCTTCTGTGAAATACTGAGTAGTGTCTTTTGCCCATGTTTGATAACTTGTTTTTCATTGACACATATGATTTCTATGTATGTTCTGGGTGTCAGCCTTTTGCATATGGTACGTACATTTCCTACCAAATTTGTGCATTGTCTTCTGTAGTTGTGTTGAACGTGCTAATCAACTTGGAGAAAACATCAGTCTTTTCCATGTGTCTTCCAGTCAAAAGCATTGTATGTCTCTCCATTGATGAGGCGTTCTTTAATGTCTTCCAATAAACAAAGTTTTCCCTATGAAAGCCTCTGTCTTACATTTGATTTCTCTGTAGAAGTGTGTGTGTGCATGCGTGTGGGTATATATGCCTTTTGTTGAGACAGGGCTTCTGTAGCCCTGGCTGTTCTGGAACTTGCTTTGTAGACCAGGCTGGCCACCTACTCACAGAGATGCACCTGCCTCTGCTGGGCCCAAAGGCATAGTCTATCTACTCAACTTTTTCTAAAAGAAGTACATATATGTGTGTGTATTTACATCTCACAAATGAATTACATGTGAGAGCAAGCATGTGTTCCCCGCAGCTCCTGTGTCGAGGTCAGAAGACATCCTATAGGAGGTTTTTCTCTTCTTTCACTGTGTAGGTTCAGCTTGGCAGCTCGCGCCCTTACCCACTGAGTTATCTCACTGCTCCACTATAGAAGTCTGAGGTAGACCCTCATGCGTATTTTAATTGGAATGTTAAAGGTAACTGGACTTCTTTAACTCACCAAGGCAGTAGGCATGTTTTCGAGCCCCTGTACCAAACACCAGAACCAGGGTAATTTAAGTCCCTATGCTGCTTGTGACTTAAATAGCTAAAATTCTTTGTCACTCTTAATTTAAAAGGGAGTATTTACAAAATTATAAGACTAACAAGCTTATTACGGATGGTAATCAGATGTAACCCAGGACAGACATGAAGGACGTGTACCTGGCATATGCAGAACGTGTGTTCTCTGCCCTGTGTGGGTGTGGAGGTGGCAGTCCCAGGGGTAGGGCTTGCCTTTGCCCTAAAGCATTACTCGCAGTGACGTTCAAGATCCTGTTTTGATGTATGCTTTAGATTTAAAGGTGGCCAGCAGCCACTTCTTGTGTTGCCTCTTCCCTTCAAGTAGCTCTAGAGCATGGCCTGGTGCCCACGGCCTCACACTGCATCGGTGAGGCAGCGCGCGCAAGGAGGAGAGCCCACACGCAAGGAGCAAGAACCTGACCGCCGCTTGTGGATCTGGTAACCCAGCAGTTCTGCTTCTAAGAATTTATTTCAAGAAAAGTTACGATATACACGAGATTCAGTGAAGGGCTTTTTATAACTATGAAGAGATGAATGAAAAAGGTCAAAAATTGCAACAGGCGATTAAATAAATTAATCATGATTCAGTCATACAACAGAATAAAAACCCAGTAAAAATGATGCAGAAGACCATGTGTGGCCTGGGGAAGATGGTCACAATATATTGTTAAGTGAAAAAGCCAGTTACAAAACAGTGTGCACAACACGAGCCCATTTTTATAAAAATATACATATTTAGTGAAGTAAAAGGACAAACGAATTTATCAAAATATTAACATTGGTTATTTCAACACAGCAGGATGATTGTTGGTTTTGCTTATCCGTCCCCTCCCATTCCTTCCTATGTGCATTTTCTGCAAGAAAGATTATTATTACTGAAAAGGGAGGTAGGGGAGGAGTTGTTCGGCCTCAGAATAGCCAGCCATGTACCCCAAGACTTAGGCAGAGTGGCCATGACTGTGGAGCCTGTGCCCGGGAAACCTGCTCCTCTTCGTCCACTGGAGCCCCACAAATTTCCTTCTGGACAAACTGTACAATAAGCCATTTTTGATAGGGCTAAAATTCACAAAATTCACAAAAATTCAAAGTAATTATTACGAAAAAGACTAGATGAGAAAATAGAAATCTTCACTTTAAAAAAGGAACCCAAGTACACACTACTGAACTGTACAAAGCATCATCTAATGCTGGTGCACTGCAGACAGCAGAACAGCAAACCAGAGGCCTGTGAGCCACACAAGTCACGGCACTCACTGCTCTCCCATCTGTTCACTCCTTCCTGCATGTCTGCTGTTCCCATAGCCTAACAGGAAATCTGGTCTTTCAGTGAAGATAATATGCCTACCAGTGGACTTAAAAAAATACCCCTCCTCTTAAAAAGGACACTGTAACACTTGAAGAAAGGGACCATCTCAGGGATGCTAGGACTACATCAAATGGAAGTCAGTTCTAACACGCATGATAGTAACTAAAGCTACCTGAACAGGCAAGGACAGTGATGGACACCAAGTTTAATAGGCCAGACAATACTTGGTTCTGCATCCAACTTAATTATTCAATTACATTTTTAAAAAAATGACGGTTGCTTAAGCTATGAAGGTTTTACCAAAAAAATTAATTTCAATAAATAAAGTAAGTGCTAAATATCTAGCTAAGTTACCATGCAAGACAGTATATAGCCAAGACAAACTCAAAGTTATAATAAAGGCAACTCTCATTCAAAATGAACTCTACCCTTCTATTTTATTAAAAGGGCAAACATTATGAATTAACCCAGCTGCTTACTTGAATTACAAAATAACATGATTCAATATGAAAATAAGAAACTGTCTACAAATCTCTGACAGTAATAAATTGCAATATACAATGCATACAGGCGTCATACAGAGCAACAAACTCTCGTACAAAACAAAAATATTTTAATACCTTTAAAATCCAATTCTTTTCTTTAAAATCATTCATGAAAAAGATCCTCAAGTCAGAATTAACACCTCAATTAGTCAAGCATCAGGAAGCTACATGACAGCTACTTATTGTACAAAGAGGCAGCTCCCCTCACTTCCTCCACGCCTGCTCCAGACTTGCTCAGACTCTCACCCTCCACAAGCTTAGGTGCACCATGTCTTCAGATCACGAGAACTGAATCTGCTGGACACCGGAAATCTGCAATTGGAAAATGTAACTTAAAATCTTTAAGTTTAATGTGTATTTCAGACACTAAACAGGCACAGTAGAGGGCTGCTCCCACCCCCGGCTAGCCAGGCCACCTAGCTCAGAGCTATGTCAGTTATCTTCTGCACAGATGCAAACACCAGTGAAATGTTTTAATCATTAAGGAATTTTGATAGTCAAAACAACTTTATTACATCCTTAATGTAATTGGGATTACATTAATGCATTGAAATTATGGGTGATTTAAAAATAAAATTAGTGGGCCTTTAATGCCAGCACTAGGGAGGCAGAGGGAGGTGGGTCGCTGTGAGTTCGAGGCCAGCCTGGTCTACAAAGTGAGTCCAGGACAGCCATGGCTACACAGAGAAACCCTGTCTCGAAAAAACCAAAACAAAATTAGTGAATAGCCAGGCATGGTGGTACACACCTTTAATCCCAGCACTAGGGAGGTGGAGGTAGAGGTGGGCGGATCGCTGTGTAGTTCGAGACCAGCCTGGTCTACAAAGAGAGTTCTAGAACAACCAGGACTATTATATAGAGAAACCCAGTCTCCAATAAACAAAATAAAGCATCAGTGACTGTACCCTGTTTTGAAGCTGTTTGAACTGCAGATGTGGTACCATACCTGTTGATAGGACGTTGTGTAAACCATAACATTTTGTTGTTGACCATCTGCAGTTATTAAGCCAGCTGGTAACTGGTTAGCTAAAAGGAGGGAAGGAAAAGTTAGGGGAAAGAATCTTTTCTTGGCCTCAACCTTAGTTTAATGTCATTAATGTTCCAATACAGTTCTCCCACAATATACAGAATACAGTCCCATGTAACACCATAAAACTTTGTATTTTCCTTTTTAAAAGTCTGGCTTTTTCCTCTTGTGCCACCCAACTCACTGCACAACTCGACACCTCACTTAGCAATAGGGCTTGAGTCATGCTCAGACCTAGCAACAGGGTAAAGCAGTGCAGGACGTAGCGGCGTGTGCTAACACTGAGGCTTAAAACGCTCCTTACAAGCGACAAGGTATGGAAACGACGCATACCTGGCAGTGAAAGGTGAGTGACTTCCCAGCTGGTCTACATGTGTCACTCACTAACCTCAAACACAAGGCCATAAACTTGTAGTCGTAACTGAGCCCTCAGACTGCAGCACCAATGTCCCATGGTGGCCCAGTCCCCAGCAACAGCTGTGTGACGTGCTTACTGAATGCCTCTTCCGTGAGCTCCTCGCTTAGCCCGTCTGTGGCTGAGACCGCTCCACCAATGCCCTTCTCTCCTTTCATGGCCTAAGGAATGAAAAAAGAAGCCAAAACAAGTGTGCACATCATGTAATGTCCCAGATCGGAAGCTTCAGTTAGAAACCTTTATTAGAGTATTTTATTAACCCTTTCTGGGATCTGTCACACGTGCATGAAGTTACTGGCCAAGATGGGAAACAGTGGGACCCTCCAAGCTTAGTGTTTAAAATTCCCAAATAAAAGTCAGTTTGAACCACAGACCCCCAAAGTCCCACCTGCTCTCTGAGTAGCGCAGACAGTGTTGTGGAAAGTATTTGGGAGAGTACTGACTGACAGTTCTCACACTTGAATAGTAAAAAACAACCATCTCCAGAGACTCTAACACTAAGGATGCCTTCACAGCAAGCACCAAGACCTGAGCAAGCCACGTAAAAAGCTGGGTGTGGTGCACACACCTGTAACAGTGCTGGGGAGCCAGCCAAAAGGGTCTCGGGTGTCACTGGGCAGCTAGTCTCACTAGTTAGTGAGCTTCGGGCTCAATACCTGTCTCAAGATATAAGGCACCAAGTGACAGACAGCAGATGTGTGAGATGTGTGTAGCAGAACGTGTGAGTGCACATGCACCCACACCCACACAGGTGTAGTCACATTCACCCTCCTGCTGCCTGACAAGTTCCACATTGATGCTATCTCCTAGGTTAACACAACAGCTTATGTAGTCTTTTCTTTCTTTCCTCCTCCTCCTTTTTTTTTCTTTTTTTCTTGTCAAGACAGGCTTTCTCCAGGTAGCTTGGCTGCAGACCTTGAACTCCGAAATACACCTGCCTCTGCCTCCCAACTGCTGGGATTATAGGTGTGCCATCACTGCTGCTCAGCACTTACATAGTCTTTTCAATAATTGCAATGAAGGTGCTGTAAATCACACTGGGCGTGGTGACTCACCCCTTTAATCCCAGCACTCGGGAAGCAGAGGCAGGCAGATCACAAGTCCAGGACAGCCAAGGCTAACACAGAGAGACCCTGACTCGAAAAAGGAAAAAAAAAAAAGGAAAAAGTGCTGTAAGCCTCTGTTTACAGATGAGACACCAAAGTCTGAACTACTTAGACCTTCTGCCCTCCCTAAGAGTCCAGGACTTGGGCACCCCAAACCCAGAATCCTTTTCATCACTACCCACCTGGTGACGTTTGTAATAAACTAAGGAAACAATAAAAGGCCTGGAGTGTAAATACTATAGTTTGACACATTATATACTATGGAAATGTTATCTGCTGCGAGGCGCGCGGCCCACCTCTCTGAACTTCTGAAGGTAGAGCTTCAGCGGCTCCACGTAGCTGTCGAAGCCCAGTGTGGACATGGCGAACAGAATGTCCTCCCCGTTGATGGTCTTCCGCTTCTCCTGGTGACACCGTTCACTTGCCTCAGACGTTATGAAGCTTATGAACTCGCTCACACACTCCTGAACACATTCTTTGGCATCTTTTGCAATCTGAAGGGGGGGGAAAACCCTAAGTAAATTTGTAGGAAATACAAGTGTTACCTTATTAGCAGCTGTGAAACAAAAGCTACCCAGAGCACATCCCATTTACTGACAGGACCCTCTCAACAGGCCGGGCACTCTGTGAACATTAGCTCTTCCTGTCCACCTCAGGGGCTGGGACTGCAGACGCGGCTTTAAAAGCCCAGGGCTTTGTGCGTGCCAGGCAAGCACTCTACCAACAGAGTCACATCCCTACTGCTGCTGCTGGCTGAACGCTAGCCCCTGAGGTAGTCAGGTATGTTGTGACAGCCAACTCAAGAGTCAGAATAAACTGAACAAGCATGTACATAAAAGGGAGAGAAACTAATCCAACTCGTCACAGCAAACGGAACTGAGTGGCCCTACCGTCCATACAGATAAGCTACGTGCCCAGGAAAGGCATCGCTGAGCACACGATGCTTCAGAGGCAGGAAGCACCTTTCTCAGCATTTCCATGAATAAAGATGTAGAAAATAAAAAAGCAGTCCCTCCCTAAAATAAATAAACAAATAAAAATGGACTGGAGAGATGGCTCAGAGGTTAAGAGCACTGGCTGCTCTTCCAGAGGTCCTGGGTTCAACTCCCAGCATCCACATGGCGCTCACAGCTGCAGGGGATCTGACTCCCTCTTCTGGTCACCTCAGGCACCAGGCATGCACATGGTGCACAGACATACATGCAGACAAAACACTCATACACATAAAAGAAATGATTAAAAAACAATGTTCAACCCTCACCCCCACCCCAAAAAAACCCTGAATTTACAGAAGACTTGGAAAGGAGTAAAATACTAAAATTTTGGCTTTTTACTATTGAGGTTAGACAATGTTGAGCATAGGTACTGAGTATCGCCAAAAGCAGCACATGATCAGATCTTCTCTTCAAGTTCTGGGATCTGCTGGGCGTGGCAGTGAATGCCTTTCTTTAGTCCTTGGGAGGCAGCAGCAGGCAGAGGGCACCCTGGGCTACACAGCAAGTTCCAGGGCAGCCAGAGCTATGTGATAAGACTCTGTCTCAATACGTGCAGATACAATATATACATATGTACATACATAAAAAGTTAAGTTCTGGAATCTAATAATGAAAACCAAATAGATCAATCAAACATTTCTAGAGCCACTTAAATGGCAGTGATGCTCAAATTCCTTCCTGAAAAATTAATGTCATTGGGCCCTGGCAAGATGGTTCAGTAGGCAAAAGTACTTGCTGTCAAATCTGGCCACCTGAGTTTGATCTCAGGGCCCAAATGATGGAAGGGAAAGAACTAAATGCCACAGGTGTCCCACAGCCTGTGCTGTGTGTCCATAGCCATTTTCTATGGTGAAGAAAGTAATGAGCGCACGCTGAACAAAAACAAAGAAGTGCAGACCAAGTGTGCAATGCTGTGTTCCCTAGGAGTCATGCTGAATTAGTTCACCCCATGCGTGTCTATCCAGCATGCATGCATATGTGTGTATGTAGCTGAACCGTGCAGCCCCGTTAACACAAGGCATTCCTACTGTCCTCCTTGCACCATGCCTCTAATATCTGGTGGGTTGAGTTATAGCATGTCTCTTTAGACCAGACACATTTCAGCTGCTCAGTGGCCACAGATGGCTGCGGTTCTGGTAAAAGACAGGGCAGGCATGAGCAAGTCTCAAACATTTACTCTGCCCTAAACATATGGAGGCAGTCTCTTTCATCAGAACTTAAGTGTGAGCACCATACAACAATGTAGTTATTGTTAAGCTTTATTTCAAAAGAACATTCATAAAAGTGATGGCAAACATTTATATATATATATATATATGTATGTATGTATGTATGTATGTATGTATAAAAATGACCTCAGACCACCTCAGCTAAGTGATGAGGTCTGTCTGTCTTATGACACAACGTGTCACTATGTGGCCAAGGCTGGATGGAACTTACGCAGCACTCGAACTCTTGGCCCTCTGTCTGCCTCAGCTCCCCAAATGCTGGAATTAAAACCAAGTGCCACCACACCTGGCTGAAGAATGTTTTGTGAAAGGCATACTCTGAAGGCAAATCTACTGTTTGTCAGTTGAAGTGCACATCGCTTCCATCTGTATAAAAATGAATATGGCTGTTTCCAAAGGTGTTGTAAAAAATTCTTGTCACACTTGTCAGTCCAGTGCCACCTAGTGTCTGACATTCTAGATGTAGAGGAGGCGAAAAGGACTGAAGACACAACACTGGTCAGTAGCCAAGTAGTCAGAAACAAATATTTGATGTGCTGAAAAGCTGGAGACTGAAGTCAATAGCTGGCTCCTGATTGAACTATGTATGCATGAGCCTTACAGTTTCCATTCCCTCCCCCTCCCCCTGCAAAAGAAAAGCCAGATAAATCTCCTCTACGTTACCTTTCCTGTTTGAGGTATGGCATTTTTCATTATCCTAGCCACATTTGCAATTGGAAGATAAATATCTTGTTCTCTGAAACTTTCTTTTGAACCATTTGTATCTTCATGATCATTCATGCTGTCCTCAGTATCTAAAGAAAGTTTTTTAAGAATTAGGTTTAGGGGCTGGAGAGATGGCTCAGCGGTTAAGAGCACTTACTGCTCTTGCAGAGGACCCGGGTTCGGTTCCCAGCACCCACATCAGGCAGCTCACAACCGCCTGTAACTCCAGTTCCAAGAGATCTCATGCCCTCTGCCTCCACAGGCAACTGCACACACATGGTGCACATAAGCTCACCCAGGCACATACACATAAGTAAAAATAATAGTTTTTCAACTTTTCATAATTTTTACTTCAACCTTGAAAAAGACTATCTGCGATGTTCCAGTGAGCCATGTGGCCCATCACCCGATACGCCTAAGATATAACTGTGTTTTCCAGTTTCCTCAGGGCTAGAGTTGACCCAAAGATCTCAAACCCGTTACCTAGCATTCTTTTGTCTTCACTGTCCTGTAAAACGCCACCACCCATTCTTCAGAGAGTTCCATTCATCTATAACCCTGTGGCGCCTTGCAAGACGCCCCCTTCATGCCTTGGCTAGGCCTCTGCTGTCTCTCTGAAAGGTTTCCTAATTCTTCTTGCTTCTCACTGCCTCTACCAGGACTTTTTTCTTGATGCCAGGTATCGACTGTGCTCCCGGGACTTGGTTCTATGAGCAGATGGGGGAAGCCCAGCACTGGGGGACGTAACTTGGTGTGGAGCGCTTCACTTCCCTGCGTGAGGTCTTGGACTCAATCCCGGCTATGGCAAAACCAGTGCCCACGCACCACCTACCTCAGCTATAAATTCAATCTGTAACCTATGCTCCTTAAATACTGCCGCTTAGGGTTTATGTTTATCCAAAGCCCAGTTTATGTAACCCTATATATGTAAAGTTTATAAAGCATAAAGCTCCTAGCATTTACATAAACTTGTTCATATAGATCAAATTAAATTCTATAGATGAGAAAAATTAGACCTGAATATTACTGACCCAATTGGATAATGATAATATAATATATAGGAACACGAATCCCTTCACCGTTTCTAAAAATACATTTAATGTTTAAATTTATAAATTAAAATGGCCTCTGGGAGGAGAGGCAGATAGATCTCTGTAAGTTCAAGGCTAGCCTGGCCTACAAAATGAGCCCAGGATAGCCAAGGCTACACAGGGAAACCCTGTCTCAAAAAACAAAAAATTTAAAATAATAATAACAATAACAACAATAATAGCATCATCATCATCATTATTAAAATAAAGTGGCACAAAAGCAAATTATTTTTTGGTTATTTATTGTTTACAGGGAGCCAGTGATAAGTTTTGAAATGTTTTTAAAGCACTAATAGAACTCTTTCTAGGACACACCACGCTTCTGAAGACTATTTCTAAGAAAAAAACAGTGCGGTTCACCTCTGCTGTGTTTGCTTTTGGAGTATTCAGACTAGAGCCAGGGCCTTGCCCTTAGTCTAAAGCACTGAGCTCTATCCCCAGCTGTGATGTCTGTTTCTACTTTCCTCGCCCTTTCTTCTCCACTTCTCTTTTGAGACAGGGTTTCTCTGTGTAGCCCTGCCTGGCCTGAAACTAGCAATGTAGACCAGGCTGGCCTCGAACTCACACAGAGATCTGCCTGGTCTTAAATTTTCAAGTGTGAGACGGGGGTCTCACAAAGTTCATTAAGCTAGTCCTGAACTTGTAGCCCTCCTGCCTTGGCCTGCCATATATGGAGCTGGGATTATAAGTGTGGCATCACTCACACTGTTGTGCAGACACTGGTGACCTAGTGTACTCTGGCTCTAGCCGTGGACCTTACCATCGTGGGGCTGGATAACATAGTGGCTTCCTCCAATGTAGTCTGCAGAAATCCCTAGTTGAGAAGCATCTGTTGTAGAACTGTCGCCATCCATCTAAGGAAACAAAGTCTTTTAGTGCTCTTCAGGGAACAAGACTCAGCACTGAGACTCTCACTAGTGGACCAATTCTGTTTCTTAATTTAATGAACTGAAAGAAACTCTATTTCTTGACTTGGAAAGTTTTCAATAATTTGCTAACTATTCCATATTCCATCTCTTATATGTAATAAATATAAGAGACAAACAAAACAACAAAATGGATCACAGTCCAGGCCTTCTGATTTTCAACTACATAATCCTCAAATATAGTTAATTGACCCTAACTCACCACACGCCTTTTCCTTAGATTGCAAATCAAAGTAAGCAAAGCAGCCCCCAGGAGGGCTACCCAGCCCCCTCCCAGCTGTCCCGTGGGACCTAAAGTCCCCTTTGTTCCTGCAGCACATCTCCCTTTGCTGCCTCTATGCCACCTAAAAGCAGAGTCACCTCCCCCCTGTGCCCCCCCCCCCCCCGCAGGGTCTTGTTACAGAGCCCAGACTGAGCTTGCAGTCCTGCCTTGGCCTTCTACAAACTGGGATTACAGGCACACACCACCACGCCAGACTTTACATCAGACTTTTTAGTTCTTTAAAGAAAGAAAAGGAAATATCTAAGAGACCTGAATATAGAGACAAGAAAAGTACAATCCCAGACAAGGATGGGCCTACAGGGTCTGTTTTTATTAGTGGTCAACTTCAGCTGTCACTCCTCAGAGGCCATACACCTTGTTTTATGACAGACTCTCGCTGACCTGGAACTAGCCAACTTGGCTTGGCTGTCTGGCCCCTGAACCCCAGGATCTGCCTATTTTCCACTTCACTTGCCACCCACCTGGGTCATGCTATCGTCACAGCTGGCTTTTTCTTGAGGGTTCTGGAGACTGAACCTAGGACCTTAAGCGGCAAGTACAGAGGCAACACACTATCTCCTCAGACCCTACTTTTTGTTGTTGTTTTGTTTTTTGACAAAAGTTTCTGTGTTATTTTGGCTGTCCTGAACTCACTTTGTAGACCAGGCTGGCGTTGAACTCACAGTGATCTGCCTGCCTCTGCCTCTCAAGTACTGGGCTCTACAGGGCCAGGGCAGCGGGCGCACTCACTGGCCCAGGAGCTGCACTCACTGCAGCACCTGGCTCCTCACACTGCATTCTCCCTTGCTGCGGCTTTCTCTAATACCAACCTACCAGGCTAGTTTCCAAGGTTTCACAATGGCACATCTTCTATGCATCTGTTGGCTTTGATCTAATTCAGCTGTAGACAGAGATCCATTTGTGTAATTTCTAGCTGTCTGAAGGAGCCCTTAACAGTCTGTGGAGATGTATGTAGGGGTCCTAGTCACTCATTTCCATACACAGGGCACAACACTGCCTTCCCATCATGCATTGATACCCATGAATGCCCAGCATCACTCCACAGACAGCGCTACTCTTTGGCCACAAACACCTCTCATAGATACGGAAACGGACCTACTGGCCATGCAGAGATACTAGACTAGCTGAGGGGTCATTGTTGTAGAGGAAATAGGACCAAAAGGTCTGTCTCAGAACCCCAAATTAAAAACAAGTCTCTCTCTTTTGTTGGGGGGGGGGGCCACTTTTCTCGAGACAGGGTTTCTCTGTGTAGCCCTGGCTGTCCTGGAGTCACTGTGTAGACCAGGCTGGCCTCGAACTCACAGAGATCCACCTGCCTCTGCCTCACAAGTGCTGGGATCAAAGGTGTGCGCTACCACGCCTGAGTCTGAAAGCAAGTCCTGACAGGTGAGGTCTGGCAGCAGAAATCCTTGGCTAGGTCAGTGTTCACAGGATACTTGGCTTCAAGTTCCCCAAGCAAGAGAGTGTTGAAGGAGCTAGGTGGGTCTCGAGATGAGCTGATACATAGACACAACTGAAGACACTAAAGCAGAGGGCCTGACTCCTGTCTCTGTGCTGTACACTAACTACCGTGTGCACTGCCTGCACTAGCCCTCTAAGTAGGCAGATTATACTATTTCACAGCTGTCAGAATTCAGGACAGAGCTGTGAAGACAGGGCTTGGCACGCAGTTACTGCAGGCCCTGGCTTGCCGCAGCCTCTTCTGAAGCCCCGTGTCCTCTACTGAACTGTCACGCCTGCCTTTGGGTCTGCAAGTTTTAGCCTCTGTCACTTCGTGCCTTCTGGTCCTCACTTCTTTCTGCCATAAAAGCCCATCCCAGACTTTAATCGCAATGTTTCCTTCCCTGCTGGAATTTCTGGATTTATCTTGTGCTGTAATCTCTAAAGCTTTTTCCCGTTCACTTGCGTGAAGCCGCCAGCAGCGCCAGCAGCAGCAGCATTCCTTAACACAACAGTGGGATGTCTGGGTCTTACTATGTGCTACCTACTCTGCTGTATGTAACAGAGGGGAGAACTTGTTATGTCGTCTAAGAGTTTGTTTTTCTGTGCAATTTTTGTGAAAGAGAAGGTAGATGAAAGTCAACCAACAAGTATTTCACAGACTGAGGACTCAGCGTTTATGGGTCCATGAGTTGTGTGGTCATATAACAGTTAAGTTACACAGATAAGGGCTCTGTCCTCATCCTGCAGAAAACAAACATTGCACAATCTAGGCGACAGGGTGAGGGGTACAGGGCAGTATGGGCTCTCCAGGACACTGGCTCTGGAACAGCCTGGTTTGAGTTCCTGCTACCTTCTGGCCATGTGACCTTGAGCAAGGTGGATGAGTGGAGAGCTGCTCACAGGGCCTCTCATGGACCAGGAAACATATCTGCAAACAATGCGCATGGCATACCTGGGATACACCATGCTGTTATGTATTTAGTATCCCTGTGTATGTATGCATATTATATAACACATATATTTACCATTTATTGTTATATGTTTATGTAAATAACAATCGACCAATTGCTAATGCTGCCGAGTGCTAAGAAAAACGAAGAGGTTTTGCTGGTGACCTTATTTCAAAGAGGCTTCACTGGACTAGTCTGAGGGGGCCAGGAAAAGCTCCATTAGGAGATGGCATTTAAGCCAGGCGTGGTGGCGCGCGCCTTTAGTCCCAGAACTCGGGAGGCAGAGGCAGGTGGATTATTGTGAGTTCAAGACCAGCCTGGTCTACAAAGCAAGTCCAGGACAGCCAAGGCTACACAGAGAAATCCTGTCTCGAAAAACCAAACCAAACAAAGGATATGACATTTAAACTGAGACAGAAAGAATAGAAAAGGGGGTTGGGGGGGCCACAATGATGTTTAAGATGGAAGAAATAGAGAAACACAGTACTAGGGGACACGCTAAGCAGTTATCTTGTGGACAGGAGCCACCAAAGGGGTTTTAAGGACAAATAGAGTACCGTCCAGTGGAGGGAGCAACACTAGAGCCAGAAGACAGGAGGATGTGTAGCGCTGCGGCTATGGCAGGAAGTGAGGTAAGGAGATCCCCAGCACGTGTCCAGGGCTGGAGCCCTGGACATCACCGCGGATTTGCAATGGTGGGTACAGCTGAGGCACATCCTAGGCCTAAGGAACTGAGGTGCAGAAGTCACCTCATTACATTAGTTTGGTGCCTATGCTATCTAGCTGAGGTGGTGATGATGTTCTTTAAATTCGAAGTGACAATGCATGTTTAGTCTGACTTTCAAAGCAGCAGTGTTTACATTATGCTAATACAGTAAATGCACAGGCAAACAGTGTCTTTAGTGTTTATTTACTGAGCATTTCTAAGTCCCGCAGGAGATGATAGCCTCATGCAGCAGTTTAAGAAACAGCTAGAGAGCTGGGCGTGGTGGCACACACCTTTAATCCCAGCACTCAGGAGGCCAGCCTACAAAGTGAGTCTAACAGCCAAGGCTACACAGAGAAACCCTGTCTCAAAAAACCAAGCCAAACAAACAAACAAAACAAAAGAAAAAGCTATGGAGACTGGTCTACAAAGCAAGTCCAGGCCAGCCAAGGCTACACAGAGAAGCCCTGTCTTGGAAAGAAAAGAAACAGTTATAGGCCAGTGAGACGGCTCAGCAGGTAAACTTGCTTGCCCCCAAGCCTGACATCCTGAGTTTGATTCCTTGACCCACAAGTTACCTCTGACCCCACATCAGGCCACAGCATGCATATCCCCAATGTCATCTCCGCATAGTGAAAGCCTTTAAGCTGCTTAGAAACCACAATGACATTTATAAAGTGGTCACAAGTGTGTTCTGGCACTTGGTTCCTAGAAGCATCTGTCATGGGTCACTTTCCTCCTCCTCCGCTGTGCAGATGCCCAGCAGAGACGCGCTGCTGCATCAGCCTCCTCCAACTACTGTTCTGAGTTCTGGGTCTTTCCAGGCACAAATTCCTTTTCCCTCATACGTTACCTAACCTCTTACCTGCTCCTTATCTTTTTTGGAGAGTAAGAAATAGTATTAGGGTTCTTCGCCTCTTCTGTATTTTCAGCCCTGTCTAAACTCATGCCATCTCACTACACCGGCAGCGTGCTCTCGTGGCTTGTGAAAACACGCACTCCTCCCCACCCCCTTGTCTAGCCCTCACTCTCACTGCAGCACACGGTCCTCACACACTTTCTCACTGCCATTTGAGCTCCCTAACACATGCTTTTCAACTCTAGCGTGCCAATGAAACCATTCTGAAAAGCTACCAGGTCTTGCCAACTTGACAGACCACTGCAGTGCTGACACCGCTCACCCCACTTTCCTTCTCCCCAGACTACTCTATCCCCTGATTGTTAGTTTCACCCCACACTTGTTTTCTTTCTTCCTCTACTAGTGAGCTCATTAATGTCACCTCTACTCTCATAAACACTAAGTTTACAGTCACTGTTTGCCTGGATCACCACCCAGCCCAGCCTCCTGTCAAGACGAACTCACCAAAAATAACTTCCACAAGATCTCCTCCATCAAATCTAACCCTCTCCATAGCTTCGTAAGAAGGTTCCCTTCGGAACCTAGCAAAACCCTCAGCACTAGAACAGGCCTGGAGGACCACCAAATGCAGGCATGAAGCAACCATGACTCATAGGAACTGTGCCCTGCCTGGGGTCACAGATACTGTAGCAGAGCCAGTCTGTCACAGCATTATCCTGTGAAATCCCCATCTGGAAAAAGCACCTTTCTCCAATCTCCAAACCTGGGGCTCTTTCTTACTCAGGGTGATGCCCTTTACCTAGCCAAATCCCACCATGCCTTAGGTGGGTTCGGGCCAGGAGAGGAAGATTCCTCTGGACATCCCCAGATCAACCACACCCCTCTTCATAGCAACTGGCACAGGGAGATTCAGCTTTTCCATTGACACGTTCACTTTCATTAATACCCTACCAGCTGGGCAGCCAGACCACAGCCAGGCGGTGAGGGGCCCCCAGCGATTTGTAAGCATGTGCCAGGGGCTGACAAGAAGCAAGGGGACTGAGCACAGGTACTGCCTGTCTAGCCAGGGAAGTCACCACACACCCACTCTTTAGCCATTCTTTAGTTTCACACGGAATTAACCAACATGATTAAAACATACTTACTGTCATGAAATACTGTCAGAATTGTGGATCAGTGGTGCTCACAAACACCCGTCAAAAAGGTGTTGGATCCTTGTCCAATTTTAACCTAAAAGACAAACATCTATTAATAGTAAAAATGTGGAGTCTACAGGCGTTCTTAAAATTAAAGAAGACACGGGTCACCTTACCTCCTACACTTAATCAGTGGAGGGTAAAAAGTAATTCTACAGGGAAGTAGGGGGAATGGCTTTCTAACATAACCCTGAAATTGTTTTAATAATATTGATCCCAGCACTCCAAATAAGGGACCAAACTATATATTACACAAGAGACTGAAAACTCTTACATCTAAATTTCATAAAATATTAACATCAAGGACAGAAACACCCTACTTATTAAATTGAAAATTTGAGGATGGCTTCCTTAAATGTTCCAGAGATGTATAAATTTTTAAAGTGAAAAGGAAGAAAAAATTATGTCAGAATATAATGCATTTTAAATTATCTTATGTTGTGCTTGGAAAAAAGGCACACACTGCCCATAGGGCACACCAAAACAAACAAAAACATCCACGGGCCCTTATTTATAGTGTGTAAGCGCCATTATTGTGAACTAAAACTCCATCAAGATAGCACTTGGCACTTGAAGGGTGAGGGGCAGAGGCAGATGGATCACTGAGATTGAGGCCAGCCTGGTCTACAACGAGTCCAGGACAGCCAAGAGTACACAGAGAAACCCTGTCTGGAAAAACCAAAAAAAAAAAAAAGGATAGCGCTTGGCTTTCACTGTGAGGCATAAAGAGCCGAGTAAATCAGAAGCAATGGCAATACTGTCACCTTCCTATTTGCTGTTTCCCCCTTTTTTTTTTTCAAAGCAAACAATTAAAGGGGGGTGGAGTGGGGGGGGCAAGACAAAAATCCTTTCACTGTTAATTTTAAAGAAAGGATTACAGGTTTGCATTGAAGCATGAAGTGTACATAGCAGGGCGGGGATATTGTGGCTATTGAGTTGAATTTTTAAAATGACATTAAAAGGCCCAGACGACAAGCAAAGACTTTGTAATAATTGTTATAGCCTTAAAAGTAATTTGTATTATCTTTCCACATGTCCCTTTTCAGGATCCAAAACTGCTCTTGTAGCTTTAAAAAGTGTGTTGTAACACTTAAACACAGGAGTTGGGTTATTTGTATGTATCTTGCTTAGAATGGATATAGGGTGACAGCCTTACCAACGAAAACCTTTGACTAAGTATATATTTAGCTTTAGTCTATTAAAAATACAATAACTCTATCACTTCATATGGAAAGCATTTTCCCAAGGGCAGGTTATAATCTCTGTAATAGCTCAAGGGAATGCATACATCTGTTTAGCGTTTGAAGAAATGCAAATTTGTATCCAAGAAAAGCACTGTTCCCTTCCTCCAACCTCCATTCTTTGGCATCCACAACCACAGCTTTGCATCCACAGAATCCTTAAATTAACCTCCAGGAGCAGTGCAAAAGAGGAAAAATTTGCCTTTGAAAGGAATTCTGGTTAAGCTCTCACTATTTCATAAATAAAGCTCCTATTTATTAATGCCACTACTACTGACCAGTTGAGCCATCACTTTCTGTTGCCGATTAGTTTCCAGAGAGCTGAAGCCACCCCGGTGATTTGTGGCAAGATCCACAAAACTGGGGTCTGTGAGGATTAGCGGGATACCTTTTTATTTTTTTAAGGTCGCCTGCTACCTAACCTTGCCTAAATCAAGCAGTCCTGCGGTAGCACTTCAGACATGAGGACGATCTGTGAGTGCTCGGTTAATTCTTTGTTCTCGGCAGACCCTCCCGCTTCTCTCCCCCCCCTCCAGCCCCCTCCCCTACACATACACCAAGCACGGGTGACCGAAACCTCCGTGCAACCTCCAAGACTCCATTCCCACCTTCGGGGCAAGTCCGGGGCGCGCCAGCCGCCAGATGGCTGCATGTTGTAGGCGCGGAGCGGACCCGGGGCCGCCAGGCCGCTCGTTCCTCGCGGGGACCCGCCGCCTCTGCTCCCAGGTGCCCGGGCGGCCCCGCCGAGCGCATCCCCCGCCGCCCGCGCCCAACGCCCGCCGCCGCCGGGATGCGGGAGACAAAGCGGCCTCTCCGGGGCGCCGCGCACGCCGGACCGCGTTCCCCGCCCGGCTCCCCGAACAAAATGGAGCCGGCCCGGGGCTTGCCTCCGCGAGAGCCCCGCAGCCGCCCCAGCACGGCACGGCACGGCCCGCCTCGCGGCCCCGCGCACAAAAGCGCCCGCCGTCCGTCCCCGCGCCCGGCCCGGGCCCAAAGCACAGCGGCCTCGCCCGGAGGCTGCGGACGGCGAGTGGCCCCCGACCGCCGCGGCGTTGGCGGCGGGGACGGCGCCGGGAGGAGACGGACATTTCATTCGAGCTAAAGTGGAGTCGGTTTAGGAGCGATCATTGGCCGAAGCGAGACACAAACCTCCAATGCAGCCCTGGTTGGCTCCCGTCTCCAATCGGCTGTTTGGTTGGACAGAAAATGGCTGCGAAGGAACCAGTCCCAGCGCGGAGCTCCACTTCCAGGACTCGGCCTCCCCTCCCTCCGCCGCGGGCCGCTTCCCTCTGCGTGACTCCCTCCCTCCGCGACGTCCGCGCCCGAGGCCACGCCCCGGACACGCCCACTCCGCCCAGACCGTGCCACGCCCCGGAGCCCGAGAGCTAGCGGAGCTCGGGAAAAGCGCGCGGGCGGGCTCAGCGAGCAGCCTCCTGGCTGCAGGGCTCCGGAGTGGCCGCTGTCTGCCGCGGCATTCTCATCCCCGGATCCGGACCGAGCGGGCTTGCTCCTGCCTCCTCCTTCCAGCTCCTTCCCCACGTCTCCTGCCAGCCTCTCGCCCGCTTGGCATCAGCCTGGAGGGGGATCGACACCCCAGCTGCCTTCCCTAATGCCTTGGGCACCTCGTGTTTTCCTAACGTTCCTCTAAGCGACCTCAGGCACGCAGCGTTCCCGCTCAGTCACGGAACGTGGCTGTGGGTTTTTCAGGTTTCATTTTAGCACAGGTCCGCTAGTCCAGCAGACCACCACCGTGTGCTCTGGTCCAAAGGTGCCGCTTTCTTTTGCGAGGCCCGACCTATCAAGTTGGCTTGCTTGCTACCTGATGTGTTTTTTTCCTCCAACCGGGCTGCAAAAACTCAAGGCCTCTGTGCTGCCAAGGCCTGCCCTGTCAGCTTCACTGAAATCTGGATCGAATGTCCCTTGGCTGCCATCCTCCCTCATGGTGGAGATCCAAACGCCCTGCATGGCCAGGCGCTGCAAAGTACTGCAGGATGCATGCATTCGGAGCTGGAAATCTGTTTCCCTGACTTTTGCCAACACTTCCTGGCACATCATGAACTTTCTAGATTTACTTATTTAAAAATATGTGGGAAGCCTGGCACGGTGGCGCATGCCTGTAATTCCAGCGCTCAGGAGGCAGAGGCAGGTGGATCTCTGAGTTCGAGGCCAGCCTCGTCTACAAAGTGAATCCAGGAAAGCCAGGTCTACACAGAGAAACCCTGCCTGGAAAACAAAACAAACAAACAAACTTAATTTACTAAGCCAGGTGGGGTGGGGCACGCCTTTAATCCTAGTTCCATAAGCCAAGGCAGACAGATCTCTGTGAGTTCAAGGCCAGCCTGATCTACGCTGTGAGTTCCAGGGACAGCCAAGGCTATGAAGAAAATTTCTGTCTTGAAACCTCTCCCCCCACCCAAAAGAGATGGTTTTCTATATAGTTCCAGCTGGCCTTAAACTCAAGATCCTCTGTCCCTGACCCATGAGTAACTGAGACTACAGGCATGCACCATGGGTGTCTGTATTAGTCAGGGTTCTCCAGAGAAACAAAACCGATAAAATGAATAGATAGGTATTCATATATACATATATGTGTATATGACTTTAAAATCCCATATATGTATATATATATATATTGTGCATATACATATAGAGAGAGGGGGGGAAGGGAGAGGTGACCTTATTCGTATATTAAGGTAAGTCTCTGTATATTCAGTTGCTAATTGCTGAACTGGCAGTGCGCTGAATACTAACAGATTGTGGTATTGTCATTTCTATGAAGAATCTCCTATCTCAATGTTGTGTGGAAATTGTTCTCCATCGTCTCGGATTAGTCAATAAAGAGCTGACGAGTGTATAGCAAGACAGCAAGACAGAGAGTTAAGGCAGCTTGCAATCCTGGCGGTGGTGGTGGGGTGCCCAGAGGAGGGGTGGGGGAGAGGAGGTGGCCAGGAGGCTTGGGCCAGGAGCAAAGGAGAAAGGGTGCCCGGTTGCCAGGCCATGAGGAGCAGGTGAACAGGAGAGAAGTCACCTTGGGTACAAGGATGGAACAGAGGCAGCCAAGGCAAGACTAGTGGACAGGTAACAGGGCATGCTGGCTGGGAAGTAGCCAGGCTACATTAGGGGTTAAAACAGAAGCGAATCTGCCCAGCTGTAGTGCTTTAAAGCTTATTAATAAATCTAACAGGTCTCTGTCTCACTATTTGAGAGCTAGAGAAGACATAGAAAAAAAAATCTTTAACGTGTGTGTGTGTGTGTGTGTTCAAATAAATTCCATACATATTTAGGGGATGCATTAGAGTGGCTCACAGGCTGTGGTCCAGCTAGCCCAACAATGGCTGTCTACCTATGGAAAGCCCAAGAATCCAGTAGCTGTTCAGTCCACAAGGATGGGTGTCTCAGCTGGGCTTCAGTACATGCCAGAATCCCGAAGACGTGGGCTCTAATGCCAGTGAAGGAGTGGGCTTGCCGGTGAGAGCAAGCAGGCAAAGAGCAAGCATCTCCCTCTCCCACGTCCTTTACATAGGCTGACACTAGAAGATGGAGCCCCGATTTCTATTCTCAGCACCCACACGGTAGCTCACAACTGTCTGTAGCTCCAGTTCCAGCGGCTCTGACACCCTCACACAGACGTATGTACAGGCAAAACACCAATGCACTAAAAATAAATATTAAAAAGGAAGACTCCGTGAGGTGGTGGCGCCCGCCTTTAATCCCAGCACTCGGGAGGCAGAGGCAGGTGGACTGATGTGAGTTCGAGGCCAGCCTGGTCTACAAAGTAAGTCCAGGGCAGCCAAGGCTACACAGAGAAACCCTGTCTTCAAACAACAAACAGCATAGCATGCTCTCCATTTCTAACCCCACTTCTGCACTTGCCTCTCTCTCCTCATTCCTTTCTGTGCTGAAAGCCAGAAGGATATGACTTCTGCTCCTCCCTCTCATCTCAGCTATACCATTCCCTTGACCCCACTCTATCACCCTCTGGAGCGCCTAGCAACACACACACACACACACACACACACACACACCAGCTCTTATCTCAAGATACTAAGTGGCCCCTTTTCACTTCTGAGCCCTCTTCTTCCAAAGAGAAAATTTTCCTATTTTTCCTTCTAACACGGCCCCTAGCACAGAAGCACATGTCTGTCGTTTCAATGCTCAGGAAATTAAGTCAGGAGGATCTCTGTAAGTTCGAGGCCAGCCGTTGCTGTCTCCTGCCCCCCACCAAACCAACAATGAAATAATATTAAAAAAACAAAAACAACAACAAAACCCACTAAAAATTAACCTCGCCTCTTAAGACGTCTACATCCCCCAATAGCATTATCCAGGTCAAGCCCTTAACAGGTACATTTGGGGCGGGGGGAGTCCTTAAGCTCCAAATTACAATCAATAAACTTTACCTCTTCCTAAAATTGGTTCCTTCTCCCTGGCTTCCTCCCTGACCTCCAGAGGAAAGACCGTGAAGAAGCTGAAAGCTGCAGCCCTGAGGGTGAGAAGTAGGTGGAGCCCAGCCCAGGTCATAGCTTAAGTTATGGCCTTGATAATAAAGCCAGAGCCAGAGCTGCTTGCAAATTATTTTCCCCACAGAGCCTGAGACAGTGTTTGCTGTTTTAAGACACTGTGTGGGGACACAGCAATTAATAATCAATATGATGTAATTACCTAACACTTTGAAATGGCTGAATAACATGGCAGAAGCCAAAATATCATGCCACTAGCTAAAAGTGGTTGTGTTTTGGTTGGTGGGTTGTGGGTTTTTGTTGTTGTTGGGTTTTGTTTGTTTGTTTTTGTTTTTTTCCTTCAAGACAGAGTTTCTCTGTGTTAGCCTTGGCTGTCCCAGAGTAGCTTTGTAGACCAGGCTGGCCTTGAATTCACAGAGATCTGCCTGCCTCTGCATCCCAAGTGCTAGGATTAAAGGCGTGCACCACCACCCCACACCACACCACCCCATCCCACCTCCGGTATTTGTTTGTTTTTTTTTGACACAGGGTTTCTCTGTGTAGCCTTGGCTGTACTAGATTTGCCTTGTGGACCAGGTTGGCCTCGAAATCACAGTGAGCCACCTGCCTCTGCCTCCCAAGTGCTGGGATTAAAGGTATGTAAGTGGTCTGTATGTATGTATGTATGTATGTATGTATGTATGTATGTATGTATTTAGACAGGGCCTCACTTTGTAACTTAGGTTGGCCTCACACTAGAGATCCTCAGCCCTGTCTCCCTACATGCTAGATTTACAGGTGCACACAACACCAAGCCGAAACATTTGTTTTTATATTTCCTTACTTATTTGTGTATATGTGAGTTCCACTGCCTTGGCACATGTGTAGAGGTCAGAGGTCATCCTTCAGGAGTCAGTTCCCTCCTTCCATCATGTGGAAGGCTCAAACTCAGGTACCAAACTGCCTTTACCAGATGAACTACCTTGTTGGCCACACACCAGTCTTTTCTTCTCATTTTTCTTTCCTCCTCCTCCTCTTCTTCCTTCTCCTCCTCCTCTTCTCCTTCCTCCTCCTGCTCCTCCTTCCTTTTTCCTGAGACAGGGTTTCTCTGTGTAGCCTTGGCTGTCTTGGACTCTCTTTGTAGACCATGCTGGCCTCGAACTCACAGAGATCCACCTGCCTTTGCCTCCTAGTGCACCCCAGCTCTTTTTTTCTTAAAAAATTGTTTTAATTGATTCTTTGTGAATTTCACATTGTGGCCCCCAATCACTTGATATCTGCCCTGTGCCCTTGCAACCTCCCTCTCAAAATAAAATTTAAAAAACAACAACTTGTCCTGGAAGCTGTGGTGTGTCCCTTTCTTCCAAACAACTTTACTTGGCAAATGTTCATTCCAGTGACTCATTGGTCTGGTTGGAGGCCTCTGGCTACACCATCCATGCTGGATCCTCGCTGGACTCCTCTTGGATATAGCCTGTTGTTGCCCCTGTCATGGAGGTCCTGCAGGTTTGGTTCAGCAGGACTGGCCCCTTCACATGATCCAGCAGTTCATAGCTGGGGTAGACGTTGGGGTGGGCCAACTCAAAGCCCTGGACCATAGCTGAGTTAGTTGGTCAGCCCTCCAGCTGACCAAGTCCATGTCACCAGGGTGAACTCTCCAACTTTGCCCAGGCAAAGGGTGAGACTGATTCTCTTACCTGCGGCAGGCGGCAAGGACCAGCTCTTCTGCACCACAGCCTGCCAGCTCTCGTGTGTGTTGCAGCAGGTGAGGGGTGAGGTCAGCTCATTGCATCAACATGGCTCCAGGCAGCAGCCCAGACCAGGGACCCGCCACAGATGTAGATACGGTCCCCAATGGCAGCACAGGTCAGGACATCACCACTTCTGTCTCTCTTCCTAGTACACAAACCATCCCTCAACTCTTTCTCTCCCATCTCTCCACCACGTATTTGCTTGTTGCATTGTCGCTCGCCCGCCCACTCACCTGCTCACCTGTGCCTCTTTGAATATAGAGTGAGACACAGAAACCAGACTGCTGGAATTCTGCAACATTCCATCTCTGTATAAAACCCACTGAGCAGAGTTTCTGTTCTGCTGCTTCTTCTGAGATGCCCCAAAACTATCATCAAATGCTACAAGAACCAGATTGCTGTAATTCTCCAATATCACATGTATGTGCAATGCCCTCTGCGCACAACTGAGACATTCCCATCCTCCCCGGGAGAGGTCCACAGGCACACTCCTGAGTGTTAGCAGACCCCGGGGAGCATTTACCAGAGAAGCATTAGTTTCTTCTTGTTGCTCTTCTCTGAGTTTCTGTCTCAGGAACAAACTTTGGAATTCTTGCTGAAATTTCACATCAGGTTTCAAAAACATACAAAGCTAATATACACGAAAGTCTCCTCTCTGTTGCATCAGTGTTCACATTCAAGGACCTCTACAATGACAAATCTCTTAGGTAAGAAGAATTCTAAGTAGAAGCCCGGCGCGGTGGCGCAAACCTTTAATCCCAGCACTCGGGAGGCAGAGGCAGGCAGATTGCTGTGAGTTCGATCGAGACCAGCCTGGTCTACAA
Source organism: Acomys russatus (assembly GCF_903995435.1). Classification (NCBI taxonomy): domain Eukaryota; kingdom Metazoa; phylum Chordata; class Mammalia; order Rodentia; family Muridae; genus Acomys; species Acomys russatus. The sequence continues at coordinate 9,885,136 of NC_067167.1, read as the reverse complement.
AGTGAGTCCAGGACAACCAAGGCTACAAAGAAATCCTGTCTATAAATAAATAAATAAATAAATAAATAAATAAATAAATAAATAAATATAAAATAAAAAACCAAAAAGGAGCCGGGTGGTGGTAGTGCATGCCTTTAATCCGAGCACTCAGGGGGCAGAGGCAGGTGGATCGCTCTGAGTTCAAGGCCAGCCTGGTCTATAAAGCAAGCCCAGGATAGCCAAGGCTACACAGAGAAACCCTGTCTCGAAAAACAAAACAAAACAAAAACAAGAAAGAAAGAAGCCGGGCGTGGTGGCGCACACTTTTAATCCCAGCACTCGGGAGGCAGAGGCAGGCGGATCGCTGTGAGTTCGAGGACAGCCTGGTCTACAAAGTGAGTCCAGGATGGCCAAGGCTACACAGAGAAACCCTGTCTTGAGAAACCAAAAAATAAATAAATAAATAAAAGAAAGAAAGAAAGAAAGAATTCTAAGTAATTTCTGGTGTATTTGGTACTGTCTAATTTCCCTCCACTTTCCAAGACTCTAGGTTCAGCATTAAAACTGAGCAGGTCTGGCTTTTCAATGAAACCCATAAGATACCAGCCCACTTCCTCCTCTTCGATTCAGAACTGTATGGCTCTCTAGGTCCCATGCAGAAAAATCCATGAACTGTTTCTTGCTTTCTTTTCTTTTTGTGGTTTTTTCGAGATAAGGTTTCTCTGTGCAACAGCCCTGGTTGTCCTGGACTCACTTTGTAGACCAGTCTGGCCTCAATCTCATAGAGATCCACCCGCCTCTGCCACCTAAGTGCTGGGATTAAAGGCTTGCGCCACGATGCCTGGCTTCTTTCTTTTATTTTTATTTATTTTTGTTGTTGTTGTTGTTGATTTTTTTCAACGGGGTCTCTCCGTGTAGCTTTGGCTGTCTTGGATTCACTTTGTAGACCAGGCTGACCTTGAACTCATAAACCATTTCTTAATGGTTTCCTTGCAGGGGGATGTCTTACCCCAGTCTGTTGTGACAGAATCCCTGAGAGTCAGTAACTTATAGTGAACAGAATCACTGGCTCGTGGATCTGTAGGGTAGGAAACCAAAAATCAAAGGACAAACGCTGTCCCTGAGGCACCTTCTTTATCTAGTAGTAGACAAAGTCGGTGGAGGAAGGGGAGAGAAAAGAGACACAGAGGGTTCCATCTAAATTTTCTAACAAGCGCACTCGGGGGACTCTCCCATGAGCCTTTGCGAGAGGAGAACTCCCAGACTCTAGTCGCCTTTTAAAGGCTGCAGCTCCCAACTCTGCTGTGTTGGGAATTAACTTCTGATGCCTGAACTTCAGAGGCCACTTTTCCCCCAAAATGGTACCAATGAGATGGGGAGAAAGAGTAGCAAAGGGGCAGGGGCTGGCATCGCATTTTATTTTGTTTTGTTTTGTTTTCAAGACAGGGTTTCTCTGTGTAGCCTTGGCTGTCCTGGACTCACTTTGTAGACCAGGCTGGCCTCGAACTCACATCAGTCCACCTGCCTCTGCCTCCCGAGTGCTGGGATTAAAGCCATGCGCTACCATGGCCCGGCTACATTTCAAAAGGGGAGGCAGAAGCAGGTGGACAACTAGAGCTGTTACACAGAGAAACCCTGTCTTGAAAAAGCAAAAAATGGGAACAGTAGTGCACCCCCTCCCCCTTTTTTTTTTGACAGGGTTTCTTTGTGTGTAGCCTTGGCTGTCCTGGGATCACTCTGTAGACCACGCTGGCCTCAAACTCACAGAGATCCACTTGCCTCTGCCTCCTAAGTGCTGGGATTAAAAATGTGAACCACCACTACCTGGCTCACGGTCCACATCTTTAATCCCAGCACTCAGAAGGCAGAGGCAGGTGGTGGATCAATGTAAATTCGAGGCCAGCCTGCTCTACAGAGTGAATTCCAGGACAGCTAGAACTGTTACACAGAGAAACTCTGTCTCCAAAAACAAACAAACAAAAAAAGCTGGGCATGGTGGCATACGCCTTTAATCCCAGCACTCTGGAGACAGAGGCAGGCAGATCGCTGTGAGTTCGAGACCAGCCTGGTCTACAAATTGAGACCAGGACAGGCAGGGGGCTACAAGAAAAGGCGTTTATCTTCAGGTTTATACTTGGTAGAGAGTGGATGGTATGTGGAATCCAGAGTAGACTTTGGATCAGAACCCTCATGCCACCCTCTACCAGCTGAGTACCCCGGGGACCACAGGCTACATCTGCCCTATAGTGGTTTGTACAGGAATGACCCAGATAGACTCATGTGCTGGAATGTTTGACCCATAGCAGGTGGCACTCTTAGGAGGTGGCACTCGTTGGAGGAAGTGTGCCACTGTCGGGGCTGATTTTGAGGTCTCATATGCTCAAGCTATGCCCAGTGTGGAAGATAGTCTCCTTCTTGCCTGTGGAGCAAGATGCAGAACTCTTCACTTCCTCTCCAGCACCATGTCTGTCTGCAGGCCGCCATGTTTTCTGCCATGACGATAATGGACTAAAGCTCTACAACTGTAGGCCAGCCCCGATGAAACATTTTCCTTGATAAGAGTTTTCATGCTGGCAGTGTCTCTTCACAGCAATAAAGGCCTAACTGAGACATGCCCCCTTGTGCCATTCTTTCTTTATCTGTGGATTGAGGGGCTCCTTCACCTACTTTCTCACAGAGCTGTTGGGAGGTACCACACAGGGCTTAGAGTGAGTGGCGCTGCCTCTCGGAAAGACAGCCAAAACCACTAGTCATTTGTTACAGCGATTGAGACGGTTAGGGCTGAGGACCTTATTAAAACCAAGAGAAACTGAGTACTTAGGCGGTGTGAGCTTTGTTAATATTTCTCTACTACGGCAGAGTCGTGCCATCCAGTAAGGAGTACCTAGCGTAACCAGTTATAATAGTAATTTATGTGCTCCCTGATAATTAACTTGTGGGTTAGCGGTGCCCGAGGGAAGGAATAAGTGAGCAGTTGGTTTTCATAAGGTCTTCAGGGAATGGCTCTAGGAGGGAGGGGTGCTGAGGCAAGCTGAACCTGGTGGAAGAAAAGGAGCTACTGAGAGGAACTGGAGGCCCCTAACATGCCTCCTGCTTCAGGTACGGTGACAGCACCTGGGGACAGTTAATGGTTTAATGGCTCGACATTGAATATTTGAGACCTCTCCCATAAGGAGGAATACTTCAGGATGAAAACGGAAGTTCACCGTCCTGGAACTCTCTTCGTAGACCAGGCTGACCTCAAACTCAGAGATCTGCCTGCCTGTGCCTCCCGAGTGCTGTGAACTGTCATTTTAAATTTTCCATTCATTCATTCATTCTACAATATTTGGTTGTAGTTTGGTTTTAGGTTTTTGAGACAGGGTCTCTATGTAGTCCTGACTGTCCTGGATCCCCCTATGTAGACTAGGCTGGCCTCAGCTTATAGAGATTCACCTGTCTCTGCCTTCCGAGTGCTGGGATTAAAGGCGTGCACCATGCCGGTCTCTCTTTGTTAGTTTTTGAGACAGTCTAATGTAGCCGGGGCATGTCTCAGAAGCCCAGGACAATGTTGAACGTCATCCATCTCCCAGAGTCAGGGCTGCAGGCATGTGCCACCATGCCTGGCCGGAACTGTACAGCTGTAAATTTTGTTGAGCCAGACAGTGTCTATCTTTTTAGTTTTTAATCACTACATTTTACATTCTCCCCCTCCCCCATGCCTAGAACAGTGCCTGGATCAGAGCTGAAGGAAAGTTTACTAAATGAGTGACTATAAACAACCCCTGCCTGCCTCTCCCCAACTTCTTCTACATCAAGCACCTACAGAAACTGTGCTGTGACACTGGTTAAGTTCATTAAAAAGAAAGAAAGAAAAAAAAAAAAAGCCATGTGGTGGTTGCGCACGCCTGTAACTCCAGCACTCAGGAGGCAGAGGCAGACGGATCGCTGTGAGTTCCAGGCCAGCCTGGTCTACAAAGTGTGAGTCCAGGACAGCCAGGACTACACAGAGAAACTCTGTCTTGGAAAAAAAAAAATCTCGGGGACTGGAGAGATGGGTCAGTGGTGAAGAGCACTGGCTGCTTTTCCAAAGGTCCCAAGTTCAATTCCCAGCCACCACGTGGTGGCTCATAACCATCTATAATGAGATCTGGTGCCCTCTTCTGGCCTGTAGGTGTACATGCAGGCAGAATATTGTATATGTAACAAATAAATCTTAAAAAATAAAATCTCTGGGCACTGGTGGTGCACGCCTTTAATCCCAGCACTCAGAAGGCAGAGGTGTGTGAACAGTTGTCAGTTTCTCCAGTGAATAACTCCCCACCCATGCAAGTAACCCTAATTAACCTCAGTGGGTCAGCCAGGGGCATGGTGGTAAACACCTTTAATCCCAGCACTCCGGAGAGGCAGGTGGATCACTGTGAGTTCGAGGCCAGCCTGGTCTACAAAGGGAGTCCAGAACAGCCAAAGCTACGCAGAAAAACCTTGTCTCAAAACAAACAAACAAACAAACAAACAAACAAACAAAAAAGAAAAGACGAAAGAAAGAAAAGGAAAGGGAAACTTGGGAAGAAAGGGGTTCAGGGGGAATGCAGAGGAAAGGAGAGAAGGTGATGAGCGTGCATGAAAATGGCCATGTATATCGTGTAGATGTGGGGACTTTCTTCAAGGAGGATGTACCCTAATGCTCTGCCTCACCTTGCCCGACGACATCAGTGGAGAAAGTCAACCATAAATGAAAACTCCAAAACGGGGAGACACAATGAAGCCTTCCTCCTTTAAGTTGTTTATCTCACGTATTTGTCACCGAGACAGAATGCAGACTAGCACAGGTCCCTAACCCCTTCCTTCCCTTTCCTGTGAGGCTTTGTCAGTGTCGTCTTACTTGTGGTGCTCAGCATCACCAATATATACGGTAAGCCTTAAAGGTGCCTGAAAAGGTTTTCACACAAGACTGACGGAGGTTGGTGCCCTACAGACTTGTGTGAGAGGTCTGGCATCCAGCAGAGTGATGGTGACCATCTCTCAACTGAGCCAGAAGTCAGGAGACAGCAGTAAGAGGACATGTCAGTCACTGATGTCGGAACCACTCCCGCCCCCCTCCGTGGAGCCAGCCTTGGGGCTCGCCACCTGCCCTATGGGGAAAACGAACACATGAGGGCAGAAGGCAGAAGCACAGAGGAAGCATGGTCTCTGCAGAGTGTCTGGTTTTCTGTGTCATCTAAGCTATGACTAGATTTTGGTTTTCTGTTTTTGGGTGGGGGGAGGGGGTGTTGTTTTGTTTTGTTTTTGTCACTTGAAGTTACGTCCCGAGTAACAGAGCCTTTTGTATATTGTGTTAAATAAGAATGTTCCAGACATAACATCTGTAAAAGGGGAGTAAATTTCGTTACTTGTGGTGTCGCTTGAGTGTCTCCTTTCAGCTGAGTTAATATATAACCATTAATATACAATAGCTAACCAAAAAAAAAAAAAAAAATAGCTAACCATTGTTAGCTATTCTAACAATACAAATGAAACCATTAGAAAGCTGGATTTAAGGCTGGGTGGTGGTGTCGGCGCACGCTTGTAATCCCAGCACTCAGGCGGCAGAGGCAGGAGGACCTTTGTGAGTTCGAGGCCGGCCTGGACTACACAGGGAGTCCAGGACAGCCAGGGCTACACAGAGAAACCCTGTCTCGAAAAGCAAAGCAAAACAAAACAAAAGCATGAATAAAGAAAACCAGGAAGGAGCCGGGCAGTGGTGGCGCACGCCTTTAATCCCAGCACTCAGGAGGCAGAGGCAGGTGGATCTTTGTGAGTCTCAGGCCAGCCTGGTCTACAAATTGCGTCCAGGACAGCCAAGGCTACACAGAGAAACTCTGTCTTAGAAAAAACTGTGTGTGTGTGTGTGTGTGTGTGTGTGTGTGTGTGTAGCAGGTTAGATAATACTTCAATAATAATTATACAGATAATAATAAATATTATTGATGTGTAATAATATAAATGTGTATAAAATATACACACATATAAAATATATATATAAAAAAGAAAAAATGAAGAACCCAAAACATTATTGGACCATACCATTTAAATTAACAGCAACACACACACAAACACACGCATGCCCATGGCAGAAAACAAGGGGAAAATACAAAACACCAAAAATTATATATCTAAGGGAAAGCAAAGGATTTTCTTTCCTCTTGAGTAGAAGTCGGGATGGAATCCAAAATTCTGAACCTATCTATTGAAACTACTTGCCCACACAGGTAGAAGAGAGAGAGAGGAAGAAGAGGGAGAGAACGCTGTTCCTCAGAGGTTGAATTACTAAGCCATCTGGTCTACCCCGGCATCCATCTCTTTCTCCTGCAGTTTGTGAGGCTGAACCAGAATTCCAGTGAATACAGAAACTGCCCAGCATACCTCAGATCCGTGCCTATGGCTGCTCTTGGCTTTTCTCACTCTGGCCCCACCTTAGACTTCTCCAGCTCAAGGCTTTCATTCCTCAGCTTCTCATCCCCACATAAAGCTGCCGTTTCAGCCTCTCTCTCACTCTCTGTCTCAAGACAGGGTCTCTCTGTGTAACCTTGGCTGTCCTGGACTGGCTTTGTAGACCAGGCTGGCCTCGAACTCACAGCGATCTGCCTGTCTCTGCCTCCTGAGTGTTGGGATTATAGGGGTGCACTGCCACCACTGCCTGGCTTTTTTTTGCTATTTCAAGACAAGGGTTTCTCTGTGTAGCCTTGGCTGTCCTAGACTCATTTTGTAGACCAGGCTGGCCTGGAACTCACAGCGATCCACCTGCCTCTGCCTCCCAAGAGCTGAGATTAAAGGCGTGCACCGCCACCGCCCCAGCTTCTTTTGCTTTCTTGGTCCTTCCCTCTTGGCTCTTGGTCTCTTCTCTCACCTTCTCCTATTGGCTCTCTTTCTCTCTCTTCTCTTCCTCTCCTGCTCTCTCCAACTCCCATACTTGTGACTTGGTCAGTCCACACTGGCCATATTCATTGTACTACTTTCTCTCCCTGCCTTGAACTCTTCCAGATGCTTAATCGTGGGTGCTCCTTCGTATCTGCAATAAAAACTCTCCACAACCATCCCTTGGAGCAGTCATGTCCTCATTTTCTGTACTTAGGATCTGCTTTGGGACGTGTGCCTGAAAATATTTAAAAGACCCAAACCCTGTCTCCAAAAAAATAAAGAAAAGAAGAGAAAGAATTTTTTTTTAAAAAAAAGGAAGGAAGGAAGGAAGGAAAGAAAGAAAGAAAGAAAGAAAGAAAAAAAGAAAGAAGAAAGAAAGAAAGAAAGAAAAAACACACTCGGGAGGCAGAGGCAGGTAGATTGCTGTGAGTTCGAGGCCAGCCAGGTCTACAAAGGGAGTCCAGGACAGCCAAGGCTAACACAGAGAGACCCTGTCTCTCGGGAAAAAAGAAAAGAAAAAGCAAACAACAAGCAAGAAAACTATAGAGGACAGTGGAACAGGGCAAAGGAGAAGGAAAGTGGGCTCTGTTCGCTTTGGTAGTGAGAATACTTGTCACTCCATGAAAAATAAGACCTCCATGTTGCGGGAGAGGAAACTGCCAAGGCCAACATCTGCTTAATGGCAGATTTTACAACTCAGGTCTGCCTGGAATCCAAGCTTAGCTTTCATTTACTAGAGCAAGGATATATTCCTGGCACAAAAGGAAAATATTCCTCTAGCATATTTTCCAGAAAATACTTGAAATCAGAATGCTTGGAATTGGGAGCCCCGGCTACGTGTCCTTATTACTGGTTCCTTGGCGATGTGCGCACTCATTCTGAGATTTCCATAGGAATTAACCGTGCAATCTACGTGACACATTCCTTCCAGGAACTTCCAAAGAGGGTCAGACTGCTTATCTGTCAGAAGCCAGGCCAACCCAGACACATCCCAGAAGAGATACAACAAAATTTATGCCATGGCTGGAGGGATGGTTCAGCGGTTAGGAGCACTGGCTGCTCTTCCAGAGGACCTGGGTTCAATTCCCAGCAACCACATGGCAGCTCACAACTCTCTGAAACTCCAGTTCCAGAGGATCCAGCACCCTCACACAGACACAGGAGCAGGCAAAACACCAATGCATGTAAAATAAATAAATTTTGTTGTTGTTTTAAATGTCTCGATGGCTGGGGATTGTAACTGCATGGAACAGTGCTTGCCTCACTGCCCCTTTAGTTGATCCTCTGCACTCAGAAAAAGAAAATGTTCAGGCACTGGGTGTGGTGGCGCACACCTTTAATCCCAGCAATCAGGAGGCAGAGGCAGGTGGATCCCTGTGAGTTCGAGGCCAGCCTGGTCTACAAAGTGAGTCCAGGACAGCCAGGGCTACACAGAGAAACCCTGAATAAAATGTCTATCTGAACACAAAATGATAAAAGAAAGTCTTGAGGGTCCTGGACCAGGCCTTGGCAAACTGCCCGTTTTTGTGTATGAAGAGGTGCTGTGACATAGCTATTATGGGCTGTGTACTATTGATGATGTTTGCCTGCTGGGGTGGCAACAGGGGAGCTGGGATGCAAAGTGGAAACTGTTTCCTGGCTGGCCCTTTAACGAAGTCTGTGACCTCTAGCCAAGGACAGTGCTTCAGACATAAGGAACTTGGAAGTCATACACCAGTCTTTCGGCTGGCTGCACCGAAACCTGTCCAAGCCCATCAGAGAACGTTCTGGCACTCTGCAGTCAACCTTATCATGAGCTCCATCGTCTACAGCTAATTTTCCACCCCACATGTCCTCATCTGGCTCTCTGGCTCTCCTTCACTTTTCTCTCATTCTTGGTTTTCCGGGTGCACAGCCCAGAATGTTGGTATCACCTGGATTTCCTCTGCCCCCACCTCTTACCTCCCTACAGCACACATTCACTTCCGGAAACCTTGTTTCTACGAAGTTCTATCATATGTTTGGCCAGCAGAGGCAGCAACTCGGCCAGGCTGATGAGATGAAATGAGACAGGGGGTAGGGGTGGAGGGTGGGGGGAATGGGGGGGGGGTGGAGGCGGGGAGGGTGGAAGGGGAGGGAGGTTGGAGGATGGGGGATGGTGGTGTTTGTTTGCCTGGCTCCCTTTCTCCTGGCTTACCACCTGGCTCTACCAGAGGTCATGGCCAGGCCCTTCCTTCTGCTTGGCTCATAGATTCTGCAGCTATCCTCTGCAGGCTGTCAAAACTCAGAGGCTAACGGTTTCCCGCCCTTCCCTCGCCAGAATTTGATTACTCTGTTTTCTAAACCAGTACTCACTATATTGGCTATAAATTATGGTTTGTTTGTTTGTTTTTTTTATTTTTATTTTTAGTTTTTTGAGACAGGGTTTTTCTGCCTCTGCCTCTGCCTCTGCCTCCCCAGTGCTGGGATTAAAGGCCTGCACCACCACCACGCTGGCTCATCATTTGATTTCTTTTGGTTCAAGGTCCGTAGCCTTACCAGTTGAGCTATAAAATCATCATCATTTATTTTTTGTTTTGTTTTGTTTTTGTTTTTGTTTCTTCTGAGACAGGGTTTCTCTGTGTAGCCTTGGCTGTCCTGGACTCTCTTTTTTGTTTTTTGTTTTGTTTTGTTTTGTTTTGGTTTGGTTTGGTTTTTTAAAGATTTATTTATTTATTATTATGTATACAGTGCTCTGCCTGCACACACCCGCAGGCTGGAAGAGGGCATCATATCATATTACAGATGGTTGTGAACCACCAACTGGTTGCTGGGAATTGAACTGGGAACTTTGGAAGCGCAGGCTGTGCTCTTAACCACTGAGCCATCTCTCCAGCCCCCTGGACTCTCTTTGTAGACCAGACTGGCCTTGAACTCACAGCCTCTGCCTCCCAAGTGTGGGGATTAAAGGCATGGGTCACCACCTCCTAGGTATCATTTGATTTCTTAAGGGAGGGTCCTGCAGAGCAGCCCTCACTACTGGGTTATGAAACCAAAGCAAATTGTCCGTCTCTTCTTCCCACCTACAAATGCTTAGGGCAGGTTAAATGGTGTTATAACTAGTGCAGAGAGGGCTCATGAGATGACTGCACTGGTAAGAGCCTTGCAGCCTAGCAACCTGAGTTTACTCTCTGGGTCCACAAAGTAGGAGCGATCAAGTTCCTGCCTGCTCTTTTCTGACCTCCATACTCATGACATGATGCTGTGTGTGCGAGCTCTCTCTCTCTCTCTCTCTAGACAAACAAACATAAATTAATGAGGGTGGGGGAACATTATTTCTCTGTGTCCCCCTTCACAGATCTTCACAGTATGTTTGCATCTTGAATGATCCTATGTCAGTTTGGTCCCTGATTGTCCCTTGAGGGGCTGATATTTAGTCGACCACTGGGTAATAAGTCTTGGCTGTCTCTCCCCCCCAGCTCTCTGGATTGGCTGCTCACCCTCTGGTCAGGACTGATGGACTTGGGCTGGGGAAATCCTGCTGGGCAAGGCTGCCCTGGCAAAGGCACCTGCTAGAGTGTGATGATCTGAATTCAGGCTCTGGGATCCACAAGATGGAAGGAGAGATAGATCCAATTCCCTCAAGTTTTTCTCTGACCTCCACATGCATGCCTTGGTATACCCATGCTTGTGTACACACACACACACACACACACACACACACACACACACACACACACAGAACGTTTTTTTTAAAAGTGCTTGAGGACGGGTGTGGTGGCACATGCCTTTAATCCCAGCACTTGGGAGGCAGAGGCAGGCGGATCTCTCTGAGTTCGAGGCCAGCCTGATCCACAAAGCTAGTCTAGGACAGCTAAGGCTACACAGAGAAACTCTGTCTCGAAGAAAACAAAACAAACAAATAAACAAAAAAGTACTTGAGGCCAGGCGTGGTGATGCATGCCTTTAATCCCAGCACTGAGAAGGCAGAGGCAGGTGGATCACTGTGAGTTCGAGGCCAGCCTGGTCTACAAAGTGAGTCCAGGACAGCCAAGTCTACAAAGAGAAACCCCGTCTCAAAAAACCAAAAACCAAAACAAAACCAAAAAAAAGGGCTTGGGGAGGGCATTGGGGGAGTGTCTGGTGAGCTCATGTCAGCAGGGGTACACTCACCTATAACCAAGCATGACGCTTGTCAGGAGGGGGAGTGTCTCCTCAGCCTACAAAGGTCCACAAAGATCTGGCTCAATGAGAGAGAGCAAGACTTTCTCCTTCCTCTACCATGTCCCAGCAGGACCCTCAGTGGACTGGGTGGCTCTTCCACAGTGGAGGAAGTAGAGCACTTCTGCGCAGTCTTCAAGACCTTCCAGAAGCATCCTCGTGGACATGTTTGACCAGCTTCTTGTACATCTTAGGTCAATCAAGTTCATACGTTCAAGTTGAGCCCCACAGAGACTGAAAGCTGATGAGCTCTGCAGACCTCCAGGGTGATACCAATCCAGTACATTTGGAAAAGTAGGCTAGACACAAAGAGGGTCAGGCTTAGGAACTACTAAAGAGCCTGGATTTCTGTTCTAAGTTTCAGCAGGAGTGACTGAAGGTGCAAAGTTGGTCAACTTCCCAGCACTCGGGGAAGCAGAGGCAGGCGGATCTCTGTGAATTTGAAGCCAGCCTGGTCTACAAAGCAAATCCAGAACAGTCAAGATAACACAGAGAAATTCTGTCTTGAAAAACTTTAAAAAAAAAATTCATAAAAATGCCTTCATATTTGAACTTACTTCATGTAACTTACACATTTGTACACTAGGGGGAAAAAGGTATGAATTGTGCAACAAAACCTGCCTGTGTCCAAATCCTAGCTCTACTGTTTGCAGAATGACCTGAGCTTTGGTTTCCTGGTCTTTGGTTAACTTTGTACTAAACATATGACATACGCCCTAACCTCACAGAAAGAATTAAATGAACAAAACATTTAGAACAGTGCTTAGCACTAAATATTTCTTTTCCTTTTTTTTTTTTTTTTTTTTTCCTTGAGACAGGGTTTCTCTCTGTAGCCTTGGCTGTCCTGGACTCGCTTTATAGACCAGGCTGGCCTCAAATTCACAACGATCTGCCTGCCTCTGCCTCCTGAGTACTGGGATTAAAGGCGTGCGCCACCACCACCTGGCTGGCACTAGATATTTCTAATTGTTATTATTTTCTCACTTAGAAAGAATTCCAAAATATTTACTGAGATGGAAGGAAGTATAGCCAAATCCAACACATTATCTACATTTGACTAATTCCAATGGCAAAATTATAAAAATGCTTTCTAGAGAATTTTTCAGAACTTTGTAAAACGTTTGTTTATTTGGCTGGGCACGGTGGTGCATGCCTTTAATCCCAGCACTCGGGAGGCAGAGGCTGGTAGATCACTCTGAGTTCGAGGCCACCCTGGTCTATAAAGTGAGTTCAGGACAGCCAAGGCTACACAGAGAAGTCCTGTTTCAAACAAAACAAAACAAAACAAAAAATTTATTTATTATTATGTATTCAGTGCTTTGCCTGCACGTACACCTACAGGCCCTAAAGAGGGCATCAGATCACATTATAGATGGTTGTGAGCCACCATGTGGTTGCTGGGAATTGAACTCAGGACCTATGGAGGAGCAGTCAGTGCTCTTAGCCTCTGAGACATCTCTCCAGCCCTCCAGAACATTTTTAATCGATGATATTTTTAGGTAAATACAGTTGTAAAAAGAATAGTTGTGATGGGTACCCTGATTGTCTGCTTCATTAGATAGGCAAATGCCTAAGTGTGTGTGTGTGTGTGTGTGTGTGTGTGTGTGTGATGTTTCTAGAAACAATCAGATCATAACAATGACCTGATGAATGAATTATCCCTTGATGGATTTATAGTATGATGGTCATACTGGTAAGAAGGTAGGAAGTGGGGTGTAGTTGGAGGAAGTACGTCATGGGCGGGGGTGGAGGTGGTGTGTGTGTGGTGTGACCAACTTCCGGTTGGCCATAAAGCAAACAGCCCTATACCCTCACGGGCTCCTCCTGCTGCAGTGGTAGTCTGCCCACGCACATGGGGCCAAGTGACAGAATCCTCAACCACCGAGACAACAAGCCGGGCGTGGTGGCTCAGACCGAGGCAGAGGCAGGCGGATCTTCCTGAATTCTAGGCGAGCCTGGTCTACAAAGTGAGTCCAGGACAGTCAGGGCTACACAGAGAAAGCATGTCTCAAAAAACAAATAAACAAACAAAAAAAAAAACAGAAATTCAGACAACAAATGCTCCTCCCTAAATCGGGCTCCGTGGATTTTCGGTCATAGTGACACCACAGTATCTAACACAGGAACAGAGGAAGCTCCGTGTACCTTTTCCTCAGCTTTTTCGTTAACTCAGGATTTGTGTGTGTTCACACTCATGTACGTGAATATGAGTGTGGGTGCTTGTGTGTGTTGAAGACAGAGATCATTGTCTGGTGTCTTCCTTGATCACTGCCCCCTTTTAAAAAGTATTTATTAGTGCGGGGAGTGGGGGCGGGGGTTGTGATGGGGGCTGGGGAAAGAGGGTGAACACGTCACGGAGCATGCGTGGAAGTCAGAGGAAAACGACGTTGTCAGTTCTCTCCTCCTGCCTTCGCATGGGTTCCAGGGATCAAACTCAGTCTGCCAGACTTGCACTGCAAGCGCCTCTGTCCGCTGAGCCCTCTCACCATCCCTCCACCATATTTTCTAAGAAACAGTCTCTCGCTAAACACGGCTCACTAAAGCCAGACAGTAACCCCAGGGAATGTCTTGTCTCTGCCTCACAGGGGCTGAGAGTCCAGGCATGCACTGTCACAACCTGGCTTAATGCATGGATGCCAGGGACTTAAACTCAGGTCTTCCTTGGGAAGCAAGTACCTTAACCACTAAGCCATCTCCCCAAACCTTCTACTTTTCTAATTAAATGTTTTATTAACTTGGCTTATGTGTGTTTTCCTACATGTATATTAATGTACATTAAAACATGCATATTCTACATGTAGAATTATGTATATTATAATATGTATATTACTGCATACGTATAATATTTCTTCTTATGTGTACAATATGCATATTATATATATAAATAATGTGTACACCATGTGTGTGCCTGGTGGCCCGGGAGGTCAAAAGATGAAGTCATGGAGTTATGGGTCATTGTAAATGCTGGAAACTGGAAAGTGGGTCCTCTGTGAGGGACAGCAACTACTCTTGACTACAGAATCACCTCTCCAACCTGCCCTTTTTTTTTTTTTTTTTTAAATATAAACCCTTCTTATTCTCTGTGATGGCTTGAATAAGACTGGCTCCCACAGCTAGGCATGGTGGCACAAGCCTTTAATCCCAGCTCTGGGGAGGCGGAGGCAGGAGGATCACTGTGAGTTCGAGGCCAGCCTGGTCTACAAAGAGAGTTCCAGGAGAGTCAGGGCTACACAGAGAAACCCTGTCTGGAAAAAAAAAACGAAACAAAAAAACAAAAACAGGAATGGTCCCCATAGGCTCAAATATTGGAATGCTTGGTCATTAGGGAGTGGTGCTACTTGAGAGGCATTAGAAGGTGTGGCTTTGTTGGAGGAAGTGTGTCACTGGGGGTGGGCTTTCAGGTAAGTAAAGTTGGCTCATGTTCTGATAATAACCCTTTAATCCTTTAATAATCATTATTAAAGTAATGATATCATCTTATTATTCATTAACATTTTAATCTGAGAGTTCCCCTTTCATATTCTTCCCTCACACTTCTTTTGGTCTTCTTTTTTTTGTTTTTGTTTTTTTTGTTTTTTGTTTTTTGTTTTTTTTTCAAGACAGGGTTTCTCTGTGTAGCTTTGGCTGTCCTGGACTCACTTTGTAGACCAGGCTGGCCTCGAACTCACAATGATCCACCTGCCTCTGCCTCCCGAGTGCTGGGATTAAAGGCGTGCGCCACCACGCCCGGCTTTCTTTTGGTCTTCTTTGAGACAGTCTTACTGTGTAATTTTACTGGCCTTTAACTCACAGAGACCCATCAGCTTCTGCCTCCCTAGTGCTGGGATTAAAGGTGTTCATTATCAACACACACACACACACACACACACACACACACACACCCCTATTTTTTTGAAAATTGAGTCTTCTTCCCCCCCCCCCCACCCCAAGACAGAGTTTCTCTGTGTAGCCTTGCCTGTCCTGGTCTCACTTGTAGACCAGGCTGGCTTCAAACTCACATTGATCCGCCTGCCTCTACCTCCCAAATGCTGGGATTAAAGGCACGTGCCACCACGCCCAGCCTAGAGTCTTCTTACTATGTAGCCCTAGCTAGCCTGGAACCTTAGGTCACTCAGCTATCAGGCAGTTAAGGTCTCCACAGCTGAGGTCTGAGAGAACATTCTCATGCATTCATTCAAAGGCACCATGCCTTCTGACTTTATATGTGACCCATGATCTTGCATAAGGCAATTACTAGCAAAGGGAAATGAGATCACTTTGATTGGCTTAAAGATAATCTAATCAGGATGTTGGGGTAACTCCCGCCTTGCCAGAAGCATGTGGCTATCAGGGTAGAATGGAGACTGGAAAAGATTTGATTTCAAGTGGAGCATGGTGGTGCATGCCTTTAATCCCAGCATTCTGAGCGACAGGGAGTGCTTTTTTTTTTGTTTTTGTTTTGGGTTTTTTGGGGGGGCTTGTTTGGTTGGTTGGTTGGTGTTTTTTGTTGGGTTTTGTTTGGTTGGTTTTGGTTTTTTGAGTTCTGGTTTCTCTATGTAACAGCCTTGGCTGTCCTAGACTCACTTTGTACACCGGGTTGGCCTCGAATTCACAGGGATCCACCACCTGCCTCTGCCTCCCGAGTGCTGAGATTACAGGTGTGTGCCACCATGCCTGGCTTGGAGGTGCCTTTTAATCTATATATTTCTGTATAGTTTAGCTTATCAAGAGTGTGTTCTAGGGGCTGGAGAGATGGCTTAGAGGTTAAGAGCACTGGCTACTCTTCCAGAGGTCCTGACTTCAATTCCCAGGAACCACGTGGTGGCTCATAATCATATGGTGCTCTCTTCTGGTGTGCAGGAACACATGCAGACAGAGCCCTGTATAGATAATAAATTGCTCTTTTAAAAAGAGTGTGGGGCTGGAGAGATGGCTCAGAGGTTAAGGGCACTTACTGCTCTTCCAGAGGTCCTGAGTTCAACTCCCAGCAACCACATGGTGGCTCACAACCATCTATAATGTGACCTGTTGCCCTCTTCTGGCCTGCAGGTGTGCATGCAGGCAGAGCACTGTATACATAATGGTAAATAAATAAATTGAAAAAAAAATAAAAAATAAAAAGAGTGTGTTTTAAATTGGGCGTGGTGGCACAGGCCTTTAATCCCAGCACTCGAGAGGCAGAGGCAAGTGGATCTCTGTGAGTTTGAGGCCAGCCTGGTCTACAGAGTGAGTTCCAGGACAGCCAAGGCTACACAGAGAAACCCTGTCTCAAGAACCAAACCAAACCAAACCAACAACAAAAGGAGTGTATTCTACTGGTATAATGGTGACTATTCTTTCAGCTAGGGAAGAGGGTAGAGCTTGGCATCAAAAAGAACTATATTATTTATAACCTGCACTCACAGCCAGTCAACTCACCATTCTGAATCTTTATTAAAAGTTGCAATGTCCACAAAGAGACCATCAAGGCTGTGGGATCTGGACCCAGGGGGGCCTGCACAAACTGATACACCTACCAAGGACAATGCATGCAGGAAACCTAGACCCCACCCCCCCCCCCCCCCCCGTTCAGATCTAGCCAATGGACAGCGCATTCTCCACAGTTGTGTATAGAGCAGGGACTAACTCTCACATGAACTCTGGTGTCCCCAAGTTGACCACTTCCCCTTGGTGGGGAGGCCTGTGGCACACAGAGGAGGGAAAAGTAGGCTACCAGGATGAAACCGGATAGGCTGTGATCATATGGTGGGGGAGGAGGTCCTCTTCTGTCTCAGGTCTAGGGCAGGGGAATAGGATGAAAGAGGGAGGGAGGGGAGAATGGAAAGATACAGTGAGGGGAGAGCAATCGGGATGTAATCTGAATAAATAAATAAATAAATAGTGGAATATGATTCTCAAGTTAAAAAAAGAAAGCAAGCCGGGCAGTGGTAGTGCACGCCTTTAATCCCAGCACTCGGGAGGCAGAGGCAGGTGGATCACGGTGAGTTGGAGGCCAGCCTGGTCTACAAAGCAAGTCTAGGACAGTCAAGGCTACACAGAGAAACCCTGTCTCGAAAATAAAAATAAAAATAATAAAAAAAGAAAGCAGAAAACATTAAAGAGATGCAGGCTACCCTTGTTCTTGGGGGAACAGACTATGTTCTAGTTATAAAGCTTCTGAAATGTGTGTTTAGGCGTTAGGACTAGTCACTGCGTTAATGTTTTAAAGAACTGGAGAGCACAATTATTTATTTGTTGTTTGCTTATTGATTTTTTTGTTATGTTTTGTTTTGTTTTGTTTTATTTTTCTAGACAAGGTTTCTCTGTGTAGCCTTGGCTGTCCTTGCCTCACTTTGTAGACCAGGCTGGCCTCAAACTCACAGGGATTCACCTGCCTCTGCCTCCCGAGTGCCGGGATCAAAGGCACGTACCACCAGCACCCGGCGTTGTTTGTTTATTGAAATGGGGATCTTTCTATGTCTCCCTGGCTGTCCTGGGTCTGACTATATAAACCAGCCTCTTCTGAACTCATGGTGATCCACCTGCCTCTGCCCCCCCCCCCAATCCTCCACCCTGAGTGCTGGGATTAAAGGCATTCTGTTCCTTCCTATCAGTGCATCAAAGAAAGTCATGATGATTTTTTTTTTTTCAGCCAGAACTGAGCTAGTGTTTTAATTGCTCTCAACTGTTTGCTGTTGTTGCTGTTTGTTTTTCGAGACAGGGGTTCTCTGTGTAGCCCTGGCTGTCCTGGACTCGCTTTGTAGACCTGGCTGGCCTCGAACTCACAAGGCATGTACCATCGCACCCGGCTCTCGCACCTATTTTTGTTCATTGGAAAGACGTAGAATTTGTCTATGAGACAGTGTGGTGCACTTGGATATTACCAGTTTAATTTTATTCATATCCTAAAATATCTAATGTTTTTTTTCAAAGATTTACTTATTTTATGGGTTGACGTGTTTTTGCCTGCATGCACGTATGTATTTGTATGACATGTGTGCCTGGTGCCTACAGAGGCCAGAAGAGGGCATTGGATTCCCTGCACCTGCAACCGAAGTTACTGACAGTAGGAAGCTGCCACGTGAGTGCTGGAAACTGAAACCTTATCTTCTGCAAGAGCATTGCTGAACCATCAGTCCAGCCCTTGACTTTTTCTCCCCCTTGAGACAATATCCTACACCGAGCTGTCATCTTTGGTCTTAACCGCTTAAGCATAAATTAGAAAACACTGCCTCCTCCTCCTCCTCCTCCTCCTAATCACTTCAAAAGCTTGACTAAAAGGTACAGGTAGGTGCAGTGTGGAAGTGGTCCTCAGGGTCTACTGAGGCTAGACAGCATCTTCCTCACATACAAAGCGACAGGAAAGTCTCATTCAGAACTCTGTCTCATCCTGCACTCTCCTCCCACACTCCTGTTCCAGAAGGTTCTCTGATTCCTACCTGTAAATTTGTTGTCATTGAGCCCAGAATGCCTGCCTCTGCCTCTCAAGGGCCAAGACCATAAGCCTTGTCACCGTCACCGTGTCCAGTTTGTGTCTGTCGCACTGAGGATCCAACCCAGAGCATCCTACAGGCTAGGTGAGCCCTCTGGCAACTGAGCCACACTCCCAGCCTCGTTTGTAGTCTCAGTCTTCCATATGCTGTTTCGCTGTGGTGACGACTGCCATGAGAGGAAGGGTGCCAGCTTCCCTCTCCAGTTTACACCCAGCACAGCACTTAACAGGAGCCAAAGACAGATTGGTTGGGATGCAGACGGAAATGAAAAACTGTGCTGGGGTTGCAGGAAACTCCTGACGTTGCTTCCCAGCAGCAGGCTCTGTTTTGGGAACTAGTGTGCGTCCACACTGCTTAACGCATGACTCAGTCTGGCTAGAACCTGCCAGGGGAGGGCAGTAGCTCCTTGCTACAAATTCTTGTCGCCCCCACCCCCATCCCCACCCCCCATCCCTCCAGGAACTGTTTATCAAGCCAAATCCCATGGATTCTACCAGAGCTCCAGAATGCCACCCCCTTCTCCCACCGCGGAGTAGTCTTGTGTCCTGTCAGAACTCCCACCTGGCCCGGGACTGGGCCCCTGGCCAGAATTTCCCGCCCCATCCCATCCTGCCTTCCTGCTTTCCCGCCAGCTGCCAGAGATAATATCATTAAAGTGCTTAAAATGTTCAGTTCGAAAGATTAAATCCTCCCTCAACCTAGAGATACAATCAAACTCAAACAGTTTGGCGTTAAGGTTCAAGGTGTTTGGTAATCTGCCCCGAGGCTCCGCTCTCATCACCGGCCCAGGCAGGGTTCCGGTGTTGAATGAACCTTGCCAAGGCTCCAGTAACTTGGCCAGCTCAGCCTTCCCTCCCTCTCCTGGCTATTTCCTTCCTTCTTATTTTCAGACCAGACTAGAAATT
This sequence comes from Acomys russatus, assembly GCF_903995435.1. Classification (NCBI taxonomy): domain Eukaryota; kingdom Metazoa; phylum Chordata; class Mammalia; order Rodentia; family Muridae; genus Acomys; species Acomys russatus. Next base: position 9,865,743 of record NC_067167.1, on the reverse strand, counting down.
GTGCTTAGGGGCTTGGGGGTGTGGCTGAAGGAATGGAACCCTTGCACTGGGGCTCAGTTCCCCGCACTGCCTACCCTGGGGCGGTGATGCATGCTTGTGATCCCAGTACTTAATGTGTAGGGGAAAGCGGATCACAAAGTCAAGGTCATCTCAGTCATATAAAGAGTTGAAGCCGGGTGTGGTGGCACACGCTTTTAATCCCAGCACTCGGGAGGCAGAGGCAGGCGGATCTCTGTGAGTTGGAGGCCAGCCTGGTCTACAAAGCGAGTCCAGGACCCTGTCTCGCAAAACCAATACAAATTTAAAAAGAAGGATGAAGGGAGGAGCGAGGAAGAAAAGAAGGAAAAGAAAGGGAGCGGAAGGAGGGACGGAGGGGAGAAAGAAGCCCAATTACTTCCCCCTCGTGCCCCCCCCAGCCCCTTGTTCAAATTTCTATTAAAATCCTTGACAAAGGAGCGCTGACTTGACCCAGGTTTGGTTCCCAGCACCTGCACCGTAGCTTACAACCACCTATAAGTCCAGTTCCAGGGGACCAGACCCAACGCCCTTATCTGGCCTCTGTGGGCACTGCACTGGCGCACGCATGTGGCACACAGACACACACGCAGGCGAAGCAGTCATATGTTTGATAATATTTTTGAAAACTAGAAAGCTCCTTGATGGCGTGCCCTGATTCTGAAGGAGGAAATAAAGTTAAGATAAGAACAAAGAGAGGAACACAGACAGGCAACAGCCACCTGGAGGAAATGGGACTTAACCGTGTCTGGGCGAACAGCTGCCAGCAATTATCCTCTTCCACAAAAAAAGGCAAAACTGCCGACTTCTGTGCTCCTTATCAGCTTCGGTAAACACACCAGACTGCAAGAAAGGAATTTCTCGTTTGTTTAACTCCTCTTTAAGGCCCACTAAGGATGGGATAGTTAAAACTACTGCTGAACTGACTGTCAGTACTGTAAGAACTCCAAGGCAGCGGAGGAGTCTACCCTAATGAGCCCGTGGCTAACACATTCTTCTGCTCCCCGCCTCCTTCCCTTCTGGGGTCCGTTTGAGCTATTCCCCTAACAGTGCTGTGGTCACAATGAAGGGATGAAGAAGGAGACAGACAAAGAATGCCTCGCAGCTAGACTCCATTTCCGAATTCCTGTGTCCTTTCTCCTTTTTCTACTCCACAGCTTACTCTAACTTTGCCTGAAGAATGATCTGTTGTGTTTGGATGCCCAACATTCATTCCTCCTCTCATATGTAGGCTTGCCTCATGGAGTCAGAATGGGTTTAACTATTTCTACATACCAAAGGAGCCCAACTTCCCCTCAGCAAGGCAATCTATGCCCCTGATTACCACCTCCTCACACATACCCATTTTAAAATTTTATGTGTATAGGTGTTTCTCCTGGCAAGCATGTATATTCCACAGTAAACAAGTTGTCATCCGATCCCCTGGAACTTGGAGTTCCAGACCACTGGGAGCCACCATGTGGGTGATGGGAATCGAACCCAAGTCCTCTGAAAGAGCATCCAGTTCTTGTAGGCAGTGAGCCTGTCTCTGTAGCCCCAACCCTGTGCCCTAGCGGGTAAAAGGAATGATTCAGCCAAAACAAAACCACGCGTAAAGGCCGCCGCTATAGAACCAGCATGGTGGTGCCACACACAACCCCAACACATTGCAGCCTGAGGCAGGCAGATCTTGAGTTTGAGGCTATTGGGAGATTGTGAGGGTTAATTTAAAATTTCAATTTATTGAGACCTAGAATGATCTGGAAGCTTCTGGGCATACCTGTGGTGGATTATCTTGAAAATGTTATTTGAAGGGGACATCTGCCCACTATGGGTGGTACTAATCCCTAGCTTGTTTTCCTGGACTATATAAAAAAGGAGAGCTGGCAGGGCGGCGGTGGCGGTTGTGGTGCATACCTTTAATCTCAGGATTTGGGAGGCAGAGGCAGGTGGGTTTCTGTGAGTTCGAGGCCAGCCTGGTCTACAGAGCAAGTTCCAGGACAGCTAGAACTGTTACACCGAGAAAACCTGTCTCGAGGCAAAGGAGTGGTGGAGTGGGGGTGTAGGGGGATGGGGGTAGGGGTGGGGGTGTAGGGGGATAGGGGTGGGGGTGTAGGGGGATAGGGGTGGGGGTGTAGAGGGATAGGGGTAGGGGGTGTAGGGGGATAGGGGTAGGGGTGTAGGGGGATAGGGGTGGGGGTTGGGGGTGTAGGGGCCTGGGGGTGGGGGGTGGGGTATAGGGGCATGGGGGTAGGGGGTGGGGGAATAGGGGGATGGGAGTGGGGGGTGGGGGGGTAGGAGAGCCTGAGCTGAACACAACATTGTCGTTCTCTGCTTTCTTGGTGTGAGTATGATGCAAGCACACAAAAGTCCTGCTGCCTGACTACCCCCCACCCCACCCCCATGATGCACTGTACCCCTGAGCTGCCAGGCAAAATAAACCCCTTCTCCCTTAAGTTGCTTTGGTCAGGATATTTTATTATCACAGCAACAGAAAAGTAACAGATCCTGTTCCAGAATTCAAACCAAACCAGTTGCCTGAGACTTTTCCGCCAAAGGAATTTGGACACGTGGTCCCCTTCTCGTGAGGATGCTTGCTAGCTGGAGCTGGTGCCATTTGGGTTGCTAAGGAGCATCGTGTTGTCTAGGAGCGGTGGCTCCCTTACAGAGAAAGGAAGCGCGAGCTGATGATGTCACCTGAACTCCCCAATCAAGCTGCGCTAGGAGTCCAGTGCTTCTCTGTACTTGAGCTAGTAAATAATGTTTTCAATTACTCTGGTCCACTTATGCCGATTGTACTGAGTCTCCAAGCAATATGTGTGTGTGTGTGCATGTAGGTATATGTATATATGTGTGTGTGTGTGTGTGTGTGTGTGTGCGATATATGTGTGTATGTATCCATGTGTATCTCAGTTTCCCTCGCATAACGCAACTCAGTAGGCATGAAAAGTAAAATCCACCCTCAAAGCATGGAATAGAGAACACAGCTGAGGAGGAATCTCACTTTCCGGGAGACCCCCGAATGAGAGACGGAGACCTGCTTGATGCAAAAGCAAGAAAGAGGTTTATCGATCCAGCGTGCTGGGGTCGACCTACACTCTGGGAAGAGGCGACCCTGAGCAACAGTTTTGTAGAGTTTATATACCTTTATGAGCAGGCCGACTTAAGCAACAACAATCAAATAGGTGGGTTTTTTGTTTGTTTGTTTTAATTGGTTTTTTTTAATCATCTTAGTTCCTGGTAGGGAGGGGCAGGTGGGGTAGCCTGTGGCAGTGGAATTTTACAGACTTTGGCCTACCTAGTTTTGTTTTGTTTTGTTTTGTTTGGTTTGGTTTGGTTTGATTTTTCGAGAGAGTATCTCTCTGTATAGCCTTGGCTGTCCCGGACTCTCTTTGTAGACCAGGCTGGCCTCGAACTCACAGCAATCCACCTGCCTCTGTCTCCCGAGTGCTGGGATTAAAGGTGTGTGCCACCACGCCCAGCTGGCCTACCTAGTTTTAATGGAGGGTTTTAGGCCTCGTCTGGTTTCATCTTTTGTGCAGAATTTAGGGGGTCTCAACAGCCCTCTCATAGTTTCTCAAAAAACAACTTTATTCTTCCTCCCTCCCTTCTTCCCCTTTCTTTGTCCTTTTCTTTCTTTCTTTTTTTTTTAAAGATTTATTCATTATTTATACAGTACTCTGCTTGCATGTACCCCTGCACACCAGAAAAGAGCACCAGATCTCATTATAGACGGTTGTGAGCCACCATGTGGTTGCTGGGAATTAAACTCAGGACGCCTGGAAGAGCAGACGGTGCTCTTAACCTCTGAGCCATCTCTCCAGCCCTTCTTTGTCCTTTTCTTCCCACTTTCTCAATTCTTCCTCTCCTCCTCCTTTTATCCATCCTTCCCTCCCCTCCTCTCAGTCTCATCTGGAAAGAAAGTTACCTGAAATTAAATAAACCTTTTTTTTTTTTTTTTCTGTTTCTTGAGACAAGGTTTCTCTGTGTAGCCCTGGCTGCTGTTCTGGACTCGCTTTGTAGGGCCGGCTAGCCTCGAACTTACAAAGATCCACCTGGCTCTGCCTCCTTAGTGAAGCAAAGTTAAATACGGATACACATTCTTTTGCCTCACAGAACACATCATTAATACCAGCACGTGCCTGCATTGCTAGGGGAAGTCAGACGTTGGAAGAGCTGAATTAGGTGGGCATGGTGGCACTCTGGGGCAGAAGCAAACAGATCTCTAGGAGTTCAAGGGCTCCCTGGTCTATATAGTGAGTTCCAGGACATCCAGGAGTGAGATCTTGCCTCCTAAAGTGCTAGGATTAAAGGCGTGCGCCCACCACACCTGAGGAGAAACCGGCTTTAGCTTCACTGGACATTGCAGCAAAGGTAGATGAAGGTCTGGGTGGTGCAGAGAAAGGAGTGTAGGGAGAATGAAATCCTTTAGATGCTCTCACTTGTGGGACAACTGATCAGGGAGGGTCCATCTGCTATAGTTTAGGTGTTGATCACTGCCCCTCCCCAAAGGCTCATGGGGTGGTCCCAGTCTGTGGTGGAGCTTTTGAGTGGTGATGCCTAGTGGGATGAGGTTACGGCTTTGGGTCCTTACTCTGGGAAGGACTATAGGACCCTGTCCCTTCCTTTCTTTTTGCTCCTCATCCACCACGAGGTGAGCCGTTTGCTCTGTCCTGTACTTCTCACCGCACTATGCTCCCTCACCCCAGGACCCAAGGCAGTGACACTTGAACTACCAGCCAAGTTAACCTTCATCTCTAGGTTAATTGTCTTGGGCATTTTGTTACAGTAACAGAAAGCTGACTCTAACACATTTTCCTTTGCTCCGTGGTTCTTCAAGGTCAATCACTGTCAAGCCCAGCTTCTTTCAAGCATCACTCATTTGAGGAGTGTTTACCGAGCTGCTACTGAGGGCAGGGCATCCGCGGGACACCAAAGAGCACAGAAACAGCTGGATTCTGGGACACCAGTCTAACTCACCATTTATTGGCTGGCGCTTACACTCTCCTGGCCACAGGGCATATTCTGCTCCAATGGCAGAGGCCCCCAGGAGTCTCTCCTCTCTTCCAGGGCTGTCAAACAAAGCTATTAAAATGTTTTCTGTCTCCACACTGTCAGGCACACCACTTACTCAGCCCACTCACTTTGGGCCAATTTCAGGCCGGCAGGGGTTGACCCCAATTTATTCTCCAGCCAGCAACACCTTCCTGCCTAATACTCTTCAATGCTTCCTACTCCCTCTCAATAAAATCTGCCTTCATGAGTGCAACCTTTTTTTTTTTTTCTTTTTTTGAGACAGGGTTTCTCTGTGTAGCCCTGGCTGTCCTAGACTCACTTTGTAGACCAGGCTGGCCTCAAACTCACAGACAGAGATCCGCCTGCCTATGCCTCCCGAGTGCTGGGATTAAAGGCGCAGGCCACCCCGCCCGGCGAGTGCAGCCTTTTGAGACCTCCTCCCCTCTCTCTTTCAGAATGCAGTTTCTTCAAAACACAGACCTTTCTCTTTAGTAATTGTTCACTTTCTGTTCTTTGCCCAACCACATGACCCTAATTGTTCTCATCCCTTCATCTTGTTCCCCACCAGATTAAAGACACACACACACACACACACAGACACACACACACAGACACACACACACAGACACACACACAGACACACACAGACACACACACAGACACACAGACACACACAGACACACACACAGACACACACACACAGACACACACACACAGACACACAGACACACACAGACACACACAGACACACACAGACACACACATACACACACAGAAACACAGACACACACAGACACACACACACAGACACACACACACAGACACACACACACACAGACACACACACACAGACACACACAGACACAGACACACACAGACACACACACACACAGACACACACACACACACACAGACACACACACAGACACACACACACACAGACACACAGACACACACACACACACAGACACACACACACACATACAGACACACACACAGTTCTTCTCAACCCCTTTCCGTGTTCTAGCTGAGAGACACAGAGTGAGCAAGTCCCTTGCTGTGTCTTCTGTCACAGAGCTAGCTGTGTGCTTCCTTCTCCAAGCTGGGGATGCAGTGTTTACCCCAGTCCCAAGCCACATTCCTTAAAGCCTATTGTCAACACTACACCTATGCTCCTTGGTGGACTATGCCTGTGTCTGATACGAGGATGCTGAGGCATTCAGTAACTGCTCCTAAGAGCTGGGCCAGACACCTGCCTTTAGCGCTTTTTTTGTTTTGTTTTGTTTTTGTTTTTTCGAGACAGGGTTTCTCTGTGTAGCCTTGGCCATCCTGGATTCACTTTGTAGACCAGGCTGGCCTCGAACTCACAGCGATCCGCCTGCCTCTGCCTCCCGAGTGCTGGGATTAAAGGCGTGCGCCACCACGCCCGGCTCTTTAGCGCTTTTTTATGGTACCCACCACGGGCCCATCTAGGCCCAAGTCTGGGCAATCCCTTGTGGGAAGTGGACCGCTGCCACTGTGGGGCCAACTCCGGCCACAGGTTCCTCTGGACAGAACACTGCCTTTTGTTTACGATTCCCAGTGATTTCTCACGGAACCACTTGATAAATTAATGGCCTAACTGAATTGCTTTCTGGCAAAACTGACGCAAATGAATGACTTGTAGGTCAAAGGTGACTCGGAGACCAGCTGCTCAAGGCATGTCCTCCGAGAGTCCCAGCTGCGTGTTTTAAACTGGAAATTCCCTGAGATAATCTCTGTAATAATTACCACCCCCTCCCTCTCTTATCCCCTTAAGGCACTTCAAATAGATTTGTGTTATTTGTAAGTGAAACTGTCTTCACTCAAGCATGACCTCATATGCCTGCTGCTTAACGGGGCCACTGTGCTCAGGTGTGAGTTTTCAAGTGTCATTTTTTACCTGAGGGGGGAAAAATTACCTCCTTAGATTGTCAGAGGCATAAAAAGAAAAAAAAAGTGATGTGTCTCCAGGTGTGTGTTAGGCAGCAAACATGTCAGTCAGGAATTGTTGGGAAATAAGTGACTGTATGGCAAATCGGATAAGTAAAAATAAAAAATAAAAAAAGGGGCCAGGCAGTGGTGGCACACACCTTTAATCTCAGCACTCAGGAGGCTGAGGCATGCGGATCGCTGTGAGTTCGAGGCCAGCCTGGTCTACAAAGCGAGTCCAGGACAGCCAGGGCTACACAGAGAAACCCTGCCTCAAAAAACAAAAATAAATAAATAAATAAGTAAGTAAATAAATAAAGGCATGTACCTGGCTCCTGAAAAACTAGGGAAGAACTTCCTATTGTTTCTTATTGGCAGTTTACAACAATTTTAGCAATTTACAGTGACTATTTATTTGAATTCCTGTCACCTGAGCCTCTGGGAAATCTGCTCCCAGGCTCATGATTGGACCTAACAGAATCCAGTTCACTCAGTCCCAGGATGGAGAGCCCATTTCCCTTTTCTTTCTCTTTCTTTCTTTCTTTCTTTTTTTGTTTGTTTTTTGAGACAGAGTTTCTCTGTGTAGTCTTGCCTATCCTGGACTCACTTTGTAGACCAGGCTGGCCTCGAACTCACAGCAATCTGTCTGCCCCTGCCTCCAGAGTGCTGGGATTAAAGGTGTGCGCCACCATGCCTGGCTGCTGTTCTCAGCTCTTGAAGTCACCCATCACCCCTTCCATCTGCCCCCTACCCACCTCCCAAGGGTAGTTTACAACGTGCATGTTTGCTGTCATCCAGGCCAATAGAATATGTCCCTCTGGATCGGTAGTGCAGCGATCACTAAACAAATGAGTTCTATAAGACAGAGTTGATTCATAAGAATTTAAGTAGGAGACACAAGTCTCAAAAGGGACATTGACGCCAGGTGTTCAGTAGCCTAGGCAAATATGATCGATGTCTGTGGCACAATCATTCAGAACGTGGTGGAGCTGGTTGGATAGCTAGCCACTCACTATGGATGCATTAATCATGACCCCCACATCTGCACCGTTACCCACGGCAGAGCTAATGGAGATTTAACATGAAACACAGCTGTGTGGCCCAGCCCACTTATAATTTTTCTACCTAATTTATTTTCATTTTATGTGCATGGGTGTTTTGCCTGCACGAGGGTGTCAGATCTTGGAGTTACAGTCAGTTGTGAGCTGCTTGTGTGGGTGCTGGGAATTGAACCGGGGAATTGAACACCGAATGGTCTTAACCTCTGAGCCATGTCTTCAGCGCCCCCACTCCTGATTTTTATAGCTATCTAAAAACAAGCAACAAAGCCTGGAGCATGGGCCTCAGAATCAGACCGGTGTAAAGCACAAAAGGCTGGTGTGTGCAAATGATCCCAGGGCAGCCATGCAATTATCAAAGTCAGGAGGCTGTCCTCTGATGAGAAAGCCTGATGGAGACAGAGAATCTGTGAGGAAACACAGTGGTCTTTCAAAAAGGGGAACAGAGATGCTCAGAAGCCCACAGCTTTCACTGAAAGTACAGTTCATGTGGCGGTTGGGGTGGGGTAGGGTGGGGGGTTGGGGTGGGGTTGGTGGGGGTGCTCACCAGCAAGCCCCAGGGATCTGCCTATCTCTGTTTTTGCTTCCCCAAGTGCTGGGATTAAAGGTGTGTACTGCCACCAGTTACCAGGGTTTAAAACTTTTTCTTTTTTTTTCTTTGTTTTTTTTGTTTTTTGTTTTTTTGAGACAGGGTTTCTCTGTGTAGCCTTGACTGTCCTGGACTCCCTTTGTAGACCAGGCTAGTCTCGAACTCACAGAGATCTGCCTGCCTCTGCCTTCCTGAGTGCTAAGATTAAAGGTGTCCACAACCAAGTACAACTTGGTTTCTTCCATATATATATATATATATATATATATATATATATATATATATATATTTTTTTTTTTTTTTTTTAAGATGCATTTATTATTTATATAGTGTCCTGCTTGCATGTACACCTGCACACCAGAAGAGGGCACCAGATCTCATTATAGATGGTTGTGAGCCACCATATGGTTGCTGGGAATTGAACTCAGGATCTTTGGAAGAGGAGACAATGCTCTTCTTTTCATTTTTTTTTTAAATTTTTGTTTTGTTATGTTTTGTTTTTCAAGACAGGGTTTCTCTGTGTATCCCTGGTTGTCCTGGATTCACTTTGTAGACCAGGCTGTCATCTAACTCACAGTGATCCACCTGCCTCTGCCTCCCAAATGCTGGGATTAAAGGCATGTGCCACCATGCCCAGCTTGCAGATCTAACCTCTGAGCCATCTCTCCATCCCAGTTTCTTCCTTTTTTCAGTAGTACAATACTGAGTCCAAAAATGCCAATGGAACCGGGTGGTGGTGGTTCACACCTTTAATCCCAGCACTCAGGAGGCAGAGATCAGGTAGATCTCTGACTTCAAGGCCAGCCTGGTCTATGGATCAAATTCCAATGGGAGGGAGGGAGGGAGGAATGGGAGGATACAAGAGACGTAATAACAATTGAGATGTAATATGAATAAATTAATAAAATATATTTTATAAAAAAGCTAGGCTCACAACCAAAAATGACAATGGAAATGAAGATTTGTTGGGGTTCGATCTGTTTGCTGCCCAAATGAGCAGACTCATGTACCCCAAAATGTCTGTAACGTTGTCTAAGAGCTTATTCCTGTTTGACAGATAAAAAGCCAACACACCCCACACCCGGGCAGGGCAAATTGTATAGGCGTGGGCTAAGGTTCGAGGGTTTTTGGGAAATTGAAAGAGATGAGGAGAAGGAATGAAGGGGCCGGTGCCAAGGGTTAGGTGGAGAAGCACATGGCCGGCGTGGGTGGAAGGTTTGGCCCAGATGAAGAACATTAGCAAGTATATGGGACTGTGGATGGGAGGGAGCTCAGTAGAAATTATCAGAAGCAGATGGCGTGGGATTGGGGCAGGGTCTGGGATACCTGCTCCACTATGTGATGTAGTTTAATATTTGGCCTGCCCCAGGTGAAACAAGGCTATTACAAAATATAACAGGTGTCTGTGTTTCATTTATTGCTAGCGGGTTAGAAAACACCGCCGTAAGAATAATTATAGGGCTAATAATAAACATCATTAGGCCTTACCGATAAATTAACTGCAACAAAGATGTTATTGTAACCTCTGACCCCAGACCCCTAATCCCTCACAGGAAACAGCTAAGGTTAGGAAAGGTAAATCTTTCCAAATAGTGTCTGTGATTACCAGTCCGCTTTTTAATTTTTATATTATTATTATTATTATTTTATTTATTTTGGTTTTTTGAGACAGCTGTGTAGCCCTGGCTGTCCTGGACTCGCTTTGTAGACTAGGCTGGCCTCGAATTTACAGCTATCTTCCTGCCTCTGCCTCCCGAGTGCTGGGACTACAGGCATGTGTCACCACTGCCCAGCTAACCAGTCAGTCCACTCTTACTCTTTTTTTTTTTTTTTTTTTTGGTTTTTCGAGACAGGGTTTCTCTGTGTAGCCTTGGCCATCCTGGACTCACTTTGTAGACCAGGCTGGCCTCGAACTCACAGTGATCTGCCTGCCTCTGCCTCCCGAGTGCTGGGATTAAAGGCGTGCGCCACCACGCCCGGCCCACTCTTACTCTTAATCACTGAGGTGTCTCTTTTTCTTTTTTTTTAAACACCAGGGTGGAATAATATGTCCTTGGAATATATCTTGCTTTAGTTTTATTATTTGGTGCTTTTTTTGCTTTGTTTTGTTTTGTTTTGTTTTGTTTTGTTTGAGACAGGGTCTCTCTGTGTAGCCTTGGTTGATCTGGACTCTCTTTGTAGACCAGGCTGGCCTCGAACTCACTCACAGAGATACGTCTGCCTCTGCCTCCTGAGTGCTGGGGTTAAAGGTGTGCACCACCATGCCTGGCTTTTTTTTTTTTTTTTTTTTTTTTTTTTTTTTTTTTTTTTGAGATAGGGTTAAACTTTGTGGCTGAGGATGGCCTTAAACTCCCGCTCTTCCTGCCTTCATCTCCCAAGTGCTGGGACCGCAGGTGTGCTCCTCAACACCCAATCTTCCTGGTTTACCTTGTTTCCATTGGAGATTACTTTGGAGTTGGATCTCGCTCTTCCTTCTCCTGGAGGCTCAGATGTGCATCCTGTGGATGTGTCTCTATGGATCTCAGGACTCAGTCCTATCGTGCTAAATGTTTAGCTGGCTTCCAATATCTTTCTATTCTTTACTTTTTGTGCTGGGGTCTCATGTACGTCAGGCTGGCTTCCAACTTGTTATGTGGCTGAAGGTGACTTTGAACTTTTGATCTTCCTGCCTGGGGATACACACATGTACCACCCACTGTGCTGGGAGGCCATTGACTCAACACCTAATTCAGGCATGTTGTGCAAGCACCAAGCCAACCCAGCCACATCCCCCAGGCCCTCTGAACATCTGCTGCTCCATTTCCACTGTCTGGTCCATGTTTGGCACCACCATGGTTAGGTCCCTCCCCCTCTGTGATGTTTGCTGTGCACAAAAGTTCTGAGCATAGAAGCTGGGCGTTGGTGGCGCACGTCTTTAATCCCAGCACTTGGGAGGCAGAGATAGGCAGATCTCTGTGAGTTCGAGGTCAGCCTGGTCTACAAAATGAGTCCAGGACAGCCAAGGCTACACAGAGAAATCCTGTCTCGGGGGGGAAAAAACAAAACAAAACAAAACGCCAAAAAACAAAATAACTTCTGAGCATCCTTTTGCATAGGGATAGAAGAGTGTTCGGGACACACTAGGCTCAAAGCAGAGGGCTGTGGTGCTGAGCTGTGGTCAAGTGTTTCTGAGCTAGGAAAGACCTGATGACAGGATGAGACGCTTTTAGATGTGAGGGAGGAAAAATGAGTCATTAACCCACCAAGAGTAGATAGAGGAAATCTTTTTTTTTTTTTTTATGACATTTAACTGCTTGTGTGTATGGGGGTGGAAGCACGCATGTGACATGAAACACATTGGAGGGGTTGAGTAGAGGACATGGCGGGGGTCAGGTAGAGGACAGCCTTGTAGAGCTGGTTTTCTCCCTCTACCTTGTGGGCTCCAGGGATCGAACTTGGGTCTTCAAGCTTGGCAGCAAGCGGATCACCTCCACTTCACTGAGCCATATGGCTGACTGAGAAGAGAACATCCTTTTTGTTAAGTTTTGTTTTTAATTTGTGTCTATCTGTGTCTGTATGGCACATGTGTGCAGAGGCCAGAAGAGGGCATTGGATTCCCTGTAGTCATAGTTACAGGTGGTTGTGAGCCACTGATGTGGGTGCTGAGAACTGAACCCATATCCTCTGCAAAAGCAGCAAGCCCTCTTGCCTGCTGAGCCATCATCTCTCTAGCTTCAACACGATGAAGTAAGTCTTTTATTTATTCTTTTTTAAAGATTTGTTTGTTATTTATACAGTATTCTGCTTGCATGTGTTCCTGCCCACCTGAAGAGGGCACCAGATCTCATCACAGATGGTCATGAGCTACCATGTGGTTGCTGGGAATTGAACTTGGGACCTTTGGAAAGGGCATTTGGTGCTCTTAACCTCTGAGCCATCTCTCCAACCCCTCCTCGATGACGTCTTTTTTGTTGTTGTTTTTGAGACATAGTTTCTCTGTGTAACAGAGCCCTGGCTGTCCTGAACTCTCTTTGTATACCAGGCTGGTCTCGAACTCACAGAGATCCACCTGCCTCTGCCTCCCAAGTGCTGGGATTAAAGGCATGCTCCACCACCACCCAGCCGAATTAATGAAGCAGAAAAAGTTAAAAGTGAGAGTGATCATGCATTGCTGCCCTAAGGAATCTAAAATATAGAAAGATCTTCATGTACAATGTTGCCTGTGTAACCCAAGTGTCTAGAAAAATGGAAGTGTGTAATGCGGACAGTGTGTGTAAAAAGGCTCCCTTCTCACCGAGGGAGGCCTGCCTAATCATCTTCTTAGAGTGGTACCCTGTAGCTTGCATGAGGGCACTGGCCCAAAAATAGCACTTGGAGGGCAAAGACAGAGAGGAGTTTGCCGTTTCCCTCAGCTACATTGGGAGTTTGAGGCCGGCCTGGGCTACACAAGGCCAGCCTGGGCTATGCGAGGACCAGGTAATTAATTGCACCTCTGTAGGACTCTCAAACCCGCTCAGTTCTTTTCATTTGTTATACTTTATTACCTTGCAGGTGTATGCAGCCCACAGGCCACGTGTACCCCAGGATACCTCTGAAAGAGACCCAGCGTGAAGTCTTTAAATTGGCTGGGTGTGGTGGTGGATGCCTTTAATGGCAGCAGGCAGATGTCTGTGAGTTTGAAGCCACCCTGGTCTACATACTGAGCTCCAGGACAACCAGGGCTACACATAGAGTCCCTGTCTCAAGACAAACAACAAAACAAAAACCGTTTGTGGGAGGTGGTTTTGTGCTGTTGCCATTCCCTCATCCTGATTGCATGGTTCTCTGGAGGGAACTCTGGAGGTGACAGTGTTAGGACATCATGTCATCAGGTCTTGCATTTCCACTCATGAGCGCTTTTTCTCCCTCTCTGTTTCCCAGTGCTAGAATCCAAGTTCCCCATGCACAGGGGCTCTCCCTTGGCCTCTGCTGTGTCTCCAGCAAAAAGCGCATGCTCCGTAATATGTCTTGAATGGTTTTTTTTCCCCCTTAGGGATTTGTTTGTTATATTGTAAATTAAAACATCCTAGCCAGGCAGTGGTGGTGCACACCTTTAATCCCACCACTCAAGAGGCAGATGCAGGTGAGTTTGAGGCCAGCCTGGTCTACAGAGCAAGTTCCAGGGCTACACAGAGAAACCCTGACTCAAACAAACCAAACCAAACAGAAGTTCAGCTCCAAAAAATGTTTGCTTTTTCTCTGGAGTTGCTTTTTTTTTTTCCTTTCCGTTTTTGAGTCAGGGTTCCTCTGTGTAGCCTTGGCTGTCCTGGACTCACTTTGTAGACAAGGCTGGCCTCAAACTCACAGGGATCCACCAGCCTCTGCCTCCTGAGGTCTGGGATTAAAGTGCCTGGCTGGAATTGCTTTTTTGAGTAGGTGTTACACGCACATTATTCAAAGTCCAGAAGTTACCCAAGGGTAGAGCTGCAGGTCAAGGTCACTCTTGGCTACATAGAGAATTCTAGTTCTGAGGTTCTACCTCTAAAAAGGAAAATAAAAAAAAATCTAAGCAACCATCCTGATGTAGCAGGGAACAAAAGAGATGTAGGCCGGCTCCTGAGGCAGAGAATGCTGCCAGGAGGCCCTGGCTCCTTAGGTCAACTGCTATTTTAATAGCTGCCATCAGCACCTGCCTGAGGTCTGCTTTTCCTTTGCAAAGCACACTTAAAAAAAAAAAAAAAAAAAAAAAAGCTTTGGCCCAGCTTTTTATTTGCCTTCTGTATTTAAGCAAACAACCACCCAGTGTTTTAAAAGAACTCTGTGATCCTGGCATGGTCCAGGAAAAACAAAAAACAAAAAACAGGACGCTGGTCCAAAACCATACCTGTCAAACATCTGGTGACCAGATGAGGTCACTAGGCCTCAGAGGTTTGGAAGCTCCTTAAAAACAGGAAGTTTGATCTATACACTCTCTAGCCCCTGAGCAGAGCAAGGCTGAGGGTGGGGTGGGGGATGGGGTGAGGTGGGGGCTGAGGCTTAATGTACCGCAGTTAAACAAAAATTGCAACAGACCCAGAACAGCAATTCTATGCCCGAGAGTCTGAGGTTAAGCACTCACTCCTGTTCTGCACCAGCAGGGACACAGATGGGATTCCTTGTCTGGTAAGGCCACCTGGCACCATGACGGGACAGCCCTAAAGTTCCAAATGCAAACATGTTCGCTGCAATCGTATCTGCAGTCTTTTTAGAAGAGACACAGTTTGGCAGGCAAGATGGCACATGCCTATAATCTGAGCACTCAGGAGGCTAAAGCAGGGGGATTGTAAAGTTGGGTCCAGCTTGGCTACGCAGTAAAACCCTGTCTTTTTGTTTTGTTTTGTTTTGTTTTTTTTAAAGGCAGCCAAACTCTGCCAAGACAGGGTAAGCGAGTCCTCAACAGTTCCTGCCTCACAAATATGTCTGTCAGATATACTGGGCAAGAAGGCTGAAGATGATGCTTCAACGTTATAGAGAGTTTTGAGTGACTGCTCAGGCAGTGAACTGTCTCTGTCATTTTTTTTTTCCCCCACTTTGGAAGCTGCTAACCTGTACCACCTGTTTACTCAGGTAATTAATTTTACTCCTTCTCAAGTCTCTGATGGGGTTGAAGACCAGATAGTTTAGTTTTACAATTAAACTTGGTTGTTTAGGTGTGAAAGATTTTTTTTTAGGTCTAGATAGAGGTTTTAAGTTGATAGAGATGAAATATGATAGAAATTGATTTACATGCAGAATTTTAGACTCACAAAGATAGGAAAGATGTTTTCTTCAAAGCTGCCAAATACAAATAGCCAAAACACTATGAATGTAACATTTATATAATTCCTGATTGTTTTGTGGTTCTTCTTGTTGTATGAAGTTTTATATGTGTGTAATAATATAAATGTATATTGCTGGGCGTGGTGGCACATACCTTTAATCCCAGCACTCGGGAGGCTGAGGCAGGAGGATCGCTGTAAGTTTGAGGCCAGCCTAGTCTACAAAGCGAGTCAAGGACAGCCAAGGCTACACAGAGAAACCCTGTCTCGAAAAACCAAAAGCCAAACCAAAACAACAAAAATCAAGAGGCTGGGATGTAGAGGTGACCTTCAGTCACGTTGTATTAGGTGTCTCTGTTTATTGGATTGTTAATTGCTGAGCCAGCAGTGAGATAAATGCTAACAGATTTTGGTCTTGCCATTGCAATTGAGGACTCTCCTGTCTCAATGTTGGGTAAAACTTACTCCCCAGTTATCTCTGATTGGTCAATAAAGAAGCTGAAGAGCAGCCAGGTGTGGTGGCACACATCTGTGATCCCAGCACTTGGGGAGTTGGAGGCAGGCGGATCGCTGTGAGTTCAAAGCCAGCCTGGTCTACAGAGTGAGTCCAGGACAGCCAGGGCTACACAGAGAAACCCTGCCTCAAAAAACCAAAACCAAACCAAAACAAAACAAAACAAAAAACCCCAACCAACCAACCAAATAAACAAACAAAAAAGCCTTGTATTCCAGGCTGGCCTCCTTCGAGCTTCCAGAGACCCCGCCCCCCCCCCCCCGACTTTGCCTCCCTGAATGCCGGGATTGCAAGCATGCAACGTCATGACTGGCTAACCAGGGGTTTCATAATTTGAGGTAAATTTGGGCTACATAGACTCTGTTTTGATACATAAACATTTTTTTTTTAAAAAAATACAGCTTATGGGCTGGAGAGATGGCTCAGAGAGGTCCTGAGTTCAATTCCCAGCAACCGCATGGTGGCTCACAACCATCTATAATGAGATCTGGTGCCCTCTTCTGGTGTGCTGGGGTACATGCAGGCAGAGCATTGTATACATAATAAATAAATATTAAAAAAAAAATACAGCTTATTTTTCCAAAACGGTGTAGGACGGCCAGTATGCACACTACTCCTTGCCGGATGAGGTTGTGGTGGCAGTGGAGGCCAGGTTAGCTGCGTGGCTTTCGAGGCCACTGAAAACAAAAATAAAAAAACAAAGCTTAACTCAGGAACCAAACATGATAGCAAGTTCCAGATCAGCCCAGGCTAGACACAAGACACTTCCTCAAAAAACCAAAAAAAAAAAAAAACAAAAACAAAAACAAACAAACAAACAAACAAACAAACAAAAACACTGGAGAAATGGCTCTTCAGAGGTCCTGAGTTCAATTCCCAGCAACCACGTGGTGGCTCACAACCATCTATAATGAGATCTGGTGTCCTCTTCTGGCCTGCAGGTGTACACGTAGATAAGGCACTCTTCTGTATAAAATAAATAAATCTTTAAGAAAAAAACAGAAGAAAACTGGGCCAGAGAGCCTGGCCTGGTGTCTCACTCCTTTAATCTCAGCAATCGGGAGGCAAAGACAGGCGGATCACTGTGAGTTCGAGGCCAGCCTGGTCTACAAAGCGAGTCTAGGACAGCCAAGGCTACACAGAGAAACCCTGTCTCAAAAAATCAAAGCAAACACAAAAACCAAACCAAAACGAAACAAAAACCAGCTCAGTATGTAATCAAACCTTATGGCTTGGGTGTGATCCCAGGGATCCACTGATTCCTGAGTTGACCTCTTTTGTATTGTTTTTAAAAACCGGGTTTCTATGTAGCTCTGGCTGTCCCGGAACTCACAGAGATCCGACTGCCTCTGCCTCCTCTGCTGGGATTAAAGGCCTGAGCTACCACCAGCTGTCCTGAGGTGTCCCTCTGACCTCCACATTTGCACCAAGACACGCATGCGCTCCGCACAAACATTTAAGAAGCCAAAGAAAATAAACGAAGACACCAGTATATGATACCACCTAAAAGCTAGTTGCCCTTCCCTAAGCCCTCATCCTCCACTCCCGTCTCCCCTCCCCTCCGATCCCCCTCCTCCTCCCCTCCCCAAACCGGCCTAACCCCGCCCATCGCTTATCTCGCCCCTGGCCGGCAGGGGGCGCGCGTCCTCTGCTCGCCGTCCTCCCGCGCGCTCAGACCCCTTCTCCTCCTCCTCCTCCTCGCGTGCCGGGTCTGCGCGTGAGCGAGGAGGAGTGGGACGGTCACCGGAGGCGCCGAGGGCAGGAGCGGCAAGGGTGCGTCAGGTATGGCCGAGCTGCAACCCTCCACGCTACCCCGGGGGGTGCGCACTCCTCCGGGAGACACCCCGAAGCGGCCCTCCCGGAGCTTCCGAGGAGGTCGGCGGGCTGGGCGGGAGCGGAGAGGGGCGCTGGTCGCCAACGGGTTCTCAAGGGCGTTGGTGGCTCGACCCACTGGCTGTCCCCGGACCTCCCGCCGCCCAGGCTGAGTGTAAGCATCTCCCGCAATGGTTTCCAGTGACCCCCATGGTACAGGTGAAGGAACCGAGGCTCGAAGAGGTTAGGAAACTTGCTCAGAGTTTTAACCCAGGCAGAGTGGCAGCGCCAGGACCCCAGCAGAAGCTTTGGGGCGCTGGCTGCAACCACTGATTACACTCCTTTCCCCCATGTCCTTTGTAAGTTCCGAAAGGGAAATTCGACACTGTTGCCCCGCCCTTCTGCTGAGATGGTGAGATAGGGGCTCACCTGGTGAGGGGAGGTTGGCTGAGTGTCAGAGCAGGGAACAGAGGACCGAAAAGGGCGTCAAGGGATAGGAGGGTTCCCCAGAAAAGGGCAGGTAGCTAATGTAGCCGTCACTTCAGTTTTTTTTTCCCCCTCAGGATGTGTTCCCTGACTCCCACATGCTGTGTCACTTTACAAGTTTTCTTTGAATACTTAACATATGATTGGAAACATAACCAAAGTTACTGCCTGTATTGGCTAGTTTTCATGGCAACTTGACACTGGTTAGAATCATTCGGGAAGAGGGAACCACAGTTGAGAAAAATCTCTGTAAGATTGGCCTGTGGGGCCGGGCATTGGTGGCGCACGCCTTTAATCCCAGCACTCGGGGGGCAGAGGCAGGTGGATCTCTGTGAGTTCGAGGCCAGCCTGGTCTACAAAGCAAGTCCAGGACAGCCAAGGCTACACAGAGAAGCCCTGTCTCGAAAAACCAAAGGAAAAGAGAGAGAGAGAGAGAGAGAGAGAGAGAGAGAGAGAGAGAGAGATATTTAGCCTGTGGGGCATTTTCTTACTTAGTGATTAATGTGGGAGGGTCCATAGCATTTTGTTGGTGCCACCACCCCTGGACAGGTGGGCAGGCTGGGCCGGCCATAGGGAACAAACCAGGAATCCGAACTTCTCCATGGCTGTGTCTGCAGTTCCCTGCTTCCAGGTTTCTGTCTTGAGTTTTTTTTGCCCTGATTTTTCTCAGTGATGGAGTGTGACCTGAGAGTTGTGAAAATAAAAATAAACCCTTTTCTTGCCTAAGTTGCCTTTGGTCGTGGTGTTTTAGCACATAGAAGTCCTAACTAAGACGCTGTCATGAGTTCAAGGCCAGCCTGGTCTACAAAGTGAGTTCAGGATAGCCAGGGCTACACAGAGAAACCCTTTTTCGGGGGAAATAAAAAAGGACACTATCTTAACCATGTGGAGGTGTTCAGTGAATTTGCACTGTGGGAAACATCTCTGGAACTCTACAAACCCTGAAAGGAGTCAGCTTCCTGTTTCCTGATCCCTCCAGCCCCATTCTACCCAGTTTCTATGACCCTGACCACTGCCTTATTGAGTAGAATCACACAGATAGTCTTTTCGTTTTTTTTGTTTTGTTTTTGTTTGTTTGTTTTGGTTTTTCGAGACAGAGTTTTCAGATAGTCTTTTTATGACTAGCTTATTTAATCTATATTGTGTGTGACAAGATTTCCTTCTCTTTTTAATCTAAGTAATAGTCTGTTCTCAGTCTAAATTACATTTTGTTTATCCTTACAATATAATAAGGGTTTTGTTGTCGTTCTTTTGTTTTCATTTGTTTGTTTGTTTTTTGTTTTTGGCAATGTTGGGCAATTTACCCAGGGCCTTGCATAAATGCTCTACCAGTGAGCTACAACCTCAAATTCACATTTTAACAGAATATCTTCTATTAATTCTTTGATAGCTTTATACCTGTAAATAATGTATATTGAGCACAGCCACTGCCAACCTCCCGCCCCTCCCCCCACCACGTCCTTCCCAGCTCCCAGGTCATAACCCTCTGAATTCAATTAGTGCTGTCTGCTGGAACGCTGACTGGGCTTAGTGACTTGACCTTGTGCAGGTAACTGTAGCTGCGGTTTGGTTTTTTTGTTTGTTTGTTTGTTTGGTTGGTTGGTTGGTTTGGTTTCTTTTGGTTTTTTGACACAGGGTTTCTCTGTGTAATAGCCCTGGCTGTCCTGGAACTCGCAGAGATCCGCCTGCCTGGCTTCTGGTGTGTTTTTAAGAGCAGTAACTGAGCCATGTCCGAAAGACGGGGTTTCAGAGCTCTAGCCCCCAGCCTGCCTTTCCCCTCCTCCCAAGATGTATTTATTTAGGTATACAGTGTTTTGCCTACATGTACACTTGCACACCAGAAGAGGGCGCTAGATATCTTTATAGATGGTTGTGAGCCACCATGTGGTTGCTGGCAATTGAACTTAGGACCTTTGGAAGAACAGCCAGTGCTCTTAACCTCTGAGCCGTCTCTCCAGCCCCCCGCCCTCCCCCCACTTCACCTCACCCCATCCTATCTTGCCTCTCTTCAGAGATGCTTCCTGAGCCTTGGAGTGTGCACGTGTGCATGCGTTGGTCAGATGACTGACCTAGGCCTGAGAACTCAGCACTTTGATGAGTCTGCATGAACTGCAGACCACTGCAGAGAGAAGCTCTGGCCCGAGGTTCAGGGCAGCGCCAATCTATGGAAATAGATACACAGTTTTATATACAGTTGGAAACATAGCTCCACTTACTGTCTGTATTGGCTAGTTTTTATGGCAGTTGATACAGGCTGTTATAGTGGTTTGGGAAAAGAGAACCACAATTGAGAAAATGCCATTCTTATATAAAATACTTTATAGAAAGTATAAGGTACTTTATAAATGTGTTCACTTGTTGATTGATATAATACAGGGAGGTATGTTTATTTTTCATACAGCTTGCTGACCACGCACACACACAGTGTATTACACAGTCAGCAATAGTATTCAGGGAACACTACTGCCCATCCCATCCCCCCAAAGCACCCTTAAAGTCTCCCACTTCCACACTAACAGCTACCACCTCTCCTGTAGTAGTAGCAGCTCCTCCTCTTCCTCCTTCTTACCTTGCCCCGTTTTCCTCTTCCGCTTCCCTGCTAGACAAACACTTTATTATAAAGCTGCATTCCTAGCCTACCACCTTCTCTGGTTTCTTTTCTTTTTTTTAAAAAAAATAATTTATTTTTTTACTTTGTGTGCATTGGCATTTTGCTTGCATGTATGTCTTGAGAGGGTGTCAGATACTGGAGTTACAGACAGTCGTGAGCTGCCATGTGGGTGCTGGGAATTGAACCCGTGTCCTCTGGAGTGTTCTTAACCACTGAACCAGCTCTCCAGCCCCTTCTCTGGTTTCTAACAGTACACAGTATACCACATACTGTAGGGGTGGGGTGGTGTGTGTGTGTGTGTGTGTGTGTGTGTGGTGTGTAGCACATGAGATCAGAGGGCAACCTCAGGAGAGGGTCCTCAGGCACCTTCCATCTTTTAAGACAGGGTCTCTCATTGGCCTAGCTCCCATACCAGGCCACCTCTGTCTCTCCCTTGCCGGAATCACAGGTGTAGATTACAGTGCCTTTTACATTGTTTTTTTTTTTTTCATTTTTATTTATGTGTATTTGTGTGTTCGTGCCTGCCTGTCTGTAGGTGCACTACGTGCCTTCCGATGCCAGAGGAAGCCAGAGCAGGTGTCCCATCTCCTGGAACTGGGGTTACAGGGCGTTGTGAGCACCCAATATGGGTGCTGGGAGCCGAACCCACATCTTCCGCAAGAACCCCAAGGGCTCTTCATCGCTGAGCCGTTCCTCCAGCTCCTTCATTTTCTTTTTTCTCTCGGGGGTGGGGGGGGGGGTGACCTCAGGTCCTCACATATACACGGAGCATTAGACATGCTTCTCGTGTGACACTCGGAAGCAGCTCTAAATGCTGTTTCCCTGGAATGCACTGATGAGCTGCATAGGAACGTCATTGAAATGGCGAAGCCCGTGACTGTCCCTCGTTTGCGCTAAGGCCCCCCCCAGAAGACGGTTCCCAAGCGAGTACCCCGAATCTAATGAGAAGCATCTCATAGTCTGGTTCAGGTCGCCAAGGACGCGACTGAATGACTCTTCACCCAGGCATCTATTAGTTATCAGGTATTGTGGACTCAGTCAGATAAACAAGGCATGACCTCAGCCCTTGAACATACAGAGAAAACGCAGCGTCATGCCATGTAGTCAGGAAAGCAGAGGGGCCCCAGCAGCTTGGGGAGCAGGGCAGCAGGCGTTGACGCTTTTGCCATAACACGTCCCATCCCTTCTTAATGAGCTTATAAAAAATTTTTCCTGCTCGAGTTGCGAAGATCAGGAATGTTTACTGTGTTTACTGACTTTGCCTCCCACAGTTTCTTGGCTCACTGCCTTAACAGATGGGCAAAGGCATCTGCGCTCACTCCAGAGGGAGAAGGGCGTTTACAAGTGAGGAACCTTAAAAAAATAAAATAATGGACAGGCTTCTCCAGCAAGGCAGGGGGCTGTGTTTCTCAAAGATGGCCCCAAATTAGTTGCGTGTGAGCCAGGAGTGTGTAAGTTATGAACTCGCATTCGTGAACCTGTTAACTGGGTCTCAGATGCTGAGCAGGAAGAAAGCAGGGTATGTGAGCTTTGGGTGGGGTGTGGCTGAGGAAGGGCTGGGGACCACTGAAACAGAGGTAGTGAGAGGAAATGGGAGGCCGGCGCGGAACTAGACTTCCTCCTGACTGTTACTCCGGGAACCCCCAATGAGAAATTAATATTGTGTGATCTGTTGGGCAGTTGAGGAAAAGACATACTTTTTGTCTTCTTCCTTTTTCCCCCTCGAGACAGGGGTTCTCTGTGTATCCCTGGCTGCAGGCATATATGCAGGCAGATCACTGTATATATAATAAATATTAACATCAAAAATAAATAAAAGATCCAGCTATAACACTCTTGGGCGTATACCCAAGCAACTCTACTTTGAACTATAGAGACAGTTGCTCAGATGCTCTGTTTTTTTTTTTTTTTTTCTCCCTGAGACAGGGTTTCTCTGTGTAGCCTTGGCTGCCCTGGACTCACTTGTAGACCAGGCTGGCCTCGAACTCACAAAGATCCACCTGCCTCTGCCTCCTAAGTGCTGGGATTAAAGGCGTGTGCCACCACACCAGGCTTGATGCTCTGCTCTTAATAACCAGAGACTGTAAACTGCCTAGCTGCCCATCAATTGATGAGTGGATGATGAAATTGTGCTACATTGACACAATGGAATGCTAGTCAGCTGTTAAGAAAAATGAAATTTACAGGTAAATGGATGAAGCCAGAAAATATCCTCTTAGAGCCAGGCATGGTGGTGCACGCCTTTAATCCCAGCACTCTGGGAGACAGAGGCAGGTGGATCGCTGTGAGTTCGAGGCCAGCCTACATGTACACTTGCACACCAGAAGAGGGCATTAGGTCACGTTATAGATGGTTGTGAGTCACCATGTGGTTGCTGGGAATTGAACTCAGTGCCTCTAGAAGAGCAGTCAGTGCTCTTAACCTCTGAGCCATCACTCTAACCCTGCAGCTGGATCTTGACAGAGATTGATTCATGACTTCCTGAGGAACTGCCGTACTGCTTTCTGTAGTGACAGTACCAGTTTACATTCCCACCAGCAATGGAGGAGTGTTCCCCTTACTCCACATCCTACCAGCATGAGTTGTCATTTGTATTAATGATCTCAGTCATTCTGATGAGCATGAGATAAAAATCTCAAAGTATTTTTTATTTGCATTTCCCTGATAACTAAGGATGTTGAACATTTCTTTAAGTGTTTCTCAATCATGTGTGTTTCATCTTTTCAGAACCCTCTGCCTCATTTTAAAATTGGGGTATTTTTTTTCTTGATGGTCAGTGGACTTTTTGTTTGTTTGTTTTAGTTCTTTATATATTCTAGATACACTAAGCCTCTATCAGATGTAAAATTGGTAAAGTTCTTTTGGTAGGGACTGGAGAGATGGCTCAGAGGTTAAGAGTGCTGGATGCTCTTCCAGAGGTCCTGAGTTCAATTCCCAGCAACCATGTAGTGGCTCACAACCATCTATAATGAGATCTTTTTCGTTTTGGTTTGGTTTTGGTTTTTCAAGACAGGATTTCTCTGTGAGCCTTGGCTGTCCTAGACTCACTTTGTAGACCAGGCTGGCCTCGAACTCACAGTGAGCTGCCTGCCTCTGCCTCCCGAGTGCTAGGATTAAAAGCGCGCACCACCTTGCCTGGCTATAATGAGATCTTGTACTCTCTTCTGCATACAGGTGTATATAATAAATAAATAAATCTTAAAAAAAAAAAAAGGCCAGACATAGTGGCACATGCCTTTAATTCCAGCAGTCTGGAGGCAGAGGCAGGTGGATTGCTGTGGGTTCGAGGCCAGCCTGGTCTACAAAGCAAGCCCAGGACAGCCAAGGCTACATAGAGAAACCCTGTCTCGAAAAACCAAAACAAACAAACAAACAAACAAACAAACAACCAAAAAAAAAAAAAAAAAACCCTTTTGGTAAAGATCTGTTTTGTTCAAATGATGGAGTCCTTCTCCATATGGAAGTTTTTTGGCCTTGTGAGGTCCCATTTATTAATTGTTGGTTTTAGTGACTGTGGTGTTGGTGTCCAGTTCAGAAAGTTCTTCCCTGTGCCAATGAGTTCAAGGCTGCTCCTCTCCTCTTATCAGCCTCAGGGTATCCTGTCTTAGGTGAGGGTCCTTGATTCGTCTGGCGTTGAGTTGTTTTATGCAGGGTGGTGGACATGGCTGTGTTTGCATTCTTCTCTGTGCAGCCCTGTAGTCTGACCAGCAGCAGTGGTTGAAGACGCTGTCTTCTCGTGTGTGTGTGTGTGTGTGTGTGTGTGTGTGTGTGTGTGTGTGTGTGTGTGGTGTCTGCTTACTAGTAGCCATAGCTCTCCGAAGCATGGCTTTTCTTTAGTCAGGGCAGCAGGAAGCTTGCTTTCTGGGGCCAGGACTAGGTTTCATTCTGTTTTGTTTGGCGAGATCAAGACAGAATGGGCGAAGGAAGGAAATCGGTAGCCAGCTTCCACCCTCCCGTACTGTTTAGCAGAAACTTAATACAGAAAGGCTTTGGTAGGGCAAGCGCAGTTCCCAGACAGTCCTCAAGACATGAACAAGCTCGTCTGTGGGTTGGTCGCTGGGATTTTCCTCCTTAATTTTTAAAAAACTATGGGTCTTGTGCCTTAGCCCTAGCGGGCCTGGGGCTCTATTTGGAGTCCCAGCAGGCCTCAGTCTTGCAGGAGACCTCCTGCTTCTTCTCTGCCCCAGGTGCTGGGTTTCAAGGGTGCAGCACTGTGCCTGGTCTGAAAGCTTCCTCGTAGTTTCTCCTGCCCTGGGTGTGGAGAGAGGAGGAAGGGAGGGAGGGAGGAGCAGATGCCCGTTGAGCCAGAATTGCATGAGGTCCTTTCTTTTTTTTTCTTTTTTAATTAATTTATTCAGATTACAACTCAATTGTTCTCCCATCAATCCTATCCTCCTGTTCCTCCTACCCTCCCACCCCCACCCTATTATCCTCCCTTAGGTCCATGTCCGAGGGGGATCTTCTCCCCCACTTTATGGTCGCAGGCTAACAAGTCTCATCTTGGTAGTCTGCCTATTCTTTCTTTGAGTGCCACCAGGGCTCCCCACCAAGGGGAGGTCATCAAATATGAGGCACCAGAGCTCATGTCAGAGTTAGTTCCTGCTCTCCACATAACTGTGGAGAATGTCCTGTCCATTGGCTAGATCCAAGTAGGGGTTCAATGTTTACTACTTGTATTGTCCTTGGTTAGTGCCATAGTTGGAGCAGAGCCCCCCTGGGCCCCGATCCACCAAGAGGTCCTTTCTTTTTGCAGCAGTGCTGGCTAATAGTCTTTCTCAGAGGATGAAATAAAACCCATCGATGGGCGTGGTGGCACACACCTTTAATCCCAGCACTTGGGAGGCAGAGACAGGTGGATTGCTGTGAGTTTGAGGCCAGCCTGGTCTACAAACTGAGTCCAGGACAGCCAGGGCTACACAGAGAAACCCTGTTTCAAAACGAACAAACAAAGAAATAAAACTCATCACTCTCGCTGAACTTTGCTACTGACAATGTTATAGGACTTGGGGAGTGTGGGGTTGGAGGAGATGGCCCAACGGTTAAGAGCATCGCTGTTCTTCCACAGGACCCAAGTTCAATTCCCAGCACCCATATGTCAGCTCACTACTGTCTGTAACTCCAGTTACATGTGATTCAGTGTCCTTTTCTGGCATCCACAGGCAGGCAAAACACACACACACACACACACACACACACACACAGACAGAAGGCATAGCATCCATACACATAAAATAAAAAATTAACAAGAAGAAAACAACTGAAATTCTTTTGTGTGTGATTTACTTATTTATTTTTTTTGTAACTCAGTTGCTTTATTCTTTTTTTATATATATATTTATTTGTTTATTATGTATACATTGCTCTGCCTTCGTGTACCCCTGAAGGCCAGAAGAGGCAACAGATCACATTATAGATGGTTGTGAGCCACCATGTGGTTGCTGGGAATTGAACTCAGGACCTCCGGAAGAGCAGTCAGTGTTCTTAACCGCTGAGCCATCTCTCCAGCTCTAATCTTTTTTTTTTTTTTTTTCCAAGACAGGGTTTCTCTATGTAGCCTTGGCTGTCCTAGACTCACTTTATAGACCAGGCTGGCCTCGAACTCACAGCAATCTGCCTGTCTCTGCCTCCCTAGTGCTGGGATTAAAGGCCTGGCTAGTTGCATTATTCTTAAAATTCAGCTTTGTAGATGTTATCATGTCAGGATGTCAAAAGTTTGGACATGCCTCTAAGTTTAAATAATTTATTCTTGCACTTTCCCCAGTTCTGACATTTCTGGCCTCTCTCACTCGTGTTTTTCAGGGGATTTATTTGCTTGTTTGTTTTTGTTTTGTTTTTTGAGATAGGGTTTCTCTGTGTAGCCCAGGCTGTCCTGGACTTTCTTTGTAGAACAGTCTGGCCTTGAACTCACAGTGAGCCACTTGCCTCTGCTTCCCAAGTGCTGGGATTGAAGATGTATACCACCATGCCTGCCTTGGTTTGGTTTTTTTTTTTGGTTTTGTTTTTATGAGACAGGGTTTCTCTGTGTAGCCTTGGATATCCTGGCTACATCAGGCTGGCCTAACTCAGAGATCCGCCTTTCTCTGCCTCCTGAGTGCTGGGATTAAAGGCATGTACCACCACCTCCCAGCTCACTAGTGATTTTGAATGTTTGGTTTCTCTGTTTAAGATACTATTTTTTTTCTCTCTCTCTCTATTGCTGGGCAAATTCTCCTACACACATAAAGCCTAGTTCAAATGGCAATTTTGTGATTCCCTAGACAGCAAGAGTCTTGCCCTTTCTGGGTGGCACTATATAGGTAGGACACAGTGTAGCACACATCACTGGCTGAGCTCCCAGGGCCAAGGGTGTTTTGTAAGGGTTGAATTTCCTCTTTGGGTCTGGCATGGTGCAGGACAAATACTGAGGAAATGTTTGAACAGTCACGGTGTTTCCTTCTGTCTGGTCGTCTTCTCCTTCTCCTTCTTCTTCTTCTTCTTCTTCTTTCTTCTTCTTCTTCTTCTCTTCTTCTTCTTCTTCTTCTTCTTCTTCTTCTTCTTTTTAAATTTATTATGTATACAGTGTTCTATCTGCACGTACACCCTCAGGCCCGAAGAGAGCATCAGATCTCATTATAGATGGTTGTGAGCCATCATGTGGTTGCTGGGAATTGAACTCAGGACCTTTGGAAGAGCAGCCAGTGCTCTTAACCTCTGTGCCATCTCTCCAGCCCCTGTCTGGTGGTCTTACTTTTGTGATCAACTAGGGAACCTCTGTTTTCCTTTTCAGAAACTTCTTTCATCTACCCTTCTTGCTTCGGATCTTCTGAACCTCTACGGATGGGACAGCTGACACAGCTCAAATTGACATTGTCATGAAGGTAAAAGTGTGGGGAGTTTTTATTTTTATGTGTGTGTGTGTGTGTGTGTGTGTGTGTGTGTGTGTGTGTGTGTGTGTGTAAGCTTACCTGAGTGAGGTCAGATAACAACATTGGTTGTGGGTCTTTCTACTGTCTTTGAGACAGAATTTCTTATTTTGAAACTGTGTACGAGATGCTAGGTGGCCTGGGGGCTTCTCGGGATTCTCCTGCCTCTGCCTCCTCCTGCCTGCAGGTGCACTGGGTTTGTTCGCACCTGGCCCCACCACCTGGCTTTCCGTGGGTTCATGGGATTCCATCTTAGGTCCTCAACACTTGCATAATGGATGCTTCACCCCTGAGCCAATGTGGAAGCTGTCTCTGTTTTCACTTTTTAAAATTAAAAATAAATTAAAGATGTATTTATACATAAGTGCTCTATTTGCATGCATGCCTGCATGACAGAAGAGGGTATTGGAATCTATTATAGATGGTTGTGAGCCATCTAGAGATTGCTGGGAATTGAACCTGGGTCCTCTGGAATAGCAAACAGTTCTCTTAACCGCTCAGCCATCTCTGCAGCTCCACTATTATAATTTCATTTTATTTTTAGTTTTGATTTTATGAGACAGGATTTCTCTGTGTTATTTTGGCTGCCCTGAACTTGCTTTGTAGACCAGGCTGGCCTTGAACTCACAGTGATCCATCTGCCTCTGCCTTCCAAGTGCTGGGATTAAAGGCATGTGTCACCATGCCCAGCTTGTTTGTCTTTTTTTTTTTTTTTTTGGGGGGGGGGTTCATTTTTCAAGACAGGGTTTCTCTGTGTACCCCTGGCTATCCTAGAACTTGCTTTGTAGACTAGGCTGGCCTTGAACTCAGAGACCCTCCTGTCTCTGCCTCCCAAGTGCTGCCACTAAAGGCATGCATAACCACCTGGCTTTTTTTTTTTTTTTTTGAGCCAGTCTAACTGTGTAGGTCTGACTGGCCTGGAGCTCACTGTGTAGACTTGGCTAACCTTGAACTCGGAGCGATGTGGGCATCTCTGCCTCCCAAGTGCCATCACAACCAGCCAAGAATGGAGAGCATATGGCAGCATACTTCCCAGTAAAAGTCTTTTGACGATGGAGGGGGGGGGAGTAAGTCCTATGATGACCTTGTTGACTTTGCTCAGCACTTTGGAATCTTCTACATGTTAGGTGTTGATGAGGGTGCTGGGTATCTATGAGTAAAAATACATACCTTCACAGAGACCTTTGCTAGAGTAATAGTAACTTTAGGGGCTCAATGAAAAGCAGTAAGATTTGTCAGAGTATGCACCATGATAAGCTCCCTACACAGCATTTTATATACTTGGACTCAATTAAACCCTTATTTGTTTATTTTTAAAAAGATTTATTTATTATTATGTATACAGTGCTCTGCCTGAGTATACGCCTGCACACCAGAAGAGGGCATTAGATTACATTATAAATGGTTGTGAGCCACCATGTGGTTGCTGGGAATTGAACTCAGGACCTTTGGAAGAGTAGTCAGTGCTCTTAACCACTGAGTCATCTCTCCAGCTCCCTAAAAATCCTTATTTATTTTCATAATTATATTCACTGCTTTTTATGTATGAGTGTTTTGTCTGCATTTTATGCCTGTGTACCATGAGTGGTCTTGGTACCCATGGAGGTGAGTCAGAAGATGGCATTGGATCCCCTGGCACTGGAATTACTGATGGTAGGGAACCACCATGTGGGTGCTGGGAAATCAAACCCGGGTCCTCTGCAAGAGCAACGAGCTCTCCAGCCGGGCTATCAGTTCATTTCATCGCTGCAACAGAGGAGGGAAATGAGACCCAGGAAGGAGAGGCCTTATAGCCAGCAGGTGACAGTGCCAGGTTTCTGTCAGAAGTCCATGTTGGTAATCAAGATGCAGTTTCGCCTCATTGCGCAGAAGGGCTGTATTGCGCATGTGCAAGCTAATGAGCACCTGGACGTGAGAAGAGCCAGGACCTGGAAAAGAGTGAGACGAACACGTTTCAGGATATTTTAACCTGATGTTTGGTGACAGGATGACCTAAAGTTAGTCTTAGAAGTGCTGAAGACGGTCTTTGGCAGTGGTGCACAACGTTCCTGATGCTGTGACTCTTTTGTACACTTCCTCATGTTGTGGTTGACCCCCAACCATAAATTTACTTTGTTGCTACTTCCTAGCTGCAGTTTTGCTACTGTTAAGAATTGTAACCTAAGTACCTGACATGCAGGGTATCTGAAACTCCACCCCCAAAGGGGTAGTGACCCACAGGTTGAGAACCACTGCGTGCTGCTTGGTGTAACTGAGCTTAGCCTGGGAAGCAGAGGAGAATCACTGTGTTTTCATGTCGATCAGCTCAACTGTAGCTGTAGGACAGTTACCTTGAGCCAGAAGAGCCTGATAGAAAACAGGTCTCTCTTAATATTGGTCTGACATCGGCCCTGCTTTCCAGAAAACTTGTGTGTTGACCGCTCCTTACTATGGCTTACAAGTCACGTGATGGTGTGGAAAGACAGGGTTACCAGCGCGGAGTTCCAGCCCTAATACAACGTCAAGTAGCTGTGTGGCCTTAGATGAGATTCAGAGCACTCCGGGAAGACATCCCCGCATCAGCACCGTTGGGGTGTGGCCTCTTCACCCCTGGGGCGTGGTTTCCCTCACCCCTGGGCCAAGGTCTCCTCATCAGCTAGATCTGACCAGAAATGAATCAAACACCATGCCCCTAAATTTAGGCATAATGAATATGATAATCCCAAATAAAAACACCAAGCATTTTATAAATTACATGATATTCAAGGTAATTTCACTTGAATTGTTTAAGACATTCCCCCACCCCCCACCCTGGCACCCCACCGTGGTGCCCCCTCGAGCACACCCTCTCACCTTCTGTTGGCTGCCAAGATGCATGCCTGAGTAACGACTAAGATTTCAACTCACCCCACTTCATTTTATGAGGGCAAATCAGTAGCTCAAGAGAACAAGGAAGGACATGTTTTATAGCAGTAAACACACGGAGGCCCAAAGGCTGTCTGTTGTATTTGGAAAGGATCTGGGTTTCTCTGTGTAGCTTTGGCTGACCTGGATCTTGAGCTGTGGACTAGGCTGCCACTACTGTCTGGCTTTCTCAAACTGTTTTTATTTTTATTTTTTCTTTATGTTTATTTATTTATTTGGGTTTTCAAGACAGGGTTTCTCTGTGTAGCCTTGGCTGTCATGGACTCACTTTGTAGACCAGGCTGGCCTCGAACTCACACCAGTCTGCCTGCCTCTGCCTCCCAAGTGCTGGGATTAAAGGCATGCACCACCAAGGCTGGCACTCTCAATTATTTTTTAAAAGGTGATATACTTTTGAACATTTCTGTTTGTTTTTTTGGAGACAGGATCTCTCTGTGTAGCCTTGGCTGTCCTGGACTTGCTTTGTAGACCAGGCTAGCCTGGAACACACAGAGATCCACCTGCCTCTGCCTTCCGAGTGCTGGGATTAAAGGCATGTGCCACCACACCCATCTGAACACTTTTAATTATTTATTTTATTTAAATCTTTTATATTTAATGTTTATGACTTTTGTTTGTATGCTTTGTTTTTCGAGACAGGGTTTCTCTGTGTACTCTTGGCTGTCCTGGACTCATTTGTAGACCAGGCTGGCCTGCAACTCACAGAGATCCACCTGCCTCTGCCTCCCGAGTGCTGAGATTAAAGGCATGCACCGCCCCCCATGCCCAGCAATATTTATGACTTTTACAGAGTTCTTTAATGTTGTCTTAAAGTGATTGCATCTTCTTAGCATTGTCAGTATTAAATTTTATAGCTGGGTTAGCTGGGTGGGGGGGGTGGGGGGGCAACAAGCCTTTGCTACCACTACTCAGGAGGCAGAGGCTGGCAGATCTCTGTGAGTTTGATGCTACCCTGGTCTACAGAGCAAGTTCCAGGACAGGAAACCCTGTTTCAACCCAGACAGAGAGAGAGAGACAGAGAGAGAGAGAGACAGAGACAGAGACAGAGAGACAGAGACAGAGATAAAAAGAGAGCCGGACCAGTTCTTTGGAGGAGGAGTGTGTGCCCTTTTTGGATGTGTTGTTCATCTGCAGGCATGGAGTTGGCCATGGTGTGCAGTCATGTGAGGATTGGTTTATCAAGTGAGTCAAGTGGGACGCTCTTGCCAGGCCTATCCTCCCAGCCCAACCCAGGTTCAAGGTCACCCTCCTGTGAGACTTCTCTTTGCCAGCAAGAGCTTCAGCCAGGTGGCTGCTGGGGTCCTTTTGGAGTTTGCTTCTCACAGAGTTGGCGCTTAATCTGATGAGTTCTCTGTAAGGATGAGAGCTGTTTCTCATCCTAAGGCACTTTTCCAACTTAGTGGGCAGATGATAATAAAGATTAACCCGTCCTGATTGTCCCCAGCATTAGAAATCCATCCCCCTCCCCCACCCCACCCCCACCTCCCCTCCCCCCCACCCCCCCCCCCCACGCCTGTCACGGAGTCCTTCGTCCTTTTCCTTGGGCTGTCACACATATTTGTTTTATTTTCCTAGCTTGTCTCATCCCTTGCAGACTTGAACACGCACATGTAATTAGCCCCGCCCCACCCCCATCTTCACTTTGTGCACTGGGTCATGTAAGCTTCCCCACTCTTAGGTCCAGTTAATGGGGCCTCATTAGACTCAGGGCCATAACATGCGGTGTGTCTGCGCCCCCCCCCCAATAAACGTCTCCCCTCATTATCACCTCTGACGACTGTGGTGCGTGGGTGGAGCTGTTCCCTCTTGGACTGAGTTTGTTAAGGGGTGCTGGGACCTCAGAAATCCTTCTTTCCTTCTGACTTCTTGCTGTCTGGACGCTTGTCTCTGTAGGCAGCGGAGTCAAAATACATGGGCAACGAACCTACAAACCTGAAATCCATGACAACAACAGAGCAGGGCACTGTTAAAAGATTTACCACGGGCCAGGGCCAGGCGTGGTGGTGCATGCCTTTAAGCCCAGCATTCGGGAGACAGAGGCAGAGGCAGGCGGATCGTTGTGAGTTCAAGGCCAGCTTGGTCTACAAAGTGAGTCCAGGACAGCCAAGGCTACACAGAGAAACCCCGTCTCAAAAAAACAAAACAAAACAAAAAAAGAAGAAGAGTCAGACTTCATCTGTAGCCAAGAAGCAGGGCTTGCGGGCTTGCTGGTGCTCAGCCTGTGCCTCCCTGCTTAGGTAATGGTCCCACCCACACCGACTAACTTAATCAGACAATCCATCATACACCTACTCAGGGGTGAGCCTGAATCTAGACAGCCCTTTTCGGGTGTGCTTGGAGGCCTGCCTCCTAGGTGTCAAGTTGACAGTACCAACTGACACAGGTGTTTGTGAGAAGTCCCTGGGATGCTCGCCTGTCCCGGAAACCCAGGATCAGTCCTAGAGATGCCTCAGCTACAGGTTGGCGCCTGCAGGTTCTCTGCAGCTTCAGAGTTTTTCCAGACTCAGACCGGAGTAGAGAGAGGGGCTGTGACTGGGGGAGATGGAATGAAGGGATTTTCCGAAAAACGTGAACAGGAGTGTGCCACTATGAGCCTGCTGGGAAAGCTTTGACATTTGCTGCCTCAGCCAGCAATTCCAGCAGGTCATTCAGTAAGCAGAAGAGCTGTACGTATAATCAGTGTTCGCCTCACCTGCACTCACATATTACCCCATCTTACTGCATTTGCTTTTATTCTCATTTTTGTACCCCCATCTTTCTCCTTTCCTCTCCTCTCCTCACGCACCCTTGCACGCATGCACGCACTCATGCACACATTTCTTCCTGAACCATCTGTGGTACATTTTAAACACCAGAGCTCTTAATATCCTTGCGGGTCTCCAAAGAACAGCAATGTTTACATAATCCCAAAGACTTTGATGTTTCTTTAATTACATCACCTAAGGTAACCCATATTAAAATTCACTCTGTTGTCCTCCCTCAATTTTTTTTTATTAATGAATTTATTTATTTATTTTAGCTGCAGTTACAGACAGTTGTGAGCTGCCATGTGGGTGCTGGGAATTGAACCCAGGTCCTTTACAAGAACAGCCAGTGCTCTTAACCTCTGAGCCATCTCTCCAGCCCCCCCCCTTTTTTTTTTAGGATTACATAGTAAGAGCCTCTTAAAGAAGATGGCTAGTTCAAAGGAGGCCCCTTCCTACATTTGGGGTGCTCTTCTATGTCACAGTCCCCATTACCCTTGGGAGCCCAGCAATGCCGATACACTCAGATTTTCCATAAGTTCAGAATGTATGTTTTTTGTTTTTGTTATTTGTTTTTCAAGACACGGTTTTTCTCTGTAGCCTTGGCTGTCCTGGACTCCCTTTGTAGACTAGGCTGGCCTTGAACTCAGAGCGATCCGCCTGCCTCTGCCCTAGGAGTGCTGGAATTAAAGGTATACGCCATCACACCCGGCTGATTTCTAGATTTAAAAAATATATGTTTATTTAATGTATATGAGAATTCTATCTGCATGTGTTCCTGTATGCCAGAAGAGGTCACCAGAATTCATTACAGATGGCTGTGAGCCACCACGTGGCTGCTGGGAATTGAACTCAGGACGTCTGGAAGAGCAGCCAGTGCTCTTAACCTCTGAGCCATCTCTCCAGCCCCTCTAGATTTTTTTTTTTTTTTTTTTTTTGACAAGTGATGTTATAACCAAATTGTCAGCGTAATGAAGTAAAAAGAAGAGCTTGGGGGCTGGACAGGGGATAGGGGACATGGGACAGGGGATAGGGGACAGGGGACAGGGCGATTGAGCTGGAAAGCTCGGTGGGACACTTTGTTACTTAGCTCTGGGAGGGAGAGAGAGACCTCTGGAGGCAGCATGACTCTGTCCCAATATCCAGGAAGACAATGGACACGTGATGTGGGGAGTGAAAGCCGTAGTTTAGCTGCCATCCGCACCTCTCATGTCTCACTTCAGCACACGTTTGCCAGCACTGCCAGTTTGCATTTTTTACCGTCAATGTTAATTTTGACTGTGAATAAGATAAAAAGATTCTTTTATTCTGGATTTGCTATTTCCTTTCCAATCAGTTAGGTCTCCTTATTTGTTATTCATTTTATGGTTTGTGGCCAGTTTATTTAATATTTTTTAGTTATTTCTATCCTAAATATTTTTCCTATTCTTTTTTCTTGCCTTACAAATATTAGTAGGGTTGTGCAGTATAATCAGTTGCACTTTTTTTTTTTTTTAATGAAGCAGAGTTGGAGCTTATTAGAAGCACGGTTTTTGTGTACGTGTGTGCTGCAGGCATGTAAATATATGTACATGTGGACGTCAGAGCTTGGCTCCTCTGTTGCTTTCCCCTTTATATTTTGAGACAAGGCCTTTCATGGAACCGGGAGTGCATCAGTTTAACAGGACTAGCTAGCAAGCCCTGAGCATCCTCCTGTATCCTCAGCCTCCCCAGGGAGCACAGCAGGTGTTTTACCAGCCGAGCCATTTCCCCAGCTGTGCAGAAGCAGGTTTTAACACAGTTTAAAAGTAGGCATATGTAGTGTGTGTGTGTGTGTGTGTGTGCGCGCGCGCGTGCTGTTGTTGTGTTGTTAAAAGGGAAGAGAGAGATGGGACGGACTGGACCGGTGGGCACACACCTTAATCCTAGCACTCAGGAGGCAGAGGCAGGCAGGTGGATCTCTGTGAGTTTGAGGCCAGCCTGGTCTACAAAGTGAGTCCAGGACAGTCAAGGCTACACAGAGAAACCCTGTCTGGAAAAACAAAACAGAACAGAACAGAAAAGAAAAGGACACAGAGAGATTTTTAAAAGATTAAGTAGAGATCTGGGAGGTGGCTCAGTGGGTAAAAGACCTGAGGAGGTTTTGTTTTGTTTGACACAAGGCCTCACTGCGTGGCCTTGCCTGGCCTAAAACTCCCTCTGATGTAGACCAGGCTGTCCTTGAACTCACAGACCTCTGTTTCCTCTGTCTTCCACCTGCTTGGGTTAAAGGCTTGAGGCCTGTCCTCAGAAGTCCACATGGCCGAAGGAGACATTTCTTGGGCTTGTCCTCTGACCTCCACACTCGCTGTGGCATGCTGCCCTTTTCCTCCCTACAAACTTATCATTGTATTTAATTAAAAAAAAAAAAAAAGTGATGTCCCTTGGGCTGTAGCAATTGAGCTGAAGCTTGTATACTGGGAATGAGGCAAAACAAAGAAGAACAATTCCTAAAATGGAATGCAGCTGTGGCGCAGAGTGAAAGGAAGCCTGTGCCAGGCTGGGTGCTGTTATTTTAACAGGGCTTGCGAGAAGGGAGCCGCAGGCAGTGGGGGGAGGTGCGCAGAGCACACCGTGGCTGCGGGTTTGGGCAGGTCATTTTGTCTTTAGGTCCTTTCTGCTCAGCTCTTCTTCCTGTCCTGGAGAGACCCTTAAGGTTTCACCCAGTTTGCGCGCGGGATGACCCTCTCTTGAGGCTGCTCTTGGGCCGGCAGGGTTTCTGGAAGTCTCCACGTAGGGGTTTCCACGGAAACTGCAGCTCAACTCTGCAGGCCCCCCGGAGACCTCTGCTCAGCGAAGCCCTCGAGAGCGCAGTTGCTCTTTTCTTTTAAATTTACTTCTAAATTTAGGAAGTTACCGCTTCTAGAAGTTTACCCAGAAAAGGCTTCCAGTCACGTGAGTTGTCATTGGAGACCCAAGAAAGTTTCCTAGTTAATAATACGAGCTAAGGTTCTTTTTATCTTTTTAGTTTTTGGTTTTTCGAGGCAGGGTTTCTCTCTGTGTAGCCCTGGCTGTCCTGGACTCGCTTTGCAGACCAGGCTGGCCTTGAACTCACAGAGATCCACCTGCCTCTGCCTCCCAAGTGTTGGGATTACGGGGGTGGGGGTGGGGTGGCCGGCCTAAGAGCTAAATTAAAAAAGAAAAAGCCCTATGGGAGCTCACAGAGACTGAACCACCAAGCAAAGAGCATGCATGGGCTGGACCAGGCCCCCTACACATATGTAGCAGATGTGCAGCTTGGTCATCATGTGGGTCCCCTAACAATGGGAGTGGGGGCTGTCTCTGACTCTGTGGCCTGCCTCTGCATTCCTTTCCCTTAGTTGGGCTGCTTTGTCTGGCCTCAGTGGGAGGTGTTGCTCTTAGTCCTGCTGTGATGTGCCAGGGTGGGTTGGTACCCATGGGAGGGAGGGAGGAACAGGGGAAAGGTCGTGTGTTGGAGGGGGGGGGAGGAGAAAAGGTAGGGGTGGCCGCAATGGGGCTGTAAAGTGAATAAGTAAATAAATCGATGAAAACAAAGCTAACTCTAAGTCGCTGAAATGAAAAATAAAAGCCTTTTTAATGAAAACCAAATTATCATGTTATTTCTGTCTTATTCGAGAATTCAGTTTCTCACCAGATGTGGCTGTGGATGTGCATACCTGGAATGCCTGAATTTAGGACCCTGACGCCTATGACTACTAGTCACAAGTGTGAAGCTAGCCTGGGGTACATGGCAAATCCCTGTCTCAAAAACAAACAACCCGTCCACATTTTCTCTTGATAATGGCTTATATGTAACGTAATATAAATTATCCTGTATTGCTCTGTCCTTCACTCTTGGTGTCTATGCTGATTTTTATAAATATAAGTATGGGGCATATTTTATTGTTATCTTCGGGCTTAGATTCTTAGCAGTAGACAATAGGATAGAGAAATGGGTAAAGTATTAGAAATTGATTGTGGGTGAACATTTAGAGAGAGAGAGAAAAAAAAAAAAAAGAGAGAGAGAGAGAGAGAGAGAGAAGAAATTCGTAATTACAGCTGTTTTTCTGACCATTCAGTTCAATGGTATTCTTGTAACTTTTGCCTACTAGATTTCTTTGTATGCTGCTTTGGATTTTATTTCAAATTGAGAAAATGATTAATGTATATTATATGCACATGTCAACTTGTTAAAGAATAAGTAGAGCCAGGAGGTGGGGATGCACGTCATTAATCCCAGCACTCGGGAGGCAGAAGCAGGTGGATCTCTGTGAGTTCAAGGCCAGCCTGGTCTACAGACTGAGTTCCAGCACATCCAGGGATACACAGAGAAAAACAAAGCGGAAACAAAACCCCAAAATAAAACAAAACAAAACAAAACCCCAAAATAAATAAATAAATAAACAAATAGAAATTGGTTTTAATAATTGATGAAAAATCTGCCAGCATAAATAATAAGCAGGTGACAAACTCATTAAGTTCGTTTTATAGGCAAATCTTAAGGGAAAATTCTAGTGACTTTAATTAGTTGGATAACATGATTTATAGGGAGATGATAGGCATATAAATAAGTATATCCATAATCTATTTTGTTTTGCTTTTATTTTAGTGGACAGTCTCCTTAGTAAGACTGCCGCTTTTCTTAATCACAGCTCTTGTGATGTCCCTTTGTGCTGGGCTCTGAGCATCGGCAGGTAGCCAAGCTTAATAGTTAGTTGGGTGGTGTCCTTGGCATGGACGCTATGTAAGGAATCATCACCTTCTTTTAGAGTCAGTCATCAGGCGGAGGAGTCAGTCGGGCATAATGGAATTAGGAGCTTGAGTGCTGAGCCAATTCTGACACCAGTTAATTACCTGCCTTGACCTTGGATTCTTCATCTGTGGGAGTGCTTGGCCTACTGACCCCAAAAGCCTCTCCTGGAACGACATCCCATGAGCTTCTTTCCAGAGCTGTTAACCACTGGGAACCCTTATTTCTTCTGGGTTGTCTCTAGAATAATCAAAGTGGAAAAGAGAAAACAAACACCAGAGATTAATTAAAAATGTTGAGGTACCGTTGCTTCTCCAACAGTTCTTGATTAAGCCAGTGGTCACTTAAGGTGAGTGTGGATGTGTACATAAATACATAGGCATCTATAAGTACGTGTGTGTGTGTGTGTGTAGGTATATATAAAAACGTGTGTGTGTATGTGTCTGTGTGTGTAGGTATATATAGTACGTGTGTGTGTAAGTACATGTGTATGTAGGTATATATAAGTACATGTGTGTGTAAGTACATGTGTATATAGGTATAGGGTGTGTGTAGGTATATATAAGTACATGTGTGTGTCGGTATATATAACTACATGTGTGTAAGTATGGGTGTGTGTAGGTATATATAAATATGTGTGTGTGTGTATGTTTGTGTGTGTGTGTGTGTGTGTGTGTGTGTGTGTGTGTGTGTACTTGGGCTCCATGCCTTGCAGTTGTGACTCAGGAGGTTGTGATGAGACCCAGGGAGCCACGCTTGTACGGCTGCGAGTGTTGAAAGGCCTGCCTGACAGTACCAGCTACGCAGGACTGATGTTATAGTCTGATCTGGTATGGTCTTCTGTCGCAAGCACACACCCCACTGCTTTTTGGGACGCTTTAATTAAATGGTGTACATTTTAGTTTTTCTTTAAGAATCTGTTCCTTATTGTTTTGTGTTTTTGGACCTAGTCTATAGAAAATTCCTGTAAAGTGGGTAAGTTTTTCTGTTTGTTTGTTTCGTTGGTTGGTTTGTTTTTTTTGTTTTGTTTTTTGTTTTTCCCAGACAGGGTTTCTCTGTGTAGCCTTGGCTATCCTGGACTCACTTTGTAGACCAGGCTGGCCTCGAACTCACAGCAGCAATCCACCTGCCTCTGCCTCCCGAGTGCTGGGATTAAAGGCGTGTGCCACCACGCCTGGCGAAGTAGGTAGTTTATAAGCAGTGCCATTGATTCTCCACTTTCTGCAATCCAGGGATTCTAATGTCAGGGTCCCAGCAGACCCCATGGCTGGTGAGGGCCCACTTCCTGCTTCATAGACAATATCTTGCTGTGTCCTTATATGGCAGAAAGAAAAAGGAACACTTAGAGGTTTATACCGATACGAACCCTATTAATGAGGGGTCTTACCCACCCCACCGACACCTGCCTCCTAATACCTTCACTTTGGCAGTTAATATTTCAACATAGGACACTTTTCCATAAACATTTAACCACAGCACGAATATCTGAGGGTCAAGGAAATTTCTATGTCACATTGCACTGTTATGTATCTGTCTGTCCATCCACCCATCCATCCATATTTGCTTTTTACAGTGACAAGAATTGAACTCGGGCTCTCGTGTGCCGTGGGTGAGTGCTCTCCCATTGCGCTATCTCCCTAGACCCTTTCTCTGTATTTTGAGTGTTAGTATTTTTAATGGTTGTTATAGAAACCCATTTAGGTCCCTGGTTGTCAGATCAGTCTCGGGGAGCCCCTTTGAGGCCAGGTTAGTTGATCCCGTGGGTTTTCTCACGGTGTCCTCGACCCCTCTGGCTCCTACTGTCCCTCCTCTTCTGCAGGATTCCCCAAGCTCTGCCTAATGTTTGGCTGTGGGTAATTGAGATTATTTTTTAATAAATTAGCTTTAAAATTGCTTTTATAATAGCAATACACATTCATGGCCCAACACATACTTCAGAGAGTGTATAATAAAAGATGAAAGTCTGGCTTCCTGTTTGGGGAAAATTACCTGATTTGGTTTAAAATCAGCCTTAGTGAAGCTATGGTAAACTTACTGATTAATAGTATTGGCTCAGCCAGATGTGGTGGTGCATGCATTTAATCCCAGCATTTGGGAGGCAGAGGCAGGTGGATCTCTGTGAGTTTGAGGCCAACCTTGTCTACAAAGCTCAAGACCATCCTCAGCTGCATAGTGAGTTTGAGGCTAGACCTGTAAGGCTGCCTCAAAAAAACAGACAGGAACCGACCACTTGGAGCTGATAGGATGGGTGTAATAAAACAGATAAGCTCTGGAAAGGAGGTAAGCACATGACGTATGAATTGCTAATGGAAGCAAGTGGGGGTAGTTGCTTTGGAAAACAGTTTGGCTGATCTTTGAGAAGTTTGCCAGAGATATCATATGACCTGGTTAATTCTACTCGTAAGCTTTTTCACAAAAGAAGTTAAAAAGTTATTTATTTATTATGTATACAGTGTACGCCTGCATGTCAGAAGAGGGCACAAAATCTCATTCTAGATGCTTGTGAGCCACCGTGTGGTTGCTGGGAGTTGAACTCAGGACCTCTGGAAGAGCAGACAGTGCTCTAAACCTCTGAGCCATCTCTCCAGCCCCCACAAAAGAATTTAAAACAGCGTTCAAACAGGCTCGTGTACGTGATGCTTACAGCAGCTTTATTCATGATAGCCCCAAAGCAGCAACAGCCCCATTGTCTGCGCACCAGCTGATGAATAGACTGATAGAATATGGTATATCCACACAAGGGAATATTACTTGGCCATGAAAGTGAGCGGGGCATTGATGTGTAACACAATTCAGAGCAAATGCAAGTATCAACTATGAAAATACCGAGGAAACTAAAGAAGAATGTT
Organism: Acomys russatus; assembly: GCF_903995435.1. Lineage (NCBI taxonomy): Eukaryota > Metazoa > Chordata > Mammalia > Rodentia > Muridae > Acomys > Acomys russatus. The sequence continues at coordinate 9,824,830 of NC_067167.1, read as the reverse complement.
CCAGTTCAAGATAAATAAAAGGCTAAATGTAGGGGAGAGCCTGATTGGTGCATGCTCCAAAGAAGAGAGGTTTTCACAAGCCACAGAGGTCTCATGGAATTGATGGTTCTGGGCCATGGTGTTGTTGTGTAGCAGTGACTTGCCACCAAGCTAGATTTCTGCTCACTTAAAAAAAAAAAAAGTATTTGCAGGGCTGGAGAGATGGCTCAGTGGTTAAGAGCGCCACCTGCTCTTCCAAAGGTCATGAGTTCAATTCCCAGCAACCACATGGTGGTTCACAATCATCCATAATGTGATGGAATTCCCTCCACTGGCCTGCGGGTGTGCATGCAGGCAGAACACTGTATACATAATAAACAAATCCTTTTTTAAAAAGTAGTTGTTTATAGTGTATGTATATATGTGCGTGAGTTACAGTTCTCTTCTCTCATGTGCCTTCCATGGATCAGACCCAGGTTGCCAGGCTGGGAAGCGAGCACTTTTACTTGCTGAGCCAATCTCGTTAGTTCCGTGCTTGCTTTTCGCATACGGGCACATGAGGGGGCGCATGTACCTCTTCATGCGGGTATGTCCACGTGCGCACGTGAATGCACTTGCACAGGTGTGCAGGAGCCAGCGCTGTCTCCATCAGTTGTTCTCCGGCTTATTTTTCTGTGGACAGTCTTTTTCTGCGCTTGGAGCTCACCAGTTCGCCAGGCCAGCTGGCCGGTGAGCTTCAGGGAGCCTCCTGTTTCTGCACCCACCCCAGTGCAAGGCTTAACAGACATGTGCCAGGCCGTGCCACCTTTTATGTGCGTGTTAGGGGGGTCTCAACTCAGGTGCGTGGGTGGTAGGCACTCCGCCACCTTAGGCCATCTCCCCGCCCCTCTTGCTCACTCTGAGCAGGGTCCTGGAGAAGAAATGGAAAAATGAAAGACGTTGTTGTTGTTTGTCTTGCTTTTTATTTAGTCTTGTTCCCTGGGGTTTGACCATGCTGTCCATTTGTCTAGGAGTCAGTTACAGGAAAGCCTGACCCAGTTGTGTTTGTTTCTAGATCTTTGTGAGGGATGGGTCTGCCTTTTGCCTTCTCTGCACTCAACCCTCGTCTCCCCTGCCCCCCAACCAGGCTAGGTGGGCATAGTGCAGCGCTGGTCTTCAGCTCTTCCCCTAATGCTCCCAGGGAAGGTTCACGGCACTGCCCGGCAGGCTCTCCTGACAGACCCAGGAGTGTCCAAGCTGGCCCCGGAAGCGTGAACTGCTAGTGGTCTCCACCGACGAAAAGCTCCGTGGACCTTACCCATTGGAGTCCTAACTCCGATCCAGTATTTCGGCCTTGGGCTACCATTGCGCAGCTCTCAGAGCGACCCTGGTATTAGGCATGCGTCACCCCGCTTTCCTCTCTGATAATCACCATCTTTGCTCACATTGCTTGTAGCTAAGGATCATTACCCCCATCCACACTCTGCCAGAAAGCCCCAAAGCCCGGCAGGCTCCCCCAGCGCTCCTCCCGAGCCCAGAGCCTGGCGGCTGGCCTTGGTAAACAGCGGCGCTTGGCTACCTGCAAACACCAGTCCTTAGGTAAGGCTGTCACCCGGGTGATGGTAAAGGACTCAGCTGGGGTTTTGACAGGCTTGTGGAGTGTAAATACATGCGCATGCGTAACTCTCTTCAGTGTCCTCAGTGGAATCGTGTGAGTATTGATTTGAAAGTAAATGTTTTGCTTGAGCCACTGTGGGGGTTTTGTTTTGTTTTTTTGTTGGTTTATTTTTATTTTTGTTTTGAGCCTTTTCAAAGTACTGCGTGGTAAAGGCCACAGAGGCAGGTCGGAGAGATGGCTCAGTGGTTAAGAGTACTGTCTGCTCTTCCACAGGTCCTGAGTTCAACTCCCGGCAACCACATGGTGGCTCACAACCATCTGTAATGTGATCTAATGCTCAAAGTAATACACTTTGCAGGTGTACATGCAAAGTAGACTCATACAATACATAAATAAAATCTTAAAAAAAAAAAAAAGGCCACAGAGGCTAGGGAAGTGGTGGTGGTGGGGCTGATTTGCATATTCTCTGAACTCCTCTCTAGGAAATATTTCCTAAGGTTTTGAGGTGCTTTCAGCTTTTTTTTTTTTTTTTTCCTAACTAGCTCTTGTTATGGCTTATTGTGGGGAAAGTGATTTTATAAAAAGCCTCTACTTGGTTTATAAGTTTAGATATTTTTTAAAGATTTATTTAATTATTATGTATAGAGATCTTGTTATAGATGGTTGTGAGCCAGCATGTGGTTGCTGGGAATTGAACTGATGATCTTTGGGAGAGCAGCCACTGCTCTTAACTTCTGAGCCATCTCTCCAGCCCAAGTTTTGATTTTTATCAGGGAGCAAAGGACAGTGATAATATCCCGGGGCGGCTGGTTGAACCCAGCTGGCCTGCTGTGTCAGAGGGTGGTGAAGTGTCAAAGAGTTTTCACTTTCATGCTCTCGGTGCCCTTCTCCCTTCCCAGACTGGAAGGAATTGTTTTTTGTCATTGTCCTGTGGAGAGACAGGCCTTGAAACTTTTATGTAGCCAAGCATGACCTTGACTTTCCCAATACGCTGACCTACACCTCCCAAGGCAATGGTTTTTGTTTTGTTTTGTTTTGTTTTGTTTTGAGATAGGGTCTCTCTATGTAGGCCTGGCTGTCCTGGAACTCTCTGTAGACTCGGCTGGCCTCAAACTCACAGATCACCACCTGCTTCTGGTTCTCCCAAGTGCTGGAATTAAAGGTATGGGCTACTGCCGGGCGTGGTGGCACATGCCTTTAATCCCAGCACTCGGGAGGCAGAGGCAGGTGGATCTTTGTGAGTTCGAGGCCAGCCTGGTCTACAACGGGAGTCCAGGACAGTCAAGGCTACACAGAGAAACCTTGTCTCAAAAAAGGTGTGTGCTACTATTACACTTTGGCACGCTAATGGTTTCTTGAGCCTAACCATCTGTCAAGGCTCAACCTTAGGAACTGGTGTGTGCTCACATGATCTCCTCCTGTGTGTGTGTGTGTGTGTGTGTGTGTGTGTGTGTGTGTGTTTTCTTTCCAAGTAAGGGAAAAGGAAGGAGTACAGGGCACCAAAACGCCTGTGCTCAGAGGAGCCTTTTATCTGTCTCTCTGGAGCACAGCCTGCATCACTGCCACCTCAGCCTTCATCCTCTCAGTGTGACAGTGATGCTGGGGCTGGGGTGGGGGATGGGAGAGGAAGGCACAGCAGTGTGTTGAGAATAAGGTTATGAGGTAGAAGACAGAAGTCCCATCCTGAGGGGCTGTGGTCAAACTGAGAAGGCAGAATGTAGGTTTAAAAAGGAAAATGGGGAGCCGGCCGGTGATGGCACACGCACCTTTAAATCCTAGTACTTGGGAGGGAGAGGCAGGTGGATTGCTGTGAGTTCGAGGACAACCTGGTCTATAAAGCGAGTCTAGGACAGCCAAGGCTATACAGAGAAACCCTGTCTCAAGGGAAAAAAAAAAAAAAAGGACACTGGAGATGGGGTGAAGGGGTGGGGTGTGTCTCGGTTGGTGTAATGCTTGTCACATAAGCTTGAGGACCTTAGCACCCGTGTAAACAGCCTGGTCCATGTATAATCTAAGTGCTGGGAAAGCAGAGGCAGACTAGACTGACCCTGGGCTCCGCTGGCCAGTCATCGTTCTAGCCTAACTGGCTAGAACTGGTTCAGCGAGAGCCCCTGTCTCAAAAAATAAACAAACAAACAAACAAACAAACAAATAAATAAATTGGAACCAGGTGTTGTGGTGCACGCTCCAGCATTGGGAAGCAGAGTCAGAGGCAGGATTTCTGTGAGTTCAAGGCAGCCTCGTGTATGGTGAGTCCCATACCCATCAGAGACCCTGTCTGTAAACGATGACAACAACAAATGATGATGATGAAGATGATGATGATGATGCAGAATGCAAAGAATGACTGAGAAAGACATTTACCTGACTTTGACATCTGGTACCCACTCAAGCACACACCCAACCTCCTCCCAGAGAGGGAGGGAGAGAGGGAGGGAGAGAGAGAGAGAGAGAGAGAGAGAGAGAGAGAGAGAGAGAGAGAGAGGAGAGGAGAGAGAGGAGGAGAGAGAGAGAGAGAGAGAGAGAGAGAGAATGGGTAGCTGTGCTTCTTTTTTTTCTTTTTGGAGACAGGGTTTCTCTGTGTAGCCTTGGTTGTCCTGGACTCGCTTTGTAGACCAGGCTGGCCTTGAACTCACAGTGACTCTCTGCCTCCCGAATGCTGGGATTAAAAGTGTGTCCCACCACCTCCCAGCTTGCTGTGCAATTCTTCACCTAATTATCTAGCTCTGACTCTGTCTACTTGGCCTGAAGATTCCCAACCCCTCACCTTAAAAAAAAAAAAGAAAATCTTAAAGATGATGGGCCTAAACTAAAGGATTACTGGTTTCTTCTAGCTCTATAATTATTAAGATTTCTAATCTTATTGGTTACTAAATAATAGGTGAGAGCCTAGACTTCAAAGTGAGTTTGGCCCCAGGCTCTGGGGCTTGCTATTAGTCATGTGACCATGGCTAAACCTGGTATGCCTCAGTTTCCTCACCTGTAAACGTACATAATAATAGTAGTTATGTCATGGCTCTAATGTGAAACTTGTTAGTCAATATTTAGAAAAGCCATAAATGTACCTAGCCATGGAAGTATTTGTTCAAAAACCCAAATGCAAGCTGAGCACAGGCTGCAAGTTCGAGACCAGCCTGTTCTACAAAGTGAGTCCTAGACGGCCAAGGCTACACAGAGAAACACTGTCTTGAAAAACCAAAACCCAAAAACCAACCAACCAAACAGAAAACCAAACCAAACCAAACGTAATTGAAAAACAACTACTTATTTTTTTCTGTTTTACTATCAGGACTGAAATTCTTGGACTTGATTCCAGTATCTGACTACTGTGTGAAGTATATGTGTGTGTTTGTGTGAGAGCATGTTCTTCGTGTGTGTGTGTGTGTGTGCGCGCGCGGCACATGCATGCATGGAGGCCAGAGGTGAATATCAGGCATCTGCCTCAATCACTTTTACTTTACTTTTTGAGACAGGGTCTCTCACTGAAAGCCGGTGCTCATCAATTGAGTTAGACTGGCTGGCTGGTGAGCTCCAGGCCTCGGTCTGTCTCAACCTTCCCACTGCTGGAGTTGTAGTCCTTCTCAGCCAGGCTTTTCAGTGGGGCCAAGTCTCACTGTGTGGCCTCAGTTGGCTGTAGGTTCAGGGCAGTTCTCCTGCCCCAGTCTTCCAGTTGATACCCCTATGCCTAACTCTATACAAGACACTTTCCAGATTTATGACAATTAATGTGAAAATTAAATTTCAAGGTCTTTGGCCATGAAGATGGATAAATATGTCTCTTGGCAGAAATGGTGAATTTTTCATGCAGGGCATAATTTATATACTTAGCCTTTCTTACTTTTTTTTTTTTTTTTTTTTTTTTTCTGCTGCTGCTGCTGCTGCTGTTGTTTTTAGATTTTTCGAGACAGGGTTTTTCTGTGTAGTCCTGGCTATCCTGGACTCACTTTTGTAGACCAGGCTGGCCTCAGACTCACAGCCTTCCCCAGTGTGTCACGGGGCTGGAGAGATGGCTCAGTGGTTAAGAGCACTGTCTACTCTTCTAAAGGACTTGAGTTCAATTCCCAGCCACCACATGGCAGCTCACAACTGTCTGTAATTCCGGTTCCAATGGCTCTGATACCCTCACTCTAAAATAAATTATTAAAAAAAAAAAAAAAAAAAAAAAAAAGATGTGTGGCACCACGCCTGGCTGCTGCTGCTGGTTTTTTGAGACATGGTATCCCTGTGTAGCCCAGACTGGCTTTGAACGCACAATCATCTTGCTTTTGCCTCCTGAGTTATCTCTGGGACCACAGGTGTGTGCTACCACACCCAGCTTTAATGTCAAAGAAAAAAAAGACCTTGAAGTAGAATTTCCCTGGGGTTGTTTCCTTCTTTGATTTTGTCATTTAGCAATTGTGATCTCAGTTCCTCAGGGAGGAACTTCATTTTCCTGTTTACACCTACGCTGTGCTGTATCCTCGGCTCTGGAGTACACAAAATCATTTGCATGAGTCCAAGGTGGGAAGTGCCCACAAGGAAATTGGCTCCCACAGGCATGCAGAGTCCTACATGTTGCATAACCTGTCACCAAGGTTTGAGTGTGCCCTACTCAAATGGGTTTAAAGTGTGGAGGTTAGCGCCATCTTTTCAGAAGGATGTGCTCCGCAGCCCACTGAGCATTGGCAGGAGCTGGCAGTGACTTATTACAGATGTCTAGATGCACTGCCATTGCTCAGTGGTGTGTTTGCTGGCATGTCCCAGAACATGTCGCTTGCGCTATTTAATATGGACCTTTAATCTTGACTGTGGAACTATGCTACAGGTCACTGAGCCACACGGTGACAATAGCCTGAGGTGGGACCGTGTGCACTCTGGAGTCCAAAGTGTGTTTTCTCCATCTCACTTAAACATTTCCATACTGACTTTTGAAGCTCTTTTTTGGGATTTTTATCTTTGGACTTTAAAAAAAAAAATTCTTGTTTTTTTAGTAACAGCCTGTATACTTTTTTTGTTTTTGTTTTGTTTTGAAACAGGGTTTTTCTCTGTATCATCCTGGCTCTACTGGACTCCCTTTGTAGACCAGGCTGGCCTTGAGATCCTCCTGGCTCTACCTCCCAGTGTTGGCATTAAAGGCATGCGCAACCATGCCAGGTGCCTCTATACTTTTTGTTTCTAAAAGACTAAGGATGTCACAAGAGTCTATGGTCTCTTTAAGATTTATTTTTACTTATGTGTATGTGTGTGGCGGATCAGTTATAGGCATGTGCACATGAGTGCAGGTGTGCACAGAGGCCAGATGCAGTGGATCCCCCTACATCTGGAATTACAGGTTGTGGGCTGCTGGGTATGTGTGCTGGAAACCAAGCTTATATGTTCTTAACCACTTAACCAACCCCTAAGTCTGTGCTTTTGTGTGATATGAACACATTTATTTGTTTATAGCTTGTTTGTTTGAGATGGGGGAGGGGGCCCTCTTATTTAGCCCAGCCTAGCCTTGAATTTTCTATGTAGCTGATACTGGCTTTAAACTCTTGGTCATCCTGCCTTTATATCCCAAGTTCTGGGATTCTAGACCCATACCATATATGGTTTGAACCTGCTTAGTCTTAGAAAGTGGACACTCATGCCGGGCGTGGTGGTGCATGCTTTTAATCCCAGTACTCAGGAGGCAGAGGCAGGCAAATCAATGTGAGTTCGAGGCCAGCCTGGTCTACACAGTGAGTCCAGGACAGCCAAGGCTACACAGAGAAACCCTGTCCCTTATTTCTTTTCTTTTTTCTTTTTCTTTTTCTTTCTTTTTTTTTTTTTTTTGTTGTTGTTTGTTTGGTTTTTTTTGTTTGTTTTTTGATACAGAGTTTCTCTGTGTAGCCTTGGCTGTCCTGGACTCACTTTGTAGACCAGGCTGACTTCAAACTCACAGACATCCACCTGCCTCTGCCTCCCAAGTGCTGGGATTAAAGGGCTGGCCAGTGAACTCCAGGAAGGCCCGGCTCTACCACCCCTACAGAACTGGGATTACGGACTTGCATTACTGTGCCCAGTTTATCCTGTGGACCTGGGGGATTTGAACTCAGCTTCTTATGCTTGCAGTGCAGTTACTTTACTGACTGAGCCATGTCTCAAGACCCTGTTTTGTGGTTTGAGACAATGTCTTTCTATGTAGCCCATATTAGTTTGGAACTCACTATGAGGTTCAAACTGGCCTTGAATTTATAATAATCTTCTTGCTCACCCTCCCTAGTCCTGAGTTAACAGGCATGCATCACTATACTTAGGGGAGCATATGATTAATAGATGTGTTGGTTGAAGGTATTTTTTGGCCAAAAAATATTTTGAATATTTTAAGGATGTGTTTCCCCTCCCCGAAATACAATGCAGTATTTTGGAAACACTAAGTATCCTACTACTTTTAAAAACACGGTCCTTAAAAAAACAAAACACAACAAAACAAAACCATGGTCATTATTAAACCCATTTCATGGTGTGGGTAGACTGACTCACCAAATATGTAGAATGTCCTTTATAAAGCCACAGGGGTAAGCCAATACAATAGAATAAAATCAACATACTTCAAATCCCTATCAACGATCATTACTGCCAACAGGGAGAATCTCTAGTTATATAAAAATGAGCTGGAGACGGGAAGGGCAAGATCACGCCACAAGGAAAGGCCCTTGCCACTAAGTCCTACCATGTGAGTTCGATCCCCGGGACCCTCCTGGAGGAAGGCGAGGAGCCTCTCCACAGAGTTGCCTTACAAGGATGTGTAGTAACCCTCTTCTACTGAACTGGAGGGTTTTTTTTTTTTTTTTTTATGGAAGGCTGGCCACGGAAGAAATCACGAAGCTGGGTTCAAGACTCTTTCCTGTTGGTCGTGACCCTTTTTTCTTAACCTCTTCCAGGTAAAGATGTTACTTAGGGCTATGCGTGTCCCTTGTTTTTGGCTTCAACTTGACCAAACAGGTAAGGGTCTGTTTGTTTTATAAACCCTGATGCTAATTGTATGTTTTATGGCCTCTGTTCTGCCTGGCTTGTGGGCTTGTTTGTTTCCGTTGAGTGAGGTGTTACTGCTGAGTGAGGTCTTCCTGGATGATGGCTCCTCCTGTGACTTTTGTTAAGGTACTCCCAGAGTTGGCGGCTCTGGTGGAACTTGCTGTCTCCTGCTCTTGAAGTCACTCTGGCTGAGAACTCTGAATCCAGTTCCTGGTGTAGAACCCAGTTGCTGGCTCCCTGGTGACTTTATTGCTTTTTACAAATCTGTCTCCTTTCTTGCAAGTAATTCTGGAAAATATTTGAATCGAACCCGAACTGAGATGGATTTAGAAGCTGTGTCAGGGACATATGAAAACCAGTTAGGCTGAAGCTTTGTGGATGGGACCACGAGAACCGTCACGTGTGCCTAGACTCCCAGGGAAGGAAAGGTTGGAGGAACACAGAATGTTGCTTCTAGAACCATTCTGCTCATGGCTTGGTTGGTGGCCCAGGATATTCTAAGGTCTCAGATCAACATCAGGAATGTCCCCAAGTGCCCAGTGCCCAGGAAATACCAGCCTTTGTGCCTGGTAGCTCAAAGGGAAGTGGAGGCCTGAGCATGTACAGTCTATCTAATCTCCAAGAGCGTTAAAGAACAGAGAAGGGACTTGGTGGGAAAAGAAAGAGATGACAGTGGGAGCTGGGTGTGGTGGCACACACCTCTAATCCCAACGCTCGGGAGGCAGAGGCAGGTGGATCGCTGTGAGTTTGAGGCCAACCCGGTCTATAGATCAAGTTCTAGGACAGCCAAGGTTAACACAGAGAAACTCTGACTTGAAAAAACAACAACCAAAGACAGAGAGAGAGAGAGAGAGAGAGAGAGAGAGAGAGAGAGAGAGAGAGAGAGATATGACAGTGGGGATAGAGGGGCATGTGGGTGAAGTTCAAGTCTAGGGTCAGTCAGAAGTAGATGGATGGCACGTCCTACACCTTCCAGAATGCTTGGATTAAAGGCCACCACACCTAGCCAAGCCTGTTTCATAGTAAAATGTTGCCTGCCATTTCCACTGTTTTGGGCTAGATTGTGTAAAAGCAACAGTGGCAAAACTGCTAGCGGCTTCGAGAGGGGAAGAGACCACCTGCTCAGAGAGTTATGATGCTCCCCACTAGGACGGGGGTGGGGGTGGGGTGGAAGATGTCTTTGTGAAACAATAAAAACTACCCATTTAGGGCTGGAATAGTAAGGGTTAAGAATACTGGCTGTTCTTCCAGGGGAGCCGGCTTCCATTCCGAGCACCCCATGATGGCTCGCACACTTCCTGTGCCAGAGACTTACTCATGTCCTCCTAAGTCTTTGAAATGCCATCAACGGTGTGGGCGGTGATATCACCTTCATATGACAGGAGAAATTCAGTGTAGAGAACATTACTGTGCACAGTGGCTAGCTCTCTGGTGAGCGCACTGGTAGTTCCCGGTTGGGTTCCTAGCTTCCTCTGACAGTGTCTTCAGAGCTCTTGTCAGCGTACCCCACCTGCCTTAGGCATGCTGCTGCTGGTATTGGTACTGTGATAGGTGTTCCTGGAAGTCATGGCGGCTTTTGCAATTGGAGGTTGTGCCACAGGCTGCCATGCCAGGCACATTTTAGCCATGCCTGTGGGTGAGCTTGCTCAAACGGCTTGCTGATGCTGGGAGCCTTGGGTCTGCCTGCTGTAGCTTTCTGGCAACCGTCAATTAATATCAAAGAATGTCAACTTAATATTGTTGCACACTGGCTGCCATCTTATAGCTGTTGGTGTGGAAAACAGATTTAACCTTTGAGAGAACTTGTGTTCTGAGAGTCGGCCCGAAGCTACGTGTCGTGTCGCTAGCTTGGGGGCTCCAGGGTAGCTCATCCCCAGTTAGCTCCTGCTTCGACGTTCTCAGCAAGCAGAGAGGGCCCTTTTCATATCCAAGTCTCTCATTCCCTCAGTCTCCGCAGGAGCCTTCCGTGGTTGCTGGACTGAACTCTGTTTTACAGAGCGGAAGGTAGATGCGAGTGGCCCAGGAACAGGTTCACTGTTACCGTGTCAAGCCCAGACCTGTTGCCTCTGCAGGGGTTGCTTTTCCTCAAACAAATAACGCTCCTCACAAGAGCAGACGCCCCAGCAAAGCTCTGGCTTCACCAACGCTCAGCTGTCTGTTCCTTCTGTAGATGTGTTTTGGGTATCAAGTGCTGGGCGTGCCGGCGGCTTGGGGAGAAAAGGTGAATGAGGCACGCCTCGTTCTTAAGATCACCCCGCTTGTCAGTATCTGCCTCCCTCTAGTCTCAGTGTAATATGCCATCTGGGAAGAGATGTTACATAGGCGTTTCCTCAGGGAAAGGTGAGGGAGGGACTAGGAATCCCCGGTGATGAGCAGAAACATTACAAAATATCGAGAGTGAATCAAGGAGGAGGGGCATCAAAGGGGAGGAGCATCAAGGAGTGGGGCACCAAAGAGGAGGGGCATAAAGGAGGAGGGGCACCAAAGGGGGGGGGCATCAAGGATGGGGCGGTTACAGGAAGTGAGGATGCCTGAAAGTTGTGGTTATTTGTGAACTTTTTATTTATTTTGTGTGCGAGTACAAAAACGCGTGCTCAGAGGACAACTTTTCGGATAACTTGTCACCTTCACAGTGTTGAGGTGGCATCCCTCTTGCTTTTGCTCTGGTGAAGCCTGCCCCAGACTAGCTTGTGAGCTTTTGGCAGGTTCTCCCATCTCTGCCTGTACCCCTCTTCAGGAGTGCAGGAATAGCGGACATGGGGCGTCACGTCTGACTTTTCTGTGTGCTTAAGACACAGGAGGTGTAAACTGAGGTAAAAACCTGAGCTTTAATTTTGAGCTATTGCCTCGGCCCGCGGGGTCTTCAAACAGAACCTGGGAGGGGGATGCAAGGCTGAAAAAGAGACAGGACAGGGAGACATGAAGAAATGGGGGCAAGTCTGGATTCTGATCAAACCCCGTTTATTGAAAAATTTCACAGAGTTTTTATAGGGTCTCAGAGAGGCAAGGGCGGGTTACTATGGAAGCCTAATGGCAGCTATTCTGCTCTCTAGCCCTGTAGTAAAAACTTTAAGATAAGGGAGTAAAGTTTGAGAGAATGTAGCTGATAAGCAAGGAGCTAATGAGGACACTCTGCTATATATCTCAGTAGTAAAAACTTCAAGCATAGGGAGCTAAGTTCTGAGGAAAGCAGCTGTAAAGATAAGGTGAATAAGTGGTTTCTCGGGACTGGAACTGAGTGGTGTGGCCCCGAGCTGACCCTCAGCTTGCTACGTGCCAAACAGAGGTGTAGAAAATGGAGCCTACAGGCAAGGTGGAATTGCCTATGTTTTAGGCCAAGAGCCATGAAGGGTGGCCCCTTACAAGCTATACGCAAATATCTATTTACAAGTCTGATTCTACAACTAAACTGCTGGCTCTTTGGAAATCTTGCTCTGTGTCATCCTACCTAGCTACTCTACCTTTCTCTTGATCTCCTCCAAACCTAAGCGAGCTCCTTAGCTCTTGTCCTAGGATGCCATTTTTCCTGCCAGCTGCTTCTGTGTTGGTCCTGCAATCCCAGAGAGAGCATCCTGATCTCTTACTCAGAGCTCTTTCCATCAAGGCCTTTCTAAGACTAAAGAAAAAGCTCTCAAAGGCCCAATTGCTATAAAAGAAGTCCCTCTTCTACACCCTGAACCATATTGACGGGTGGGGGTGCTGTGGGGGGGGCAGATGGAGGAGTCCAAGCAAAGTCAGTAGGGGCAGAATCATTTCACCTTTACTGCATTTCACCTTTACTGCCGGAGAGCTTGAGGACACCAAACTGACTATAGTCATAAAGCAAAGACCGCTAGACTTCTCCCAAACAACCTGCCTTAAAATAGGAACTTTTCATTCTTTTTTTCTTTCTTTCTTTCTTTCTTTTGGTTTTTCAAGACAAGGTTTCCCTGTGTAGCCTTGGCTGTCCTGGACTGGCTTTGTAGACCAGGCTGGCCTCGAACTCACAGCGCTCCACCTGCCTTTGCCTCCCGAGTGCTGGGATTAAGGCATGCGCCACCACCGCCACCGCCCAGCTGAACTTTCCACTCTTTAGCATCCTTGTCCATGGAGACTTTCAGTGGAACACCCAAGCTGCATCTCTTTGGGACACACCTAACTGCATCTGACATCTGTTTAAGCTTTTATATGTTGCTAACAACTAGGTTTTTCTACATACAGTAATCAAAATAACCTGCAGCATAGTCACTGACTATTGAGACTTTATTTGTAAAACTATTTATTAAAATAGAGATGGGCGTTGAGTGCTGGCTCAGTAGGTCAGGGAACTTGGGAAGTGTGAGCCTTGAGTGTCAATCCCAGTACCGAAATAAGAAGTTGGGTGTGACTGCATGTACCTGTCTCCCCAATGCCGTGGGTGTAGACAGAGGATGGCTAGGGCTCGCAGGCTGGCAGGCTAGCTTCAGATTCAGTGAGTGGGGATGGGTGGAAGATGTCCGAGTGAGTGCCTGGCTGGAATTGTGTTCTGTTCCACTCCGCTGTCTCATTATTCGTGTTCCTCAAGGAGTAGTAATGGGGGAGGCCTTGAATAGTGAGGGCCATGAGCCTGCTGCAAACTCCGTAAGCACTGACTGAGTCAATCATAGTTCTGTGAGGTAGAGGTTGCTGTCACGGATAAGGAAGGGCTCCAGGAGTTAAATAAGTCACTGGAGGAGTTAAATAAGTCACTCAGGGTTATGTAACCAGAAAGACAGCCCGAACTTACAAGGATGCAGAGGAGTGGGTGTGTCAGTGACTGCATATGACTCCCATAAGAATTGATAGACATCAGCGTTGGGGATTTAGCTCAGTGGTAGAGCGCTGGTCCTCAGCTCTGGAAAAAAAAAAAAAAGACAAAGAATTTACTTACATCTTTCTCTTTTTGGGCACATATCTGTTTTCTAAATCGTACAAAGAGTAGGGCTGCAAACAACCCTCATGTCTCTTAAAAGAATGCTCTTAAGAGCCGGGTGTGGTGGCTCATGCCTTTAATCCCAGCACTCGGGAGGCAGAGGCAGGTGGATTGCTGTGAGGTCAAGGCCAGCCTGGTCTACAAAGTGAGTCCAGGACAGCCAAGGCTAACATAGTGAAACCTTTCTCAAAAAAAAAAAAAAAAGAAAATATGTGTTTACATTATACACATCTAGGACCCAATTCATGCCATAAGGGAACAGTGTAACACATCTTGTTTTTTTTTGCTTGTTTCGTTTTTCCTGGAGTGCTGGGGGACAAATCCAGGAGCTTGTTTGGTACACGATAGGCAAGTACTTTCCCAGTGAGGTACATCCCCACCCGTCATCCCCTGCGGTTGAGTTGTTAGATTCTGACTAAGGTGATGCTGTGTGTATCAATCGTAATTAATTAATGCCCCCTCTCCAGCTGTTTAGTTGTGAGTTGGACAGATTTAGATGAAGATTTTCACAATATATAAGCTTTACCTAGTTGGTACCCTAGTCGATGGATCTTACACTGCTAAGCAAATGTTGAGGGCCTTCTCCCATATGTAAATGACTTGGGGCCTGCTGTGTGGTTGTTCTTAGTCACAGTCACCCCAAGTGCAGGGCTCTCGAGCTTTTACTTCCTCATCTGTGACGTGGGGATGGGGTGAGGGTATGCGTAAAACGCCTCCCACCGTTCCTGACACACAGTCACAGCAGGAACTGCTGTGGCATTAGGCATCCATAAACATGACTCACAGATGTTTAATAGCATGGGCAAGTTTCAGCATTATAATGTTTCAGAAAGGAGGAAATGATCTAGGATAGATTTTCGTGAAATGTCGCATAGGGCTTTAAGCAAGCTAAAGGCAAACGGCGGCGGGCTAGCGAGCCGGCTCAGCAGTTAAAAGCACTTGCTCCTGCAGAGGACCAGGCTCTGTTGTCATCCCTCACATGGCAGCTCGTAACTGCAGTTCCAGGGGACCAGATGCCTCTTCTGACTCCATAGGCACCAGGCATACATGTGGTGCATGCAGGTAAATATTTGCAGACACAACATGCATATACATAAAACAAATCTAAAAAGAAATTGCTAAAAGCTCAGAAAAAAGGTTGAAAAATACTGGTATTTGTGTTCCCATTCTTCAGTGTGCTAGGCACTGAGGAAATGTAGATGAACAAGATCTGTTTGCTTTTTAAAAGAAAGGCCTCTCGGGAGGCAGAGGCAGGCGGGTTGCTGTGAGTTCGAGGCTAGCCTGGTCTACAAAGTGAGTCCAGGACAGCCAAGGCTACACAGAGAAACCCTGTCTTGAAAAACCAAAAATAGAAGACAAGAAGAAGAAGAAGAAGAAGAAGAAGAAGAAGAAGAAGAAGAAGAAGAAGAAGAAGAAGAAGAAAGGTCTCACAAATACTTTATTTATTTTTTATTTAAAAGTTTTTCAAGACAGGATTTCTTTGTGTGGGTCTGACTGCCCTGGAACGCACTGTATAGACCAGGCTGGCCTCACTCACCGAGATCCACCTGCCTCTACCTTCTGAGTGCTGGGATTACAGGTGCACGCCACCACCGCCCAGCCTTACTTTATTGCTTTACAACTATGTGCATGCATATGTGGGCCTAAGTGCCTATGAATGTAGGTGCCTTGTGGGAGGCCACAGGCATTGGGTCTCCCTGGAACTGGTGTTACAAGGAAGTTGTGAACCATCCCAAGTGGGTGCTGGGAAACAGACTGGGACCCCTGCAGGAACACTGAGCCATCCTTTCATCCCCAGGAGAAGATTTTAGTAGAAGACAGGACCACCATCTGGGGTGGAAGAAACAGAGGAAGAGTCAAAGGTGTTGCCAAGACTTTGGTTATGAAGTGTGGGCTGTGCTGCCGTTTACCCAGAGAGGGGTACAGGGAGACTTCTAAACAATACAATGACTTAATCATGGCCATGCTGTGGGTGTCCTGGGTAGATAATAAGGGAGGGGCTTTGGAAATGAGTCGGAACCTTAGGAGAGTGTACAGTGAACCAGAACCCAGATGTTCATCGGATGCAGACAGTGAGGTCCTTCTTTCCTCTAGCAGTTTTAAAGATTAAATAAACTTTTTTTTTTCTTTTTTTGGTTTTTCGAGACAGGGTTTCTCTATATAGCCTTGGCTGTCCCGAACTCACTTTGTAGGCCAGGCTGACCTCGAACTCACAAAGTGCTGGGATTAAAGGCATATGCCACCACACCCAGTTTAAATAAACATTTTTGATCAGTAGACAAGTGAATTAAAAAATATACCAGGTGGGAACAAAGTTCTCCTCTGGTTAGTGGGAGAGCTTGGTGCTCTGCAGGCAGATCTACCACCACTAAGCTACAGCCTGGAAAACGGATCTTAACCACCCTATGAGATGCAGGTCAGGCTCAGTTAAAAGCCGACCCAGTAGGAGTGTGGAGTGCTAGCAAGTAAAGGCTCCGCCCAGCATGTTGCTTTTTATAAATAGGTTTTGGCCTGTTTCTCTCTGAACATTACTTAACTGTAAACAATGCATCTGTAGATAGGAATCCTTAAGGCTTTTTGTTGTTGTCTTAAAAAAAAATTTTTTTTTAAATGTTAGTGTGTATGGCTGAGTGTTTGCATGTGTGTCTGTGCATCATGTGTGTCCCTGGGGCCCAGAACAAGTCATTAAATTCCCTGGAACTGGAGTTAGAAGCAGCTGCAAGCTTCCATGTGAGTGCTGAGAATCAAAGCTGGGACCTCCAGAAGAGCAGCCAGTGGCTCTTACCCGCTGTGCCATCTCTCCAGCTATGTTATTTTCAGAAACAAGATTTTATTATGCCGCCCTACCTGACCTGGAACTCACAAAGAAGCTCAGGCTGACCTTGAACTCACAGAGACCTGGAACTCTGCCTACCAAGTGTCGAGGTTAAAAGCACGCGCCACCACGCCTGGCAGAACCCTGGAGTCTAACCAGCAACTCTAATATTGACTTGCTTTGATAAGATTCTTTTATCTTTCTACAATACAATACAATTTCTAGTATCTTCTGGTGTGGTACTCAATGCTTTGGGAATTCATTGAGCACATGCGGAAATGAACCAAGCACTTTCTTAGCCTTTTATCTACAGATGGAATCTATTCTGTCTTCTCCACCCCACCCCCCCTTTTATACAGAGATGTATTGGTTCCTTCCTAAGACCTCAGCACCTTTTTGCATATTGCTCGCTCTGTAAAATGGGGAAAACAAGAATATTGCCCGTATCAGATTGTTGGAGTACAACCCAGGCTTGCACTCGGCACATACTAAGTACTGACAGGCCCCATTCAGCGTTCCCACCTTCGCTGTTCCTCAGGCTACAAATTAAGGCTGCTCGATTGATGCACCGACAGACAGGATTTTATTCAGATGACTCCTTATGTATTCACTGTTGTCCCAGCTTCCCCTTGAGATAGATCAAGGTCTTAAAAGGGAAATTCACCTCTCTAGAACCATAGGAGAAACCTCCCCCCCCCAATATTTGTCATGTTAAAAACATTCTTCCCCAGCCGGGCGTGGTGGCGCACGCCTTTAATCCCAGCACTCGGGAGGCAGAGGTAGGCGGATCGCTGTGAGTTCGAGGCCAGCCTGGTCTACAAAGGGAGTCCAGGATGGCCAAGGCTACACAGAGAAACCCTGTCTCAAAAAACCAAAAAAAAAAAAAAAAAAAGAAAGAAAAAAAGAAATTCTTTTCCCTCTATGAAAAAGATACAATCTATATAAATTAACTAGTAATACCCTCAATCTACAGAGTTAATCTCTGGACAAATTTTTACTGAGTGAGTCCTATGTATGCACGCCGTATTAAGTGGCTGGGCATTCAGTCCTGAAAATAGTAATTGCAGGGTAAAGGAGGGCTGATTGCTTGTGTCCATTTACATTTAAAGCAATTAAATATAAATTAAATAAACAGATCCATTCTCATGCAAAGTGTCTTTTAAGATCTCAGCAGTCCCGAGGGCACTGAGGTGGGAGAGCACAGATCAACCTCTGGTCACAAAGAAACTTGTACAGGGCCGTGCTGGTCTAGAGGAGGCTGACCTTGAGCAAGCAATCCTAAATAAAATATACAGGCAACTGTGTGTGAACCAGGCAGAAAGACTAGCTGGTAAGGTGGCACATTTCATGGGACAAGGCTTGTCTGGTGGCATCCTCAAGGAAGACAGGTTTGAACTGGATTTGTGGAGCACCTGGGAGTCAGCAAAGCCCTGTGGTGGTAGGAGGCACAGTAATTAAAGGGCTGAGGGGAAGGGCTAATGACTGGGATGAAGGGGAGGTTTGGGGGAGACGAGGAGGTGGAAGGACCACAGAGGACCCTGTGGGAAGGAGATAAAGGAACTGGGAAGCTGAGGAACTGCCCTCTGGCTCAAGACATAACCGGGTTTTACCACTGAATAATAAATATGTGTTGAAAGAGGTTGGTTATGCAGTCACCTTGTCCTTTTTTCCTGGGGACCGGCGGCCCCTTTACCCAGTCTGGGTCATCCATCCCCTCAATATGTCAGTATGACAACATGTTATAATCATTTCCTTCATAGAGGAGCAAAAACACACACCCCACCACTGTGGGCCTCATCCTGTATCTATCTTCAGGCTCCATTTCCCCGCTCCCTGTTTTAGGATGAAAGAGGTGGCCCTACTTACTGCCTGCAGTCCCTCATCATTGTCACAGAAGTTGTTCCATCCTCATCTCGCAGGATTCCTCAGTAGACGCCCCACAACCCCTAACCCTCCCCCCCCCCCACCTTTTAAACCCGGACACTTTCCATCCACTTCAGAGAGAGATGCTATCGACTTTGTCTTCTCTCTACTTCCTTCTAGCTCCTTCCCCTTAGGTGGTTCCTTTTTCTCTCAGGGCTCTGTCTTTGGGCCACCTTCCTTTCCTTAGATACGCTAACTCCCTGGGTGATTTCATCTAGCACCGTGGTGTGGGAATTAAGTTTATGTGTCAACCTGACCTAGGTATACACCCACTCGTCTAGTTAAACACTGGATGCTCCTGAGAAGGTATTTTACAGTGTCATTAACTAACGTTGAAATCGGTGGACTCAGAGTGAAGCAGTTTCCCTCCCTTAACACGGGTGGGCTTTATCTAGCTATGTCAAGGCCCTCAGAGGAAAGCCACAGGCCTCCTGAAGAGCAAGCAGCACCCAGCCTGCACAGTGCCACTCGAATCCCCATTCTGTGGAGGGTAGGCTTGTTGGCTTTCTTAGTCACTGAGCCAGCTGTTTGTCTTATTTTGAGACAGGGTCTCCTATAGTCTCGGCTGGCTTCAAACTCCCAAGCTAAGGATAACCTTGAACTCCTGACTCTTTGACCTTTACTTCCCAGACATTAGGACTACAGGCAAGTGCCCTGTTAGCTGACTCTTTTAACTCCATGTCTCCCTAGACTCACATATCCCATTGTTTTTTTTGTTTTTTGTTTTTGTTTTGGTAGAAAATCCCATTATACGGAGCATTTTTTTAAATTGTTTATTTATTTGGTTTTTCGAGACAGGGTTTCTCTGTGTAGCCTTGGCTGCCCTGGACTCACTTTGTAGACCAGGCTGGCCTCGAACTCACAACGATCCACCTACCTCTGCCTCCCGAGTGCTGAGATTAAAGGTGTGCATCCACCATGTCTGACAAAGAGCTCTTTCAACACCCATCTCATCCCCAATGCCTTGTGAAAGGAGCAATGACAGCCTGTGTGAAAAGAGGAACAGACAGTATGTTTGTGTGATGCTAGAAACGATCAGGTACATGGTGGCGCACGCCTGTAATCCCAGCACCTGGAGAGGCAGAGGCAGAGGCAGGTGGATCTCTGTGAGTTCAAGGTCAGCCTGGTCTACAAAGTGTGTCCAGGACAGCCAAGGCTACACAGAGAAACCCCGTCTCGAAAAACCAAAATAAATAAAATAAATAGACATTGATGGTGACCGAGGGGCATCTTTCTAGATGAAGCTGCGCGCAGGGGAGTCAGGGCCTTGCTTTTATTTTATCTGGAGCTGTGGGAAAGAGTTCAGTAGTAGTTTTCTCCCTATGGGGAAACATTGGGAAGTTCTGGTCTGGTCAGTCCTATTTCATAACTAGGTCACGAGCAGAGGGAGGGCAGGATGCAGCAGTGCTGTCAGAAAAGTCAGAAAAGTGGGAGAAACTGGAAGACTCGCTGTGGCTGCTGGGAAAGTCTGACAGGGAGGAGGGACTGCTGGGCAGTGCCGAGGACAGGTGTGAGGTTTGCGGCCTTGACTTTCAGGTGGAAACCACTTCTACTCTCCAGACATTTCTCCAACAATGATGTTTCTCCAACAATGTTTTGTTGTTGTTGTTGTTTGGCCTTGGCTGTCCTGGACTCGCTTTGTAGACCAGGCTGGCCTTGAACTCACAGAGATCCGCCTGCCTCTGACTCCCGAGTACTGCGCCACCCTGCCTTGCTTCTCCAACAATGTTTTGCTGCCTAAGTAGGGTGTAGATTATGTGGACAGGTAGCATTAGCACAAGTGGGTCTTATCTAGGTGGTGGTGGTGGAGGCAGAGGCAGAGGGATCTCTGAGTTTGAGGCCAGCCTGGTCTACAGAGTGAGTTAGTTCTAGGACAGCCAGGGCGACACAGAGAACTCTTGTCTTGAAAAAACGCAGTCAACAAAAAACAAACAAACAAAAACACCAAACCAAACAAAAAACAACCCCCCCCCAAAGCAAGCAAACAAACAAACAAAAACCCCAATAACGATGGGGCTAGTCTGTACTATTGAGAAGCCTGGAGTTGATCTCAATGGCCCTAGAGAAATAAAGGTCTGAACAGTGATTATTCCTGGTCAGCGTGCTTCCGGAGGTGGATGGACGGTTTACAGTGGAACACGGTTAATGCAGTCTTGGCTGAGATGCCAGTTCAGGAACAGAAGGTCTTTTCCATGGTTATTCCAAATTATCTACTATTTACCACATTCTGGGGAGAGAAGAAATCAAACAAGGGCTCTTGCTTTTCAAAGTTTTGATAGATCTAGAAAAAGTGCAATTGTTAGTGGGCACTTGGGGCCACAAAGAGGGAAGAGACAATTTTATCATGGGTGAGAATGAGGGAGCCCCACCCAGAGGAGGTGACTTTCCGAATGAGTGCTGATGGACTGTGGACTTCATAGGCTCTCGGGGAGGAGAGATAAGAACAGGATTGAAGGGGTTTGATTTGAATGAGAGGTGGGGTGGGGGGGGGGGGAGGCGGTGGAAGGCGAGCCTTTTCCCTTAAGCAGTAACAAAAGAGGACCGGAATAGAGCTCCCCGCAAAGGGGACGCTGGTCCAGTCCCCTGTGCTATCACTTGCTTACCCTAAGAGCACCAGGAAGTCAAAATGACTTGTGTAGTCTTTTCTGATATGCGGTCAGAAAGGTCTCTGCATCTACCCTTCTGGTCGGACTGGGTAAGACATTTCCAGGGTCAAGCTATTGGCGTCCTATAACCTTGGCTTTAGGTAATGTTGCTCTAGCATCAGACATCAGTGACTTAAAAGCCTCTCTCTACGCCGTCATGCTTGTGAAATAAGTTGCACTGCATATATATATGTATATATACACATATATACATACACATATATGTGTACACACACACACACACACACACACACGAAGTGTAGTGGGAAGTGTGGGAGAAGTGTTGGGTAAGCCTGTGCAGTGTGTATGCATTACGCAAGTTTCTTACTTTCACCCTGGAAGAGCCTAGAAGGAATGCAGGAGGCCACCCAGCTACCTGGAGGTGTGCCTCCAAGCTGTTAAGAGCCAACAAAAACCGCTCTCACCTAGCTTTCTTTCACCCTGACATTAACCAAAGTAGTGGGTCAGCGACTTCATTCATTCATTCTCCAAGCACTCTTAGTAACCTAGGGGCAGGGAGGCACCGCAGGACCAGTCCTTCTTTGGTAGATGTTCCTGGTTGGTATGGCGAGCGCTGGAAATGCTCTGTTTTCCTTCAAGTGAACAAGACAACCCCAAGCCTGAGTGGGACAAGGAGGAAGTATTGTAAGGGGATTAGTTAATTCTTTTCAGGTTAGTAAGGATGAAGCAGACATAACTTTAAAAAGCCAGGGAACTTCCTTTAGGGAAATCACCAGACTTGACTAATCGGTTCATTGCCTCAGGGCAGTGGGTCACCAAATGTGCTGTCAATTAGAATAGCTTCTGGAATTTTAAAAACCCAGTCGTTGTGGGTCACAGCCGGTAGCAGGGGTATCGGAACATCGGTGTGTGTACATGTGCAGGCGTCAATATTCCCAAAGTTCCTCACGTGACTACGGAAGATTATGTAGAGAGCAGCGCCTGAGGGCTGAGGCCAGCTTACTCACATCACACACACACTCTTCTCACTCGGCTCTGGTTCCCAACATTCTTTGAATTGCATCCTCGGCCCTTTGGGTCGGGGTGGGGGGCGGGCCAGCGCGGGGCGTTTCCGAGCAGCAGGATGTGGTTCGGTCCAATTAGGAGCTCTCACTTTGTCCAGCGGACAAGCTCAGGTCACCGGGGCTGCACGAGGACTGGATTTCTGCTTTGTCATTCTGACATGGGCAGTTCGCCCGCCTACTAAGAGCAGGGCGTGGCTTCCCGGAGCCACTAGGAACCTGCAGCTCTTTAGCCCCAGTTTGCTTCCGTCAGGCCTTGCATCCACGCGGGAGGTGCGGGACGCCGACGCCGCGGGGCGAGAGAAGCTGGTGTTTTCGTTTCTTTCTTGTTCACGTAAGCTCTGTTGTCAGCGTGGAGCTGGCCGCGGGGTGGGGGCCGGGGATGCCTGGGAAGGTTGCTGGCGGGCCTGGGAGCATCAGTCCCGGATGGCGATTTTAGAAAACGCCTGGGAGAGAGGTTATTTAATATGTGACCAAGAGGGCTGGGGCTCCTGCGGACCAAACCAGGGTAAGCTCTTAGGCTATAGGTGCAGAGGACGGCCGGTGTCACAGAGCTTCAGTATATGGGGTTTGAGCCTTGCCTTTGTCTGCTGGTGGCTTTCAGGCTATCAGAGAAAATGGGTATCGTTTGTAGAGCAATGGTTTTGAGTTACATACGACAGTGTGAAGACTATGTTGACAGACCCGTGATAACAATAAGAAATTGCATGCTTTTCCAAGTGCTTTCACATCCTAAGTCCTAAGAAACTCCTTGAGGGTTGTTAGCGCATTTTGTAATGGTCATGTTTTCTAAGCGGCTCGCCCCGTCTTGACCCAGGTTGTTAAAACAGGTAGGCTGAGACTGCAACACAACGCTTCCCGAACTGAAGGAGGCAGCGCAGGGGCTTGTGGTTAAGAGCAGAGAGAGACCCTTGTCTGGATTTGAGTCCTGCCTCTTAATGTTGACCGGCTGTAACTTGTGCAAGTTGCTTGGCAAAACATAGCTCAGTCTCCCACCCGTGAAATGGAGACTATATATCAATGCTCTTTAAGTATAGCTGTGGGCTCCGTTTTTTTAATTGTCTTAAGACTTTTCCGAGTTCACTCCCTTTGTGAAAAGGGACCATCCCCGCCCTGATCTCATCCAGAGCTGGTAACGTCTTAGTGGGGCCTCGGTTTCAGATTTCAGGAAGCCCTGGTTGTCGCATCCTCTAGGCATAGCGATCAGTAGGCAGACCCACACCGGGACGTGGCGGTGTCCTATGGCCGCGAGGTCCGTGTCTTGAGCCGCCCTTGCGAGCGTTTCTGAGTTCCGGCGGCCTCTTCGAGTCTTGCTAGCCCGGCTGCTTGGGGCTCGGAGTCCACTGGCGGGAGTGACCGGAGGGCGCGTGGCGTCCCGGAAGCCCCGCCCGGAGGAAGGCTCACTGCCGCTCTGCTTTGTGCTACAGAGGGCGGCGGGGCCTGCGGCGGCGTGGGCGAGCGGGGAGGCGGCGAGCCGGCGGAAGGCGTGACCGGCGCCGGTGGCCATGGTCCAGCCCTGAAGGTAGGAGCCACAAGGCACTCCAGGTCTCCGGCGCGCGGACACTGGCCGCTACGGGCGCTCGACCCACGTGCTCAGATCCCTGAACCGGGAAAAGCAAAGCCAAGACATTTTTTCTTTTTTAAAAATGACTGCTCAAAATGCCCTTTGCTCGGGTTTGCCCTCTTAAGAGTCTTAAGCTGTAGGGTGAGTGGCACGGGGAAGTCTTGAGAAAGGGGCATCAGGAAATGCTTACCCCTCCTCCTCAGGCCGCCACAGCATCTTCCTCTTAATTCTCTGAGGCCTGGGGCACCCAGAAACCCTGGGCTCTTAGGAGCAGCCAGGAATCCCCTGGGTTGAAATTGTTTCCCATCAGGCATTTCTTTCACTAGCTCAGAGTTAACGATTTAGTGGCTATAAAGGAATGGAGATCTACCCTTCAGTGGCAAGTATGCTGGACATTTTTTTATTGGCCGGGGGGTGGGGGTGTGGGTCCACTCACTTAGGTGGAGGGCTCACACACAGCCTGCAGATGTGCAAAAATGCATGATGGGAGAGACATCTGTTGAAGTCTCAGAGGGCACTGTGGAGACTGTTCATCCCTTCCCCCCATGCAGATCCTGGGGATCAAACTCCAGGCTCCATGTTTGGCAGCAAGTGCCTTTCTGCACTGAGCCATCCACACAGTCCTGCGAGTGGAACGATGCTTTCTTAGTAAACCTGAGGCCTGCTAAGTGTCAAAGCATTTCGGTGTTTGTACTTTCAAGAAGGATATCAACCATCGCTTTGCATCTTTATTTACTCTTTTCTTCTCAGAGAAACACACATTTTTGAAGAATGAAAATAGGGAATGGAACTAGACTTCAAAGACAAGTTGAAGCCAATTAAAGGAGACAAAAGGCTTTTTACCTATAGTTACTCACTATCTATGTAGTTGTGTCACTCAGACCTTTGGTTTGCAGGTAAAATAACGATGCATATATTTATTGCTCAGGGATACTCCACCTGTGTTGTAAGTGTATATTGAAATGTTAGAATCATTTGCTTCTACATAATCTTATTCATGCTCTTGATTTTAACACCAGTGGGAGTGGGAGTAAAAACGACTTTTTATAAGCTTTGGAATTAACTTTATTGACATGCTTGTCTGCTTTTTTCACGTTCATATGACCGGTTAGTTTGAGACTTTTGAAGTACGCAGCCACAGATGAAATTCACACAAACTTAGCATTTACTACATTTGTAGAGCTTAAGCAAACTAGCTGCTGTGTTTTGCGTTTCCTTTTGGTTTTAATGAGTGCTAAAGGATGGGAGTAGAGAGAACAGGGAAGACAGTGGTTCAAGAACTTTGAGCCACCTACTTGCCACAGTGACTATTGTGGCAGATGAGAGAGAACTTCGGAAGGACTCGTAGGAACAGGTGATGCCTTAAAAGGGTGAGTTTGCACAAACGTTTCTTCTCTGTGTATATGCCTGCGCGCATGCGCCAGGATTGAACAGAGCTGTAAACATTCTAGGTAAGTGCTCTCTACCACAGACCCAGATCCCTGGGGCAACGTTTTAGTGTGTTGTTGGTAATGCTGGGAATAGAACCCAGGCCTTAACACAGGCAGGTGTTCTACCACTTAACCCCACTAATTCCTAGCCCTTTTTTGTTGCTGTTGGTGACTGTGGTTTTTTTTTTTTTTTTTTTTTTTTTTTTTTTGGAGGCAGTTTCCCTATGTAGATCAGGCTAGTTCTGAACTTCCTATGTAGCCAAGGCTGGCCTTGGAATTACTGATTATCTCCTGCGTCTTGTTTTTTGAATGCTAGGATTACAGGTGTATACCACCAAGCCTGGCAGCATTTTATTTTACCTTTAAGGCAAGATGACAAGAATCAGAACTTAGGGAATTCCAAGGGTTTTATTATTTTATTTTTTGGGTTTTTCAAGACAGGGTTTCTCTGTGTAGCCTTGGCTGTCCTGGACTCACTTTGTAGACCAGGCTGGCCTCGAACTCACAGCGATCCACCTGCCTCTGCCTCCCGAGTGCTGGGATTAAAGGTGTGTGCCACCACCGCTCGGCCTTCCAGAGGTTTTAAAACATATTTACATTTATTCTTGTGTGTGCATCTGTGATCACGGGACAACTTGTGTGACTCAGTTCTCTCCTTCCACCACGTGGGTCTCAGGAATCAGGTTGTCAGGCTCAGTGGCGGCTGCCTTTCCACATTGAGCTATCTCCAAGGCCAAAGTTTTCAAATCCCCTGTGTAAATGCCTCTCTTTGGTTGCACTGAGAAGAAAGGGCAAAGTGAGTGAGAAAAGGTACCCGCTGCAATGCTACCATACTTAAGCCTTCAGTGGTTTGAGAGAACAGTCTTGGGCAATAAGATTAAAACTGGCTACATGAGCCAGGTGGTTGGTGGGGCACACCTTTAATCCCAGCACCCAGTATCGCTGTGAGCTGGAGGCCAGCCTGTCTACAAAGTGAGTCCAGGACAGCCAAGATAACACAGAAAAACCCTGTCTTGAAAAGCCAAAAAGAGGGCTGGAGAGACGGCTCAGTGGTTAAGAGCACTGCCTGCTCTTCCAAAGTACCCAGGTTCAATTCCCAGCACCCATTTGGCAGCTCACAACTGTCTGTAACTCCAAGAGCTGACACCCTCAGACCAATGCACATAGATTAAAATTAATAAAATATTTTTTTAAATCTTAAAAAAAAAAAAAAGCCGAAAAGAAAAAACAAAAAACCCTAAATAAAACTGGGCACACGAGACTCCCATTTCTTTAAGGCAGGTCTCAAGCCCACCCTGTAAGGCTAGCAGCCGCTGCCGGGGCTTTTCCGATAACTCTGAGAGAAAGGAGCTCATTTCTTCTTGCCTAAATGACCTCCAGCTTCTCACAGAGGCAGCCTCACACCTGCTCGGCTTCCTCATTGCTGTTTCTCATTGCCAGAGATCTGCTTCCAGGATAAAGGGTTCGCTTTGCAATGTGGTGTTATGTACCATCTTGGGCTAGGGCCAACCTGGTTTCGTCTCATGCACTCTCCTCCCAAGCTGTTGTGAGCTCCTGGGAGTACAAGCACCTGCACTTCCCTAGGTTTCCCCACTCGGCTAGTGTGTTTCGATGGCTGGTATCTCTTCCTGTCCAGACCCACTCTTCCAGATGAATACCTGTTCAGCGAAGAATGCATCACCTGGCCCAACCACTTCTGTGTTCCCACGGCATCCCTACGAATCCTTAGGAATCCTACCGAAGATAACTCTCAGGCTTGGCTTGTATCAAGGTGGAGAGGCAGGCTTACTTTGTGTGCCCGTGTTCCCAAGGGTATGTTAGTGCCCCTATCTAAATGGATGTGCCGATTACTGACAATAACAGCTCTTTGTGTGCTGGACCCTCACAGCTGCCCCGATGAAAGGTGTGTCATCCGGTATTGCAGGTAAGAAAATGAAGACCTCCAGAGTTACAGGAGCCCGCCCAGATCACACACAGCTGGCTACCAGGCAGAGGCAGGGTTGCATGCCCGGGTCCCTCCCCTCCCCCCACCATAACTGCTCCTGATCTGACTCTGACTCGGGTGCCAGGATGGAGCCCACGCAGATCCCAGTGTTCCTAGCATAGTTCCAGCATATAGTAGATCTCCATACGGTAGAGGCTTGCTGGATGAGACTTCATTCCCCTGTGCCTACCAAATCAGATGGATGGTACGTGTCCTTCCATGTGTCCCTTTAGCTCTTCCTATGCATTCTGCACACTAACACTTCACCCGTATACTTAATTCCGTAAGTAATGTATCAAGACACACAGACTCACTTAACTCTGAAGGCTCTGAATTCATTGAAGGTGGGTTGTCAGCCACGAAACCCCTGAGTTGTTCAGAACTGGTTCTGAGTAGCGCATTGGGAAACCACATAGACTTTTACTTTTCCATCTGACACTCACAGCGCCTTTAGCATGGCACTCAGCCCAGCCCTTGTCGCTCGGGAAGAAAGAGGTCACTTCAGCTGGCTGATCAGGCACCTGTGCTGTCAGCATCAAGCTAGGCGTTTACCCTGTTATCGCTAACACAGATCTGTGTGATAATATATACACACTTAAACGTACGTTTGTTAGGATGTAGGGTGTAGCTCAGTGGTAGAGGGATCTCCTGGCGTGCTCAAGGCCCTGGGTCCAGTTTGGGTAACACTACCGGCTCACTGGTAGCATTAGCAGGTAGCACTGGTGTGATCAGCAGGTGCAAGGAAGGCGTTGGGTTGAGATGATGTAATCCATTTTATTTGAAAGAGAAGTTACTCAGTCTCTTTTGGGTACTGTGCTTTTAAAGACTTCTAGTGAAACCCAAGGAGTCACCCGTGAGGGGGGAAAAAAAAACCTCTCTGTGCAAATGCAGCCTCTCTGTGGGCTGCTTTGGAGCAGCTGTGAGATGGGTATACTCTACGAGCTGTCAACATAACTTCTCATTCCTTGAAACCTTAGTGGGCTTTTTTCAACTTCATACTGCAAGTTTTTTCTCCCTACACTGATAAATTCGTTCCGGTAGAATATGCTTTTGTTTAATCCTTCCTGACAATTTAACTCTTGAAAAGCACTTTTCCTACCCACTGTCCTCCCCCCACCCCTGCCCCCGTTTATTTTTTGAGTTAGGGTCTCAAGTATCCCTGGGTGGTCTCAAACTGCCTCTGTAGCTGATGATGACTTTTGAGTTTGATCCTCCTGCCTTTGCCCCCCAAGTGTTAGCATCACAGCTGTGCACCGCCAGCGGATTACAGCTGTGCACCACCAGTGCCTGGTGCTAAGGACCAGTCAAAGCCAGGGCTTCGTGCATACTGGGCAAATACAACTGATGAACTACATCTCAGCCTAAAAGTACTGTTCCTAAAGCAGTGAAAAAAAAGTTACCACTTTGTATGTAAAAGCACTTTTGAGAGGTCCAGGCGTGGTGGCGCCAACTTTAATCCCAGCATTCGGGAGGCGGAGGCAGGTGGATCTCTGAGTTTGAGGCCAGCTTGGTGAGTCTAGGACAGGCAAAGCTACACAGAGAAACCCTGTCTTTGTCCTTTTTTTTTTTTTTTTTTTCCTTCTTTCTTTTAGGGTTTGTTTGTTTTGTTTGTTTGTTTTTTGTATAGCCTTGGCTGTCCTAGAACTCACTGTGTAGACCACGCTGGCCTCGAATTTAGAGCTCTGCCTGCCTCTGCCTCCCAAGTGGTGGCATTAAAGGCGTCTGCTGGCACCATGTCCAGCCCTGGTAATTCTGCAATAATTCTGCTCCTGGATAAAATTGCAATTCAATAGGACTACGGAATGATTTACTTAGAGATGTTGCTTTGCTCTTCATACATTGCAAGAAGCTTTACTCCAGCTTCCCTTTGCGCCCTCCCCAAGGTTTAGGAAAAAGGGCCTCATAGTTGCTTATTCCCTGAGCTCCGCCGCCGACCACGGGTGCCCTCCCAGTCATGCTCTCTGTGGTGAGCTGGGCGTGTGTCTGTTGTACTTAAAAACAAAACACTCCTTACGTTGTTACATGGCTGTGTATTGTACTGGTAACCTGAGCCACCTTAATTGCCCCGTGGGTCTCCCGTGAGCTGGGGTGTGGGTTTTCCAAAGCGCGTTATTCACCCGACAGATGATAAACACGGATGGTGTTACAAATCTTCGTGGTTTGCTCCTCTTTTAGGAGTCAGGTCGACCCTCTCTGTACAGTATTAAAAGCCTTTACTTAGCCTTTGGCAGGGCTTCCAGATTCACAGCTCCCTCGCAGCATCCTGCCCACTGTTCTTTCTTCCACCTTTGAGTGGAGCCGGCTTTTAAAAGATCGCTTTTGTGTGACTAGGAGCATCTGGGCGCTTGAATTGGCCGAGACCTAGCTTGAGGCTGAAGGTTGGGGGCGTGGTCACGGAGAAAGAGCGAGCTGGGGGCGGGGCGAGGTGCCCCTGGCGCATGGCCAGGAGGATGAGGCTCCAACGGCTTTCAGTTGCCAGTTGCCACCGTCGTGGTAAGGTAGCCCTCTGGAGCTGTTAACCTGCCCACCGCCACCATGTCTAAAGGAGAAAGTTCCCTGACTGGAGGCAAAGGAAAAAGAGAGGAGCTGGTCGGGAGCCTGGCTTGGGGCCACCTAGTGAAGCGGACGGAGGAGGAGGAAGAGGTACCATTGAAGGATGACGATGATGATGACGATGACTACTACTGTGATGACGAAGAGGAGGAGGAAGACGACGATGACTACATCGACTACGACGACGACGACGGTCCGGGCAGTGGCTCCGACGACAGTGACCTGAGCCTCGAGGACTCTGCCATGCACCCGGACCTCCTGGAGCTGGCGGTGGACCGAGAGAAGTGCCGCAGGATCCGCAGGCAGTACCGGCAGCTCATTTACACTGTACAGCAGAACCGCGAGGACATCGTGAACACGGCCAGCAACTCGCTGACCGAGGCCCTGGAGGAAGCCAACGTGCTGTTCGACGGAGTGAGCGGAACCAGAGAGGCGGCCCTCGACGCCCAGTTCCTGGTTTTGGCCTCTGATCTGGGTAAAGAAAAAGCAAAGCAGCTAAACTCCGATATGAGCTTTTTTAACCAGGTTGCCTTCTGTGACTTACTGCTGGTGTTTGTGGGCCTGAATTGGGTGGAAGAAGAGTGCGAAGACCTGAGCAACTGCAGTGACAGCGTCGCGCACACCTTCTGGGGTGTGCTGAACAAGGAAGTGACGTCCTGGATGCTGCGAGCGGAAACGTTCCACTTCATTTCCGGCTCCTTTAAGGCAGAACGTTCGGCACGGAAGCCCCGGCTTGAACACCACAAAAGAGCTTGCAAAATGGAAGGAAACGGGGATATGCCTACGAAGTTACGGAAGATGGGCGATGTGCATGCCAACCAGGAGACGACAGAAAAGGAAGTGGAAAAAATCCTGGGGTTGCTGCAGACCTACTTTCAAAAGTACCCTGATACTCCGGTGTCGTATTTTGAGTTTGTGATCGACCCAAACTCGTTTTCTCGCACTGTGGAGAATATCTTCTATGTTTCTTTTATCATCAGGGATGGCTTTGCAAGAATAAGGCTTGACCAAGACAGACTGCCAATTTTAGAGCCAACCAATGTTAACCAGATGGATGAAGAAAATGATTCCTGTTCTTACGGCAGGAAACAAGGAGTTATATCTCTGAGTTTACAGGACTGGAAAAATATCGTCTCCACTTTTGAAATTTCAGAAGCTATGATCAAAAACTCATACTAGAAATTTTTGTTTGTAGTGTGTGGCTCCATCTTGTACTGACATATCTCCAAATAAAGTCCAAACAGAAGCATATTCCCTAGTAAACCGTTTGCACGAACAAATGAAATTGTCTACTGTGCAGTGTTTTCCTCGAAAACTTACAAAGCTATAGCCTTTTTTTTTTTTTTTTTTTTTGGTTTTTCGAGATAGGGTCTCTCTGTGTAGCCTTGGCCGTCCTGGACCCCCCTTTGTAGACCAGGCTGGCCTCGAACTCACAGCGATCTACCTGCCTCTGCCTCCCGAGTCCTGGGATTATAGGCATGAGCCACCACGCCCGGCTTAAGGCTATAGCCTTAAAAATTCATTATTGGTGTCTATGGGAAGTGTTTTTGTAACCCACTTAATACTCTTAGTAAGCTCCTGAGTTACCCAACTTGCTAAAAACAAAAACCAGGACTCACTGCGATGTCATGGTGAACCAAAGGTCCTGTAAGGGGACTTTTCACCAAGCTGGGGAAAGAGAGAAAAAAGGGCAGCCCTCCCTCAAGAAAGAAATCCTATGCAACATACTTCCTTTCAAAAAGTGGATCTCCGTATTCTAAACTTTTTTTTTTTGATAAATGACCTTAACAAAGTGTGTGTATACAAGCAACTATGGTTTGAAAGGTGGGTTCAAATTAGGCAGCAGGAAGGCATTCTGGGTGGTTTGGTTTTGAGACAGGGTCTCACCATGTAGCTCTGACTGTTCTAGAGCTCACAGAGATCTGTCTGTTCCTGTCTCTGCCTCCCATTGCTGGGATTAATAAAGGTGTGCACGACCACATCAGTCGAGAAGGCATTCTAGGTAAGAAAACAAGCTCACGTGTGGGATTGTGACTCATGGGCAGGCGTATTTAGAAAACTCCTTAGCCAGGCGTGGTGGCGCACGCCTTTAATCCCAGCACTCAGGAGGCAGAGGCAGGTAGATCTCTGAGTTCGAGGCCAGCCTGGTCTACAAAGTTAGTCCAGGATAGCCAAGGCTACACAGAGAAACCCTGTCTGGAAAAACCAAAAAAAAAAAAGAAAAAGAAAAAAGAAAACTTCTCGATTTTTAAGCTGGCAGCACTCGTAGTGATCTCTCCTAGCATAGAGTGTGCTTCAAGTGTAGCAAGAATTCTCCATCTACCCCTAGTGTTTGTGTCACAAGTTCACAGTCCCGTGTGGGCCTGAGTTGGATGACTGGAGTCGTCAAGCCGACAGGGCAGCCTTTTGCTGCTGGAAGGCGGCAGCTTAGGAAGCAGTGCTCTCCATAGTACAGGTGGGAACCTCTGCTTTCTTTTGGTGCTACAGTTTGAGGGAATGCAAATTACAGGACAACTGGAAATGCGGGTGGGTGAAGAACTGCTTTCCTAGGATTCGTGCTGCCTAGCTTCTACCTAGTGGGGTATCTTTCTGTGTGTAAATTATTTGGTGGTCAATGTACAAAATTTGGGTTATTAACCGCAGTAGAGGCAGTGGACATGGCCACAAGCAAATTCTTAGACTTTTATGAATGTCTTTGTTAGTGGAAAAGTTCTGCCGCTGATGTATTTTTGTTTACCAGTAATAATCTTCTTAGTAAATCTGAGGTAGTGTAGGGGAAGGAAATCCAAAAGTCTAAATGATGCCAGCATCTTTGTGTAGAGAAAGTTCTTTCATTACACCAGCAACGTATAGGGAAGTCAGGAGAAACCCCTGCTGTGAACAGACGGTTTTCTATAGTAGCTGCTTTCCCCCTCTCCCCTTGCTAAGAAGCGCTGATTTCTGCTACCCTGGCCCCCCTTCAAGATGAAGGGAGCATTGTTTGGGTCTTTCTGCTCCTCGTACTGGCGGCTCCTGAGATCCGAGGGATTTTTAGGAGATATCCTTTGGGAGAAGATGCTGCTGCTGCTGCTGCTGCTGCTGCTGCTGCTGCTGCTGCTGCTGCTGCTGCTACAGCTATACGGATCCTGACAGTTCTCTCCTCAGCACCTTGCTTTATTGATGCCTTTGCCTAGTTTCAGTTTTTGACATATAGAGATGTGTGTATGTATGAATGTATATTATATATATGAAAATATATATAATTTATTGTATGTGCATTGTGTGAGGGTGTCAGATCTTGGATTTACAGACAGTTGTGAGCTGCCATATGGGTGCTGGGAATTGAACCCTGGTCCTTTAGAAGAACAGTCAGTGCTCTTAACTGCTGAGCCACCTCTCCAGCCCCCTGTAGAGATGGTTTAAGAACATTAACAGAGAAGATGTTTGGGGGGAGGCGATTTTTCTCATTCAAATCAATTGGGCCTCTGGCTTGTGCTTTTGCTGGCAATGTTGTACTATTTTTGGATTCAAACTATACATATCCTGGGGAGAAAACTGGGCCATAGGAGATGCATTCAGTTACAGAAATTGACCAAATAGCAAATCTGCTCGTCAATGCCTTAAAAAGAGAAGATTCAAGGAAGCTGACTCCGAAGGAGAGTTTCACGGGTTTTGTTTGAAGTTAGAACTTTATTGAATAAAAAGGTCCTTTTATGAGCAAAGGACTTCCATTAGCCCTAACCTGTAAGCCTCAGGTTTGGGGTTGCCAAGTGAAAATCCTCATAAGTCGACAGTAGAGGTGTTGGAGAGATGGATCTTACAGAGCGTTTGTTATTCTAGCAGAGGACCTTGCTTTAGTTCCCAGTACCCACGTGGTAGCTCACAACCACCCGTAACCTCAGTTTTACTGGATGGGAAGCCATCTTCTGGTGGCACCTGGCACACGTGGCACACATACATACAGGCAGAACACGCAAAATGTAAAAAAAATATAGCTACTAGGTATGACATCAGGGAAAAAAAGCAAGAGGTGAAGCTGTGTTTGTGAGTGTGTGAGTGTGCGCACATGCTTGTGTACGTGTGCAAATGAAAGGCAGCCTTTTTTTTTGGAGACAAAAATCTCACTCTGTAGAGCAAGCTGGCCTCAAACTCACAGAGCTCCATGTGCCTCTGCCTCCTGAGTGCTGAGGTTGGGTGTGTGGCCATGAAAGGTCAGCTTTTCACCCTGAGATCTGGGGGTCGGATTCAGTCTCAGGAGGTTTGTACAGCAAGCATTTTACTGACTGTCCCACTGGGCAAGTTTCTTCCGTAATTAAAACAATTTTTAAAAAATCAATTAGTTAATTTATTTGATGCGCATGGTTATTCGGAGGTCAGAGGGCAACTTTTGGGAGTTGGTTTTCTCTTTCCACTACATGGGTTCCAGGGATTAATTAGGATGAGCTTGGTGGCTGGTGTCTTTATCTGTTGACTGATCTCACCAGCTTGGGCGAGTTTAATGCCTTAACCTGTTGTATCTGAAATAGAAATGATACCTGACTTGAAATCGTGAGGATTTGATGGAGCTCAGTGTCTAGTACATTATCTTCTCACTGTGGACACTCAGGCAGCAAGTTGCACGGTGCCGCCGCCTCCGCTGGTGACATCTCTGTAACGGTCTGTTTTGAGTCTCATACTTTGAAACTTCCTGACCTTTGTTTTGGGAGGTGGGCTGTCTGTCCTGCTCTTGGTGACCCCTGGGGAGTTAGCACATAGCTAACGGACTCAACTGCTGATGAGTCCCCACTCTCTAGTGCCCGGCTCTGCCGTGGCTGCTGGAGGAGTGTGGTGGAGCACTGTCTTACCTAGAATGGGATTTACAGCAGCTGTGCGGATTTCCATCCTGTGCTGTCACAAATGGCCAAGCACCCAATAATTTAGACAGCACCACCTATGCAGTCTTGGAGGCTGGGTGTCTAACCAGAATGGGTGTGGGGTAGACTTAAAATCAGGACTGGTAACTATCCCATTTAGCCGGACAGATAGCCAGTTCGATTTTTTAAATAGCGTTAAAATGAAAGTAGAGTGTTCAGTTTTAGGTTCAGCTGAGTGCTTCAGTTGCCTGCATCTTGCCGGTTAGACCTTCGGCAAAGTTTTTGTTAGTAACTGGCTGATACAATTGGACTTTAAACTTGAAGTGTAAAAATCCGTGTTGTATACAGAATTTTGAACCTTTGGAAGGGGGTGAGTAGGTGGCCTTTTAGGATGCTGGGGTGGTTAAGAATGCATTTGTTCTCACTTGTTTGCCTTAGGTTGGCTCCAAGGAATTGAGCCATATCTCCCCCACCCTTCCCCCCCACCCCACCCCCGTCTTGTAAAACAGGCCTGCGTGCATGAGTGTGAATGCTGGTGTCTGGGAATTAGACTCTACAAGAACAGTACACTCAACTGCTGTTCTACTCCCTCAGCCTTTACTCCCTCAGCCTCACAATGGTCTTTTGTTTTGTTTTGTTTTTGTTGTTGTTGTTTGGGTTTTTTTTTTCCTTGTTTTTCAAAAAACATCTGTTTTAAGTTTTTGTTTTTGTTTACTCTTTAAAACCAACAGATGAGCCTCTTGCTCTTGGCGACCCGTTGGGAGGAGCCATACTGGTTATCTGACTTTACCTGATAATTTGATCAGAGAGGCTGTTATTACCAGCTTGTTTTCCCCTCCACAGTGCCCTGCATTGGAGGAGGAGAAGCCTTGGCCATCATGCCAGTTGATGAATGCTGGCTGTGTTTCCCAGCTTCTCGAGTGAGACCTTTTATGCAGACCGTCTGGGTGGCCCAGACTTGCCCCGACTGCTGCTGGTTTCCAGGCTTCCTCCCTCCAGCCCCCCAGCCACTGTGTGTGCCTCATGTGCTGCTGAGGGGCACTTGTGGGGCTCTGCCTCCTGCTGCACACTCATCCGCGGCACCCCCCTCCACATCCCAGATGCCCTGTTCTACTGACCCGCGTCTCTGTCCTCCACCCTCTACACCTGATTGTAGGCAGGAGAAAAACACGCACTCTGAGCTGGTAAGTTTGGGGCTTTTTAGATATTAAGGGTAAAACAATTAAAAAATATATTTTAAAAATTACTTATCACATATACAGTGTTCTGTACTCCTGCACGCCAGAAAAGGGT
The DNA here is from genome assembly GCF_903995435.1 of Acomys russatus. Lineage (NCBI taxonomy): Eukaryota > Metazoa > Chordata > Mammalia > Rodentia > Muridae > Acomys > Acomys russatus. Next base: position 9,789,288 of record NC_067167.1, on the reverse strand, counting down.
GCCAGATCTCGATGGTGGTGAGCCACCGTGTGGTTGCTGGGAATTGAACTTGGGCCTTTTGGAAGGACAGACAGTGCTCTTAACCTCTGAGCCATCTCCCCAGCCCTAAAAAATACTTTTATTGTACTTAATGATTTCAGTCATTACCCCAAGTAGGCCAGGGTTTTATTTTATAAAGTGATAATGAATGTATTGCTAAAACAGTGTTCCAAACCAATGTAGAATGCAACTAGTTATATGTAAAACTACATACAGACTCCAGGCACAGTGGCACATGCTTGTAATCTCAGCGCTTGGGGAGGTAGAGGCAAGGTGGTCTATAAAGTGAGTCCAGGACAGCCGAGGCTACATAGAAAAACCCTGCCTCGAAGAACCAATAAATAAAGCTATACATCACTGGTATATACTAGAACGAAAAGGTATTTTAAGAATATTTTTAAGGGCTAGAGAGTTGGCTCAGAGGTTAAGAGCACTGTCTTGCTCTTCCAGAAGTCCTGAGTTCAAATCCTACCTAACCACATAATGGCTTATAAGCGTCTATAATGAGATCTGGTGCCCTCTTCTGGTGAGCAGGTGTATATGCAGGCAAACACTATACCTAATAAATAAATCTTAAAAAAAAAAAAAAAAAAAGAGTATTTTAAAATATTTTCTTAAAGTCCAATACACACAAATACGGAAACAAAAACTAAACAGAACTTCAGACATGTAGGATAAAGCAGTGAGCTTTAAAATGTCTTGTGAGGCCTGGGTGGTAGAAAGCACGCATGTGTTTGAAGCTGGGCGAGGTGGTGGTACACGCCTTTAGTTCCCACGCTTGGGAGGCAGAGGCAGGTATAAGTCTACGCAGTGAGTTCCAGGACAGCCAGTGCTGTATAGTGAGGCTCTGTCTCCAACAACAGACCCTCCAAACTTAGAAAGGAGCCTGTGGAGGCAGAGGCGTGCCTTCACATACAGAGCAATACTGGTCAGTAATTTTTTTTTTCTCTGAGATTTTAACTATTTGAGTCTTGACCCCACACACAGTGTAATAAAATCTTAAGTACTTGGCCAGCTTTACAGTTGCTGTGTTAGCCTTCCTGTGTTCATCATTTACCAGACCCCCTTCTCAGCCTGTGACCTTTAACCTATGACCTTAGCCCACTGATTGTGTCTTTGACTAGAAAGTAAAGGTGATTGCTAAATTACAGTGCCTCACACTGTGCAATTGGGAGAACTTCAGCAGAAGGTTTTTTTGTTTGTTTGTGTGTTTTGTTTTGTTTTCTCCAAAGTGAGGGAAACCTAATTTAAAACCTAGTTTTAAAACTCTAGGAAGAGCCAGGCGTGGTGGCTCACGGCTTTAATCCCAGCACTTGGGAGGCAGAGGCAGGTGGATCGCTGTGAGTTGGAGGCCAGCCTGGTCTACAAAGCTAGTCCAGGACAGCCAAGGCTAACGCAGAGAAACCGTGTTTGAGGGTAAAAAACAAACAAACCAACCAAAACTCTAGGAACGGGGGCTGGTGAGATGGCTCAGCAGACAGCAGTGCTTGTTACCAAGCTGATGAACTGACTCGGGCAGATTTCCCTCTGATGTCCTCAACTGTGCTGTGGCAGGTGCCCCCCCCCCCCCCCCCCAAAAAAAAAATCAGGTAAGGAAAGAAAATCCCTGGGAAGTCAGTATGAAAATAGCACATTGAAACCCACTCTGTATAAGTTAATTCATGCCTGTAACACCAGGTCCTGGGAGAGAACAGTGTCACACTTGGATAGGTGTGTCCGGTGGTTTGGAGGGGGGCTGTCAGTGTGTAGAACGTGAGTGAACACTTGAGAGTAGGTAACAGGGATGGGAAAGGTTCTAGAGGTTTCCATATGTAGCCGCAGTGAGAGTCGACACATCCTCTTTGAGAATGGCCTTTGCTTTTCGTTAAAGAAAGATTTCCAAAGCTTTCTGGACATGGCCACTTTTCACTTAAATTCTTTTCATTTCTCTTGTCCTGCAGCCATATCAGAAAAGCCAACTTCAAAAGCTGCCAGCAATGAACGGCTCTGAAGACCCCCCTGGGTCGTATGACTTCGACCTGATCATCATTGGAGGAGGCTCGGGAGGACTGGCAGCAGCTAAGGTAAGGTCCCCTGTGCTGTGGCATCTGGTCCGTGATAAAGGGACCACTTTATAAATTGCTTTTCCAAACTGAAATGTTGGATCTTCATGAAAAAAAGTTCAGAGCCCCAGTGATTTAGGGCACACTTCATTTCATTTAAAATTTATTTCTTGTTGTTTTTCAAGGATAGTAAAGGTGTGTGGAACTGGTTTGAAATTACATACATTTTCTTTTAACTAACATTTGGGGTCCCCCCCGCCACTTTGATCTCTATAATTCCTCTTCTCCAATAAACAGTTTGATTTCTTTTTTGGTTTTTCGAAATAGAGTCTCTCTGTGAAGCCTTGGCCGTCCTGGACTCGCTTTGTAGACCAGGCTGGCCTCGAACTCACAGCGATCCACCTGCCCCTGCCTCCCAAGCGCTGGGATTAAAGGCGTGCGCCACCATGCCTGGCTCAGTTTGATTTCTTAAACTTGATTAAAACTAATTTACCTCTGATGTATATGGGGGCGATTTGAGAATGGCCACTCAGTCCTGGGCTTGACTGGGAAGAACATCTGCCCCCAGCATCCTTCAGATACAGGAAGTGCTGCTGCCTCTGTGAACTTGAGGCCTGCCATCCTTCCCAGAAGTGATCACAGACCTCTAAGGTGCTGCCTACGTCAGCCTGTAAAGGTGGCCCCGAGATGCCCCCCTTGAACTGAGTCACTTTGCTGAAGGACACACGGCTTCCGTCCTTGCTCTCCAGTAACCTTTGCAGGTTCAGTGGCTGGTACTTCACAGCTACTCTGAGGAAGAGATTCCTTTAAAGATGTTGCCTCAGGGCTGGAGAGGTGGCTCAGTGGTTAAGAACACCGGCTGCTCTTGCAGTGCACTGGGGTTCAATTCCAAGCACCTATGTGGCAGCTCACAACTGTCCATGACTCCAGTTCCAGGGGACCTGACACCCTCACACCTATGCACAGAAAAATTAAAAAAAGTTGCCTTCCAGGGTACATGGTGAGACAAGCGCCTAGGTGTTTTCCAGGTTTACTGTCTGGGAGGAGTCATGCAGGAGTCATCCAAGGCCTGCTAGCTGTTTTAACAGTTTCACAGCTACAGTCTGTAATTGGAGGCTGCCTGAGTGTCTTGGCTTTGTCCTAGAGCTGAGCTAACAACGCGATGTGCTAGGTTCCCAGACCTGGATCTAAGCCTAGTCCTGCTTCAGGCTCTAGAGCGTAGAAACTGCAGACGGGTGCTCGCCCCCAGGCCCAGCCTATTGCTAACCTAACCATTTGAATAATTTTGTTTCCCAGGAGGCAGCCAAATTTAACAAGAAGGTGCTGGTCTTGGATTTCGTCACACCCACTCCTCTGGGAACTAGATGGGGTGAGTTTCTGAGATGCTGCACGTGTGATTTCCCCCGGTGGTGATGGCAAGGACTCCAGAGGTCCAACTTAAAAAAAAAAACAACAAAGATTAGAAATGACAAAATGCAAAATTCTCGTGTGATCCGGTTAAATGCTGTAGATTAGGTTCGACAGATGCCCTGACCACAAGCTAGCTTAAAGGTCGATGCAGGATCTGTTACACAGTGGAGAAGCTTCCTAGGCATTCTTTCTCCAGACGTACCTCCTGTGTTCAGAGGTCTCATCACATAAGCCAGCCATAGCCGTTCTGAGTCTTGGTGAATGAATACATGTTGGCTGCTCATTGGTCGAATGTGTGTCAACGACCTGTGGACCAGGAGCCTGGGGCTGTCGCGGTGAACTCGCTGTAGAAGTTCCTGCCCCCGTAGAACTTAGACGTTAGTGGGAAACGAGATGAGTGAGAACTTCACTGGTGGTGACAGGTACTGAAAAGAGGGGCCTCCTGGGTAGAGGAGGGGTCAGCTATGGGGGTGGTAAGGCAGCGTTCTGAAGAGGTGCCCCCTAGAGGCGCTGCAGGAGGGGATGGGACCAATGGGCTAAAGGCTGACGTAGGACTTGCAGGCAGTGTTCGTTAGCGTTCTCACAGAGCAGATCCAGAGGCTCCTAGGCAGATGGTGGGTATAGCAGGGTTGTTGGAGCTGCGCACAATAAGTAAAAATAGAAAGGGGAAAAAAAAAAAAGGCAGTTCAGACTGCACAGCACTTACAGGCCAAGTTGGGGACTTCCAGACCAGTGAATGGGGGGACAGGTAATGGGGTCCTTTGAGGAGTTGAGGGAAGAGAAATGGTCAGTACCTTTTATAGAGATCATTAACTGCTCACATCAGCAGCAGGCAGTGGCAGTACAGCCAGATAAGACCGCAGCGGGCAGCCTATTAGCTCTCATACAGGTGATCTTGGTGCTGGATCTAGTCCCTGACCTGTGGAATTTGGACTTCCTGGTGACACAGCGCAGCAGGCATGGGGGTGTGGTATTTTCCTCAGAGGACATGCCTTTGAACGATGTGCTCCATAGCCACCTCCCTCCCTGCCTGCACTTTGTTCTGATGGAAATAAGTGATCTCTATGTTCTGTAAGCTTTGAGATTACTGTTTTGGGGGAGAGGATTTTTCACATAGGAGTTCTTTGGCGAATCAGTGAAAACTGTAGGCTGCTTCCTCAGGAATTTCATGAACACCCAATTTCATGCGTATTTCAGACCCGCTTGGTGTACCCGCTCCTCCGTTTCTGTGTGTAGATTCAGCAGTAGGTAAAGGGTTGGGCCCAGAGTAAAGTTTCAAGTTCTGCATCACCGTCGACCATTTTGAGTCTGGAAGTTACAGAAGTTGCGGGAATCTGTCTGTTTTGTTCCAGAGTGACTTCTCTTTGCTCCGTACATTGGGCTCCATGGCCTTGGAAATGGAATGAGGGTTAGGAACAAACTTCAACAGTGTTGGCTGCATTCCAGCAGCAACAACAGTAACAACAACAATAGTAATGACGGTGTCTCCTTGCATCTTAATACTCCGGCTTCTTTGAGGCCCCCAGTGGGTTACGAACTGACCTCTCTGTTGTTGCAGGTCTCGGAGGAACATGTGTGAACGTGGGTTGCATACCCAAAAAACTGATGCACCAGGCAGCTTTACTAGGACAAGCCCTGAAGGACTCGCGCAACTATGGCTGGAAAGTCGACGACACAGGTGTGGGGGGGGGGGGGGAGGGGCTTCTGAGCTGTGGTCTTGCAGTGTACCAGCTGGCTACCTGAAGCTCTGTTCTGAGATGGGGTCTGCTAGTAGCCCAGGTTGGCCTGGGTTAGCACCAGGGCTGTAAATGGTAACATTTCAGAACCCTCAGAGCTTATGGGATGTGGTGACTGGCGCTCAGGGCTGTGGGCAGTACTTAATCGTTTGGGGCTAGGCAGGCAGGCTCTTCCAGGCTCCCCACAGCATCTGCCTCCAAATATCTTGGCTCCATAGCCCCTAAAGTGAGCTGCTCTCTCTTTGTTTATGTGCATTGGTATTTTGTCCACTTGGTGTCTGTGTGAGGGTGTTGGACACAGTTGGTGAGCCCCTATGTGGGTGCTAGGAATCGAACTCCGGTCCTAGCAGCCAGGGCTCTTATCATGTTGCCAGTCCCCGAACCTGCTCTAGGTCTAACTTTTTTTTTTTTTTTTTAATCGAGACAGGGTCTCTCTGTGTAGCCTTGGCTGTCCTGGACTCGCTTTATAGACCAGGCTGGCCTCGAACTCAGGGATCCATCAGCTTCTGCCTCCCCAGTGCTGGGATTTAAGGCGTGCGCCACCACGCCCGGCTTAGGTCTAACATTTTATGATGTGCGAATCAAAGGTCTGTAGTTTATTCTCCATAAAGCCACAGACCAATTCTGTGCGGTCGTGCCAATTCAGGAAGCACACTGTTAAGTACTACAGGCCTGGCTCCATCGTGTGCTCAGAGGCCAAGCTGCTTGATCAGTACGTTTTCTTGAGAGAAGCCTCTGTCTGTGTAGTTTCCTCTTAAGCCACAGCCTCCCTAGGGCTTGTTTCCTCCATATCTCCTGAGTGTATTTTATCTGTTGTCTGTTTTCTTCAAGTCATTTCTAACAGTGATTAACCATAGACTAAAGGTTGATTCCCCCCCCCCTCCCTTTCCTTTGTATTCCTGGCTGTCCTGGAACTCACTCTGTAGACCAGGCTGGCTTCTGCCTCCCGAGTGCTGGGATTAGAGGTGGTTTTTTTTTGTTTTTTTGGTAAAGATTTACTTACCTATTTAATGTATGAGTGTTTTAGCTGCACATACACCTGAATGCCAGAAGAGGGCGTCAAATCACAGTATAAATGGTTGTGAGCCACCATGTGGTTGCTGGGAATTGAACTCAGGACCTCTGGAAGAGCAGGTGGTGCTTTTAACCACTGAGTCACCTCTCCAGCCCTGAGGCTTATTATTTTTAAGACTGAATTTTTTTTTTTTAAAGATTTTATTTTATTTATTATGTACACAGTGCTCTGCCTGAATGTAACACCTGCACACCGGAAGAGGGCAGCAGATCACATTGTATAGATGGCTGTGAGCCACCATGTGGTCGCTGGGAATTGAACTCAGTGACTTCTGGAAGAGCAGATAGTCCTCTCAACCTCTGAGCCATCTCTATTTTATGCCGTAGTCCAAGCTGGGACACACTGCTCAGTTAAGAGCCAGTGTAGGCATGTGCCTATCAAAAAAGATGGTTGACGTTTTGGAATCTAGTATTTAGTAATTAAAGAATGGAAACTTTTGTTTTTCCCAGGTGAAGGTTTGGGGACAATGAGATCCAAGCTCTCTGAATAAGGAACCAGCTAACTTGCAGATAAAGCAAGTGTTTGCGGGGGTGGGGGTTAAGGGGGGAGCAGGCGGCTAACATACAGTTTGTGGGGTAACCACTGAGCTGTTTTCATATTGTGAAAACAGCTTGATGGTATATAAATGAATTTGCCTATATTTCAGTAAAAGTAAACTGACTAAAATGATGACAGGCCTGTGGTTGTCACTCCACACCTGGCTAGAGCAGAGCCTTCCTGAGCCTGTTTCAGATGGAGTCCTAAGTCTTAATGGTACCCTGTTCCTGACAAATCGGTGTTTAGAGTCCAAAGTAAAACTACCAGTTCACCTCTCCAGTAGAGGAAGAGAAGCGTTTGGGGCGTAGTTTTGAATTCTGAGCGTGGGAAAGTGGCTTTTGTGCTCCAGGGGAACGTGTTCTGGCTTGGAACTGCCTGGCTCCGGGTGAGAGGCTGCCGAGAGGCTCATCGGGCGGTCGGGAGGACTAAACGGACTCTCTTCTCACGCAGTTAAGCACAACTGGGAGAAAATGACAGAGTCGGTGCAGAATCACATCGGCTCGCTCAACTGGGGCTACCGGGTAGCCCTTCGGGAGAAAAAGGTTGTCTACGAGAACGCTTATGGCAAATTCGTTGGTCCTCACAGGATCAAGGTAAAACTACAGTCTCTGCTCCTCCGCTGCTTTTTCAAAACACCTCTCATTGGTGTTTGGAGAGAAAACCATTTCAAATGTGTTTCAGAAAATCAAATAAGGCGTGAAGGTTAAGGCTGATGTGACTCAGATTGTCTAGTTTGGTTACTTCGCTGTCAGGCATCTTGGGGCCTTCTGTGGGGTGGGTGGGAGTTCAGGGTCCCAGGCCAGATTGGACGTGTGCCTCTGTCTGTCACTTGCTAGCACAAGGTAACTGTTGGGAGAACTGAGGGAGACCCTGTGTCAGCACCCTTTACGGACTGTAAAGTTTACTGACAGTGAGTTGACACTATTTCCTTTGCAGGCAACGAATAACAAAGGCAAAGAGAAAATTTATTCTGCCGAGAAGTTTCTCATTGCCACGGGCGAAAGGCCACGCTACCTGGGCATCCCCGGAGACAAAGAGTACTGCATCAGCAGGTAGGAAGAACGAGGGCGTGGGCTGTCCTTCCGTTTTGTTCTTTTTTGTTTTTGTTTTTGTTTTTCGAGACAGGGTCTCTCTGTGTTAGCCTTGGCTGTCCTGGACTCACTTTGTAGACCAGGCTGGCCTTGAACTCACAGTGATCTGCCTGCCTCTGCTTCACAAGTGCTGGGATGACAGGCGTGCGCCATCACGCCCGGACTGTTTTGTTCTTTAAACCTGCTTAGTTCATGTCTTTGATTTTGAATTCTTCGCCATATTTGTTCTTGGGGATTGGAAGAAAGAGAATAAGAGACGGACACGTTTTAACAATCGAAAGCTACTGTCATCCTGCCACTCAGGGTTAACACATTATATCGACAACACAGTGTAGATAGATTTGACATTTCTCTTTGCGTTTGAGATTAATTTATGTGTATTTTAAAACCTGGTGGGTATTCAGGAACATTTTGTTAAGTAAGTGTGGTCATGTGTACGTGAGTTTATTTTTTGCCAAGCAAGGATCACGTTCCTTGTTAATGCTAGGGCAGTAGAAAGAAAGGATCTGCTCAGATGGCCGTACATGGAGACCTTGGCCCCACTGCCCGGCTCCTCCAGTGGCCTCAGTACCCTGTAGAAAAAGCCCTCGAAAACATAGTCAAAATGTTTTTCCCATCAAGGGATAACACTACCAATATTTTTTTGTTGTTGTTGTTTTTCAAGACAGGATTGCTCTGTGTATCCCTGGCTGTCCTGGGTTCACTTTACTTTATAGACCAGGCTGGCCTCGAACTCATAGCGATCAGCCTGCCTCTGCCTCCTGAGTGTTGGGATTAAAGGTGTAAAGGTGTGTGCCACCACACACGGCCAACTACAAACACTTTTAAATCATTAAGACACATCGCCAGCCTCTGCCTTTTTGGATGCTTTTTTTTTTTTTTTTTTGGCCTGGGAATCCCTGCTGTGTTTTAGCTGCTCCCTTCTTTGAGAACTGTGACTTTCCTGATCCTGATACAGGGGCAGCTCTGACGCTTCTGTCCCGGCTACCTGTGATGTTAGTCTTGCTAGGTGTTTGGTTGTTGTAACCCAAGGACTAACTGGGGGGGGGCTTATGGGTAACAAACTCCCTCAGTTGGGGGTGGGGGTGGAGGGTACATGGGGTGGGCTTGGAAAGTAAGCTCAAGGCACTGGCCGTGACTCCTGACTGACTTCCTGGTTCACCATAGGTCACACCTTCCTGCGGTAGAAAGGATGGCGGCATCTCTGTGGTGGTCTTTTATAGGCTCTGGTCCTGTTCAGGGAGTTGGATATTTTTATGCCCTAACCATCTGTTAAAAAACCCTGTTTATCCTATGACACTCAGGGCAGAATATTGCCAGGAATTTTGATGTTTGGGCACACAGACATTCAGGCTCTAGCAAGCTCCTTTTCTGTTTTTTATTGTCTTAGAAATAGGGGTTCCCTGGGCTGGAGAGATGGCTCAGAGGTTAAGAGCACTGGTTGCTCTTCCAAAGGTCCTGAGTTCAGTTCCCAGCAACCACATGGTGGCTCACAAGCATCTGTAATGTGATCTGATGCCCTCTCCTGGCCTGCAGGCAGAGCAAGGTATACATAATAAATAGATAAGAGCACTGTATACATAATAAAGAAAGAGAGAAAGAAAAAAAAGAGGGGTTCCCTATGTTGCAGAGGCTGACCTTGCATCCCTGGGTCCCGATGAACTTCCTGCCTTAGCGCCCTCAGGAGCTGAGACTACAGGCCTGTGCCGCTGTGCCTGACGACTCATCAGTGTGATGGTGAGGGGCCGGAGAAGCTTAAGGCAGGGCCCAGACAAACTTAACCTCAGCACCCTCGAATCCATGGTCCCCCCGCTCCTCCCTCCCAAGTGCTGGCGTTATAAGGAGGCATCCTCTTACCCAGCTGCCCTCATACATCGCTTCTGTTTTTTCCTTTATTTTTTGGTTTTTGAGACAGAGTCTTTCTATAGACACCGGGCTGGCCTCCAACTCAGATGCTCCTGCCTCTGCCTTCATGGCAGCTGGGATTAAAGGCACCTGGCTAATTCTACAATCTCTTATCTCTTATGTATTTCTAACTCAATGACAAAATTGTTGTAGTTAAAATTTTATAACTAATTATATTACAAAGATTAGATTTTCAGAATTTTTTTTTCCTTCCCATCCTTTTTTTTTTTTTTGTTTTTTTTTTTTTTTTTGTTTTTCGAGACAGGGTCTCTCTGTGTAGCCTTGGCTGTCCTGGACTCACTCTGTAGACCAGGCTGGCCTCGAACTCACAGCGATCCGCCTGCCTCTGCCTCCCGAGTGCTGGGATTAAAGGCGTGCGCCACCACGCCCGGCTTCCTTCCCACTCTTGCTACTGGGTGTCCAGGTGAGAAGCAAAACTGATTTTCCACTCAGGAATGAAACTTGAGTGGAAGGTCAGTGTGGGTTTGTGGTTGCAAATGGTACAAAGCGGCTGTGACATCTGACACAGAACTCACCCTGTTGGCTGTATTTAGCCACCAGCATAGTTGAAAACCAGGTGAGTGTTTCCAACAAAGAATAGTATCTAAGACCTTGTAGCGTTTTCTCACATTATACGCATAATGTCTACCAAGTGTTTATAACATTAAAAGTTCTCCTTTGAGCTCGGTGTGGTGGCGCACGCCTTTAATCCCAGCACTCGGGAGACAGAGGCAGGTGGATCGCTGCGAGTTTGAGGCCAGCCTGGTCTACAGAGTGAGTCCAGGACAGCCAAGGCTACACAGAGAGAAACCCAGTCTTGAAAAAATAAACAAAAAACCCAACAAAACAAAAGTTCTCTTTCTTAGCAAAGTGGAAAATACTTGCATCATTATTTATATGCGACCTTTTTCCTCTTTCTCCTTTACTTTTTCAGTGATGATCTTTTCTCCTTGCCTTACTGCCCGGGTAAGACCCTGGTGGTTGGAGCGTCCTATGTTGCTTTGGAGTGTGCAGGATTTCTTGCTGGTATCGGCTTAGACGTCACTGTGATGGTTCGGTCCATCCTCCTGAGAGGATTTGACCAGGACATGGCCAACAAAATTGGTGAACACATGGAAGAGCACGGCATCAAGTTTATAAGGCAGTTCGTTCCCATTAAAGTGAGTGGGTTTTCTATGGGGCTGTTGGCTTTCCATCCGTGGTGAAAGGCAGTAAGACGGGATGGGTGGTATACGCAGACCTTTGAGCATCGTAAACCGTCAGGAGCTCTGTGTCGGTGGGGTGGACCAGCGTAGGCTTCACTGCTGCCTCATGCCCATTGCTCCCCACACACCAGCGACCCTGTGCTTCTTTTCCGTTTAACTGCATTCCTTCCTGTTGCTGCCCTGGTCTGCCGTACTTGGTACTGCTCACACCCCTATAACTCTGTGGGTACACACATCTACACAGGTGATGAAATGTGGCTGGGACAGAGCTTGGTGGCGGAGTGCACTCCTAATAAGCAGAAGGCTCTAGTCTATGCCAGTACACACCTGTACTCACACACGTGCGCTACAAGGTCAAGTCCATCACTTAGCATCTCAGACCAGCAATTTCCTCTAGTGAGGGTGACAGTTGTTGGGGTTTTGGTAAAGTTTAAAAATGCTAGACCGGTTGTTTTTCTCTCACTGGATTAAGCTTGTGTGACTAAGTCTCTTAGTGCTGACAAGTAAGAGTCACATTTTGGGAGCTAGCCTCACCTGTCCGATGCTCTGTCACTTTGCTGCCCTATGCCTTAGGGAGAATGGCTTACCCTCCCAAGGCTTAAGTCGCTGCAGGTCCGCGTTTCTTGTGAGGCGCTGGCCAGGGTGTCTCAGGAGCTAGAGCACAGTGTGGCACAGGGTGGTCCTACTGTGAGAGCTGGGCTTTGGCTTTCCTGAAAGTTGCCAATACTGCATTCTTGTAGTTCAGCAATTCTCCACCCGTGGATCATAACTTCCGTAGGGATTTAACGACCCTTTCAGGGGTCACCTAAGACCCACCGGAAGACAGATATTATTTATTTATTCATTTTTTGGTTTTTCAAGACAGGGCTTATCTGTGTAGCCTTGACTGTCCTGGACTTGATTTTGTAGACCAGGCTGGCCTCGAACTCACAGCGATCCATCCGTCGGCCTCTGCCTCCTGAGTGCTGGGGTTGCAGGTGTGCTCCCGGCTTACAGTACAGCTTATAACAGCATCAAAATTACAGTTTGAAGTAGGAATGAGCACTGGGCTAGCTGGTTTTAGGGCACACATGTAGCCCCAGTATTTGCATCAGGCCACAGTTAGGAGACAAATGTGTGTCGTGCCGTGGGAAGTATCCGCTATTCTGAAATGTAGCAGCCTCCGGAATAACACCGGCATTCAAGCACAAGAGCCCAAGTTCAAATCCCAGCACTCACCTACAGAATGCTGGGTAATGACCCTGGAGGCGGCAGGAGCGGACGCTCTAGGCTTTTCCATTTCTTTCCCACTTTTCCCTCTGTATTTCTCTGTTTTAAGAATTATTTGAAGCTTTTTTTTTTTTTTTTTTTTTTTTTTGAGAAAAAGCCTCTCAGGCAAACTGTTAGCAAGGTAAATGAAAGAGGTGCTGATGATAATGTTGTTACACGGGGAGGGGTGTAAAGCCCTTTCTCGCTGAGTACTCAGCAGATAGAAAGGGGAGAAACAGTTGTCCCCACCGTCTGCCCTTGTTTCAGAACAAAACTTGATTACTTTTACAGGTTGAACAAATTGAAGCAGGGACACCAGGCCGACTCAGGGTAACCGCGCAGTCCACAACCAGTGAGGAGACCATGGAGGGCGAATTTAACACAGTAAGGAATGGGCCCAGGTCAGGCGGAGTCCTTACTAGGGTTTGTTACCTACGTCAGATGACTTCTCTTTCTAAAATGCCCCCTTCTTTGCATATTCTAAGACATCTCAGCTACTCTGATAGTAGGATTTATTTTGGCACAAGGATGACTTCCACCATCCTCTCTGAAAGTTAATATACGTCAAGTGGCCACAGGCAGGCAGGCGTTGCTAATGAACCAGATTTTCTGGCCATGGTCTTCTCTGTTTGTCTGCCATGGACTGTGCTGCTTGTTTTTAAGTTTGTCTAACTTAATTAAGGCAGTAATTCCTTTTCTTTTAAGAATTGCCAAGAGATGTTTTCTGTGTCCAAAGACTTTAAAAGCTAAAAGGTTTTAATCAGCTTTAACCCTTGAATTTTTATTAATGAAATGTGTTCTGCAGGTCTGGGGTTAAGTGGCTCATGCCGTGGTTTCTGTTAACAGTTCATTATTTTTTTCAGGTGTTGCTGGCAATAGGACGAGATTCTTGTACGAGAAACATTGGCTTAGAGACCGTGGGTGTGAAAATAAATGAAAAGTAAGGAGGCGGACACAGCGCAGTGACTCACTGTTTTTCTCAGCCTTTGCCTTTTGAAGTAGTCTCCCCAGGAGTGAACGTTTTGAAGAGTTCTGAAAGAACCTGCCAAATCAATGGGGTGGGGGTGGAGGGTGGGCGCGGGGCAGAGGCAGGGTGGGGGCAGGGTAGGGTTGGGCATTGGGAGCGGATTGTTCAGACTTAGGATTTTCTCTCTCTCTCTCTCTCTTTCTTTCTTTCGTTTTTCGAGACAGGGTCTCTCTGTGTAGTCCTGGCAGTCCCGGACTTGCTTTGTAGACCACGCTGGCCTTGAACTCACAGGGATCCACCTGCCTCTGCCTCCCTAGTGCTGGGATTAAAAGTGTATGCCACCACCACGCCCAACTCGGTTTTTTTTTTTTTTTTTTTTTTTTTAAGATTTTTCATGTTTTGTTTTTAAAGTAGTGCCAGGATTTTGGCTAAGCACCTTGACTCCTGCGCACTGTTCTGTTTTTAGTAACTAGAACATTGTTCTCCTGGGGAGGAAAGACGGTGCCGTTTAACATCACTAATGTTGGCGGTTGACGGTTGCAGGACTGGAAAAATCCCTGTCACAGATGAAGAGCAGACCAATGTGCCTTACATCTACGCCATCGGTGACATTCTGGAGGGCAAGCTGGAGCTGACGCCTGTCGCCATTCAGGCGGGGAGGTTGCTGGCTCAGAGGCTGTACGGGGGCTCCGCTGTCAAAGTGAGCTTTGCGCCGTCACCCGCCGAGACACTGTTTTTATCATTGTTTTGTCTCTCTTAATTATTTTTTTCTCTGTTTGACACAGTGTGACTATGAAAATGTCCCGACAACTGTATTTACTCCTTTGGAGTATGGCTGTTGTGGCCTCTCTGAAGAAAAAGCTGTAGAGAAATTTGGGGAAGAAAATATTGAAGTGAGTTCTCCTTTTCCTTCTTTTTTTATGTTTCTTTTTTCAGAGATTCAAATTGGTTTCAAATGCATAGAAGAAAAGTGCAATTATAAGTAGATTAGTGAGCATGTGTATAATTTCTTAACTTTTATTTTTTCTAGCGATTTATTTATTTTTATTTCCTGTGTATGGGTGTTCTGCCTCTGTGTATTTCTATACCACATGTGTACCCTTGGAGGCCCGAAGGCATCAGATCCCTCAGAACGGGAGTTACAGATGGTTGGATGGTTGTGAGGTGCCAGGTGCACGCAAGCTTCCGCCATCCTCTCTGACTTAGTACACTGTATGTCAGGTGGCCACGGCTAGGCGGACGTTGCTTATGAGCTAGACTCGCTAAGGGGATGCTGGGAAAGTAGCCAGATATTCTTAACTGCTGAGTGTCACCTCCAGTCTGTGAACATCTTTCTGTCCACTGTCCAGTTCTGTACGTATTAAAGTGCTGAGGAGCTGGATAATGAAAGAGCGCTGTGTGCAAGCACAAGAGCCTGAGTTCAGATCCCCAACACTCACTTAAGAGACTGGGTGTGGCTGTGCCCTACTTTAAAAAAAAAAAAAAACCAGCATTGGGGGTGGGGACGGGGACAAGCAGTATTGACAGGATGAGTGCTGGACCTATGCTGGCTGCTAGCCTCACCAGACAATGGTGTGTCCAGGTTCAAGGGAATAAGGTAGGGGTAATAATAATAAATTACATTATACATAGAATAGCGGCCTGCTTTGGTATCCTCATGGGTACACAAGACCCGCAAAAGTGTTACCTCCCCAATTTTGTTTGTGGGTTTGCTTTTTTTGTTTGGTTTTGGTTTTGGGTTTTGAGACAGGGTCTCTCTGGATAGCCTTGGCTGTCCTGGACTCTCTTTGTAGACCAGGCTGGCCTCGAACTCACAGCAATCCACCTGCCTCTGCCTCCTGAGTGCTGGGATTAAAGGCGTGTGACACCACGCTTGGCTTTAGTATTTATAGTTTAAGGTTCTTAGCAGTTCACGTTCGTTTAGTCAGATTTTCTTACTTTGATTTGCTATATTCCATATAAAAGTAATGTTTGCATTGAAGAAATTTTTAACAACTTAATTAAAGGAATAGGAAACAACAACTCAGATTATGTCTGTAATGTAGCATTTTGGGACATTTCATTAATCTCCTCCCTGTGTGATTTTGTGGTATCTGAGCTCTGGCTTATCGAAGCACTGATCTCTCATACCCCAATTTACCCTGGGGTTAGTGGCTAGAGAAAACAGTAGGCTGTCACCCACAAGACACATCAAAAAGAGTCCCTGTCCTCTGGCTCCCCTGCACTTCCTTCCTTGGATAAGGTCCCAGGAGGAGGTTTCCGGAAGCAGGAAGCGAGAGAACCAGCGGCTCTGTGGTTGCTGAAGTTGTCCCTGCCGTTTCCCGGGCTCTTGTGTGCAGGTGTCATTCCTCTAAGCCAGCGGCTCTCAACCTTCCTAACGCTGCGGCCCTTTAATGCAGTTCCTCATGTGGTTGGTGGTCACCCCAGCCATAAAGTTACTTCATTGCTATTTCATAACTAATTTAAATTTGCTACTATTATGAGTTGTAATGTAAACACATGATATATGGGGATATATCTGATATGTAACTTACAGTGGTTTCTTTTATTTATTTATTTAGAACGAATAATACAAACTCCTATGTAGACCAGTCTGGCCTCACACTCACTTCCACCTGCTTCTGCTTCCTATGTGCTGGGATTAAAGGCGTGCGCCACCACGTCCTGGCTTGTGTTCTTTTATGTAAGACAGTATTCAGGAGGCTTCTTTCTTCCTTTTCTCGTTCCTTTTGTTATATTATTTAAGGTTTACTGGTCATGTTGAAACAAGAGTCATCAGAGGAGCTCTAGCGGAGTCCCGAGCTATTTTTGCTTTTTGACCAAGTCCGGTTTATTCTGTGAACTTTATTAGCAGCGCTAGCATTAAAGGGCCTCTCTGTCTGCTGCTCGACAACTTCCTGTTTCAGGAAACAGGTCTGAACGGTGCTTTTGTCTTCCCAGGTTTACCACAGTTTCTTTTGGCCGTTGGAATGGACGGTTCCATCCCGGGATAACAACAAATGCTATGCAAAAATCATCTGTAATCTCCAAGACAGCGTAAGTGCAGCATGATCCTTACGGTGATGTTTAGCTTTTGGGACAGCTCATGTGACCATGAGAAATGTGTGCCGTTCCTTTACTGTCTCACCCGTTGGTGTCCCCAGCCCCGAGGACACTGTTTGAGGCAAGCAAGGGTGTCGGCCCTCCCGCTTGCTGCCCACTCACCATTCCAGGCGCAGAGCCCCACTACAGGCACAGGACACCCTTGAGTAAAGGAAATCAAGGGCCGCTTGGATTTTTTCTGTGTTGATAATGAAGAGCAGTGAAGTCCTCGCCCTCCGGGGTGTGGGATGGGGTGTGGGGTGGGAGAAAGCACCACAGAGAAACCTAGGTGTGCTGCAGCTGGCACTGCAGAGAAGGCTGTGGTGGGAAGAGCGCTGGCGGAGGTGGAGATGGCAGCACCCTGCGGCAGTAATGACCAAGCCTGAGGGCAGCCGCTCCAGCCCACGGTGGGAGCCAATGCGTTAGTGGTCGTCCAACCTTCTGCCCGTTTCCACACAGGAAGAGACATTTTATATCATATCCCAGGGCACATGAACGCATACACACTCTTTTTAAATATTGCATCCGAAACTGAATTCTTTTCAACTTTTGTAAACCGAAAGTTGTAGGGCATTGCCTTGGACGCAAAAGTCATCACTGAGGCAGGCATTTAGTAAATGAATATACTAGGCCAGCTCCTTGACGTAAGGAAGAATTATGTGCCGTTTTCTCTGTCTCTTTAGATATAGGTTGGTTTTTTTCTTTAGTTGGTTGGTTTTGGTTTGGTTTGGTTTTTTTTAAGACAGGTCTCTCTGTGTAGCCTTGACTAACCTGGACTTACTTTGTAGACCAGGCTGGCCTCGAACTCACAACGATTCACCTACCTCTGCCTCCCGAGTGCTGGTATTTAAGGCATGCGCCACCACGCCCGGCAGATATGTTTTGTTAAAGCATGGTGTATCTGAGTGTGTCATCTGACTTCACAATGCCTGAATCTCCTTGGCTTTAGATAGCAGGTAGTGAGTGTTCTACGTGAGAGACAGTTGAATAGAAGCACACACACACACACACACACACACACGGCACCGCGCAGGCCAGTGAGCCCCAGTGCTAGTGTGTAAGAGATGAGCAGCGCACACAGTTTACAGCAGCGCCCATCCCTGAGCGCATGCTAGCACACAGGTGACGGCTGCTGCTCGTTCTGCCCGTCCTGGGCCTGAGGAAGCAGAAGCAGGTGGACGCCTAGTCCAACGATGTCCTTAGCTGACGGCAGAGCTGTCAGTGGCCTGCCAGTCATCGTGGCAGGCCTGCGGGTGTGCTTTACTGTTTTGTTTCACCCCAAGTCGTGCCTCTTCTGAAGTTGGGGTCTCTTGACTGTTCAGGGTTTGGTTCTTGCTGTGTGTCTACGCACTGCTTTGTGATTTAACTAAAGGAGTTAACAGCAAACAACCTGGTACCGTCTACTTTTAATGTCATTTTTTTTTTTTTGAGTCTTTTAAATGTCTTCAGGAATACAGCACATGGGTGTTCCTTATTCACACCCCAAACCCCCAGTTGTCTCATGTCACGTATGTAACAAGACTGGCGGCAGAGGGACCTTGGACGGTTTTTAAATATTTACACAACTGATTTTTTTTTAAGTTTATTTTTTATTTCACGTGCATTGATGTTTTGCCTGCACGTATGTCTGTATGCGGGTGTTGGATCCTCTGGAACTGGAGTGACAGACAGTTGTGAACTGCCATGTTGGTCCTGGGATTTGAACCCAGGTCCTCTGGAAGAGCAGCCAGTGCTTTTTATTGCTGGGCTATCTCTCCAGCCCCAGAGGTTCCAGTTACATGCGACTGATTTTGTTTATGGTTTTTATTTACCCTTTGGCGGTTCGTAATGCAGCCCATGGCCTCTGGTTGTCTCAATGGTTCTGGGCAGAGTGAGACTGGTCTAGTCTGTCAGCCCTGAAGATGCACCACTGAGCTGGGGAGTGCATACAGCTTCCTTGTTTTTGGTTTTTCTAGACAGGGTTTCTTTGTGTAGCCTTGGCCAACCTGGACTCGGTTTGTAATCCAGGCTAGCCTTGAACTCACAGAGATCCACCTGCCTCTGCCTCCCTGAGTGCTGGGATTATAGGTATGCGCCACTGCACCCAGCATGACTTATCTTCTTGACAGAGATAATCTATCTACAATAATTCCCACACAGGTATTGCAAAGTTTTCAGGCATTTCCCTCTTGTGTGCCTGTGGAAGGTTCTAGAAAACCCAGAACGTCAGCTAAATGATCTTGAAATTTGAGTGCCTTCCTTTATGTCTCAGTCACCATGGGTCATTTGTAAAGTGCCAGGACAACCAGGGAACCTGAGGACACTGCCCTCTGCTAGCGTTTTCTGGAATGGCTGTGTGGCTAAGGTGCTGTAGGCGCGGCACTTTTCCAGTTGTTCCTCCGTTGCCCTCCATTGGTGTTATCCTCTTGATTGATGTTCCCACGCTCCCTATATCTGCCCATCCGCGGGTGTGCCATTGCCCTCCGCAGCACATAGTGTGAACAGCGCAAAGCAGCTGTTTCGGGGGGGGGGGCGGGGGCGGGCTTCTCCAAACATCCTGGGGAAGTCCCCGGGCTGTGGGAAGAGAAGGGAGAAGCTGGCCTATTCCACCTCACTCTGTTCTGCATCGTAGGAACGTGTCGTGGGCTTTCACGTCCTGGGTCCAAATGCTGGAGAAGTGACGCAGGGCTTCGCGGCTGCGCTCAAGTGTGGACTGACGAAACAGCAGCTGGACAGCACCATCGGCATCCACCCTGTCTGCGCGGAGGTAAGTCCTGGGCGCCTCCTGGAGCCACTGAAACATGCCCACTGTTGACACTCAAGAGCGCCAGGCCCCGGGCTCTCTGGCCTTCCTGTTGCTGTTTTTTTTTTTTGAGCTACTTGGTACCTGAGAGTGTGGCGGTGACTTGTGGCCTCGGAAGGCTCGCCTTCTGGACTTGAGGGTCCCCTTTTCATGACGCACTGCCGCTGGTATAAACTAGAGACTTCTGCCCTGCAGGTAAAAACTTGCTGAGAGGGACTTGAAGAAACTGGCCTTATGCCTTTTGTTTATCTGGGCAGCTCACAGCTTCCTTTCCAGTATTGAGGGCTCCAAGGCTGTCAGGTCTGAGTTGGTGGCTAGCCTAGGCTATATAGAAAGCTCCAGGCCGGTCAGGGCTACATAGTGAGACCCTGTCTCGAGGGAGTTATGTGGGAGAACTCAAGATGGTTTAGTGTGGGCTAGTAATGGCATCTGTTATCTGTGTTCCACAGACGTATGCTGTGCTTGTGTGTGCATGCATATAGGGAGGTAGATCTGTGTGCGTTATTAATAGATTATATATATATTCTGCGGCTCATATCTGGTTGGCCTCTGTTTCCAGTTGTGTTTGTAAAGCTGAACTCGTGGTTGAATATATGTCAGCCTTAAAAAAGACTCATAAAGGGAGGGAGCTGAAGAAGTGCCTTGATGAGTGAAGCGCTTTTTGCATAAAATAGGACCTGGGGCACTATGGTATGGTAGTGTGGGGTGGGAGAGAGTGTGGGGGGCAGGTCAGAGGGTCAGGGGGTGGAGACATGTAGATCCTGGAAGCAGGCTCTGCAAAAGACTATCTAAAAATACAAAGTAGAAATCAATAGAGGAGCCGGGTGTGGTGGCGCACACCTTTGATCCCAGCACTCAGGAAGCAGAGGCAGGCGGATCGCTGTGAGTTCAAGGCCAGCCTGGTCTACAAAGCGAGTCCAAGACAGCCAGGGCTACACAGAGAGACCCTGTCTTGAAAAACCAAAAAAGGAATCAATAGAGGAAGACATTGACGTTGCATGATGCTTGCCTCCACCCCAGCAGGCGTGCGTACACACGAGTGTGCGCAAATACACATACACACAAAAAGGCTTGGGTGTAACTTGGTAGAGTGCTTGCCTCAGCATGCATAAGGCCACAGGTTCAATCCCAGCACTGCATAACATGGCCATGATGGCACACCCCTGTAATCCTAGCACTCAGATAGAGAGGCAGGAGGATCACAAGTTTGAAGTCATCCTTAGCTACCTAGTGGATTTGTACCGAGCATAGGCTAGAGACCCCATATTTAAAACAAACAAAAGCACAGAGACGGAAACACACTGCGCTGCTGTGTGCTTCGCCTTCCTGTCATTAGGAATGGTGTCCTCCAGAGTCATGCGTACCGGCTTGATTGGAAACAGAAAATACTGACATGTTTCACTAAACGACCACGGCAGAGTTACTAGAGCATAGTCAGAAACTGCTGTTTTTGTCATAAACAAAACAAAACAAAACCCCCTCCAAAAAACCGATTCTTCAAAAAACTATAAAGACTGAGAGTCTAGATGAATACTATTTGGTTGGTTGGTTGTTGGTTTTTTTCAAGACAGGCTTTCTCTGTGTAGCCTTGGCTGTCCTGGAACATGTTTTGTAGACCAGGCTGGCCTCGAACTCACAGAGATCCACCTGCCTCTGCCTCCCGAGTGCTGGAGTTAAAGGTGTGCGCCACCACAGTCCGGCTTAGATTAATGCTCTTTGGCCATATTTTTAATTCAGTGCAGTGACACAGACTGCCTGTGTCGGGAAAGTGCCAGTGAATTTTGTTTTCTTAGAGCATACTAACAGTGCTACAAACAAGTTTATGTGAGAAAGCGGGAATTAGCTGGCGAGATGGCGCAGCAGTTCAAAGCCTATACTCCTTTTGCAGATGGCCTGAGTTCAGTCTCTTAACACCCGTGTCAGGGGCTCTGCAACCATCAGTAACTGCAGCTTCAGGGGCAATGAGGTACCCCCCACACACTTGGCATTCGCTCGATTATACACATAAATAAGTATTTTGGATGATACAAATAAATAATAAAAATCTTCTAAAACAAGAAGCAACAGAAATATATCCTCACCATTTTGCCCCACCCCCACATCTCCACCTTCACCAGCCTGGAAATGTGTGGCCTGCTTCTGTTACGCTGAGGGGCGTGAAGTGAGGAGAACACGGGTGTAGCCGCAGTCCTCAGGGTGTCTGTTAAAGTAGACGGTGGTGGAGGTGATGGTAGAAATGGGGAGACACCGAAGGCAATTTTGAAGAAGCGTTGGTAGGACCTTGGACAGACTGGCTCATGAGGGCCTACTCTGTGCCAGGCACCATGATCTCCCTGTGTTAGCTTCTCTCTGTCCCCTTCCTGAGGAAGTTGAGGGCACCAGACAAGGGCATTGAGGACAGATGGCAAGCACTCAGCCCACAGTTGCCTGAGTTAGGAATCTCACACATCAGCTGCTTCTTGGTGAGTCTGGCACGTCTTAGCTTTTCAGCTTGGCTTGCAGCAAAGTTAGCTAAACTTGGAACAGTGTCCAGTGTGTGTGGCCTGACAGGAAGGACCGTGCTGCGGCTGACTCCGTAGCTGTTCTTCCTCAGGGTCCTCCACACGGGCGGTGCAGCTTGACTGACCGCCTCCCGGATGTGTTTGCAGAGCGTGGCAGGAGCAGTGCGGGTTTTGTAAAACTGCCTCTGGTGCATGGTGGTATTTTGTTTTTCATCCTTGCCTATGAGCTCTACTTGATTAGAAATTAGAAATTGGGGCTGGGCGGTGGTGGTGCACACCTTTAATCCCTGCACACCTTTAATCCCAGCACTCAGGAGGCAGAGGCAGGTGGATTGCTGTGAGTTCAAGGCCAGCCTGGTCTACAAAGGGAGTTCAGGACAGCCAAGGCTACACAGGGAAACCTTGTCTTGGAAAACCAAAAAGAAAAAAAGAAAAGAAAAAGAAGAAATTAGAAATTTGGAAAAAAATCAAAGGCTTTCCTGACTGCAGAAATGATTTTTTATGGGGAAAGGCCTAGATCTTGAATAGTGAAATGTGACTCTCAAGTGTCTTCACACTTCCTGTGGTGCCTGGTCCCCAGGATGGTTGCTACTGGCCTGTGAGAGAAAAGGATAGAAATAAAGAGAAAGGGTTCAGAAACCTGAGCCATTTGACAGTTTTATCTAATAAGAAATTGGGGGCTAATTTATATGCCTTTTACATTTTACATTTTCATTCTAGGGAGAGGGCGGGAACCTGGCGTGTGGGGGCGGTGGTGGGGTGGGGGAGGTGGGGTAGAGCAGGCGGTGGGAAGCTGAACTGAGCTGAGGCAAGACTGGAGCATCCCTGGCAAACTTGACCTCTGTCCATGTCCTTTGCTCTGCACTGCCCTCCGCAGTAAATTTTTTACAGTTTTTACATAAATTCTACAGGAAATTGTAAGGTAACGGTATGTGAATGAAATCTCTATAAAATCAGTTTTGTGTCTTTTCACTGCTCTGGTATCAGCGATGGCCTCCTCCTCTTAGCCATAGCAGGGACATCAGTGCAAGAAAGTAGACTAACAGCTCTCCTTTTTTTGTTTTTCGTTTTTAACGCTAATGCTTTTTGGTGGGTTAGCTCTTATCCAGACCTCCTTCTAAATCTCTCCAAACCCCAAGAAACATAAACTCACAGGTCTCAGGAGCCGAGGGTTTGGTTCAAACATGTTCTCCTGGCCATTCTTTTTCTCCCGTCCCAAAGACCGGGAAGAGCTGCTCTGGCGGCATCTTAAAGTGTGCGCAGCAGCGGCATCCCAACCACTATTTTCCTGATCGCACATTGTCCCCTGCCCTCATCCATAATGCACGCTTTTTAAACAAAGGAATTGTGTTCCTTCTCAGGAACAGCTGGGCTGGCTCGCAGTGTGTCAGCGCTGACTGTCAGGGTGCTAACGAGCCTTGTGGAATCTGCGGGAATGTGCTTTTGATGGAGTTACAAAAGGGATAACGACTCCGGGGATTTTACATCCTCGTTAACAAAGATGAATCCTCTAATTTAGTCGGTTGGTTTTGAATGTGAATTAGTCATATTTTAAGACTTGGGCCATAAGTACTCCGGCCTGAAGTTTCACAGTGCCACTGTTGTGCTGCTTTATAGGAAAAGGCTATGTCTTTACTCAAAGGCTAAGCCAGAGCGAAGGCTTTTCTCTGGATTAAAGATACCCTTTCATTCAAAGGGTGTTTACTTTGGTCCATGTACCTCAATATGGCCTTGGCTTCTTTTCTTTCTTTCTTTCCTTTTTCTTTTTTTTTTTTTTTTTAAGATTTATTTATTTATGTATACAGTGTCTGCCTGCATGTGTGCCTGCCTGCCAGAAGAGGGCACTAGATCTCATAGGGGGGGTGTGAGCCACCATATGGTTGCTGGGAATTAAACTTAGGACCTTGGGAAGAGCAGACAGACAGTGCTTTTAACCTCTGAGCCATCTCTCCAGCCCGGCCTTGGTTTCTTCCTCTTTTCTCCTGGTACTAAATAATGTTCCATCTCTGAATACTCGGAAGAAGAAGAATTGCTATAAGCTTGAAGTCAGTCTGGACTACAGAGTGAGGTCCTGTCTCAAATATGTAAGTTAGGGTTCTAAGAAGCCCTTAGTGTTTTGAGAAGCAATGAAGGTATTCTTTGGCACAAAAATTTGTTCCAGAAGGTCAGTGAAGATACATGCAGCCTGTGTCTGCTTCCTCTGGGCACTCTTCCAAACTCACCGTGGCCTTCGGTTAAGGAGGCCCCGCCCGGTGGGGCAGGATTAAAAGTCCCAGGCTTGTGCTGACATTTGAAATGCCAGGAGGATGTAAACTGTTTAGACGTATAAGCTTTGTGACTAAAGTCATTAGGGGATGGCCTGGCGATTGAACCCTGGGAACTTTACAAAAAGAAAAAAAGTGTGGTGAGGGGGAGAGCTGGGCAGAACTCAGCAGTGTGCCTGCTGTGCTTGTAGTCAGGTGTGATCGAAGAGGAGGAGGGGGGTATGCTGGGTCGTTCTGTGTGTGGTGCAGGAGATGGCACATTCCCTGCGCTCACACAGAGCAGCCAACGGAATCCGTAGTGAGTGCCGGACACCACGAGGCTAAGGTGGGACCCAGCAGAGCCTTGTGGCCATTGTGGTGTGTGTCTAGGTGGGGCAGCCTGTGAGGTGACTGTGGTCTGTAGGATCTCACTCGCTGCACCTCTGAGCTGTGACCAAATAGCCCCTGTGGAAACAAAGGTGGGTGAGACTGCCAAGCAATGCCACAGAACGGAGTTGAGTCCCCTTCTAGCTCTCTTCAGTGTGTATAAGAATAGGGGTAGTGCATGCCTCCCAGGTGTTTGCACACAGGAAGCAGTCCCTAACGCGGAACTAGAGGGCGTCTTTGGTCACCTGCGTCATTTTGATGCATGCATGCGGTGCTGTCTGTGAGCTTGCTTGCTCGGTTTAAACACGCCACGCCTTCTTCCTCTCTCCCGCAGATATTCACAACGTTGTCGGTGACTAAGCGTTCCGGGGGAGACATCCTCCAGTCTGGCTGCTGAGGTTAAGCCCCGGTGTGGATGCTGTTGCCAAGACTACAGACCATCCATTACCTCACTTCCTCGCCCCACGTCCAGGAAGGCCCGTGGCAAAGTGCTTGCCCTAAGGCCACCAGGTCCCTGGGATCCTGTGGGTAGGAGGAGGTGGCAGGTAGAAGGCTGCAGCATCACACTGGGGTCACCGTGACGGACTCAGACTGACATTCGGCAGCGCATTCACAGGGATGCGTCCATGAAGTCACCGGCCTCAAGCCCAAGTGGTGGGCAGTGACGGAACAGCTGTCGGATCCAGTCAGCTCAACCTTTCCTTGCAGACTGTCTTACTCTCGTTTTCAAGCTGTCTGATGTCGATTCTAGTTTCTTCTTTTTCTTTTTCTTTTCCTCCATGGGGTTACTGATACCAGAGTTAGGGAATGTTAGCATCAGTTTTTTGTCTAAAAGCACGTCGTGGCTGGACTACCCACACGGCCTTACCGTGTGGAAGGGGATGACTGGGCTCAGGAGCGCCACACAAGTTTGTCCCGAGAAAGAGGAGTTACCCTATGAGTAAAATACAGTTTGTCTTACTAACCTGTGTAGCATCGCCTCCTTTAATAAGTCTTCTGTCCAAAAGAAGAAAACCCACCGTCCACTTTTGCAAGTTTCCCACTGTGCGCATCACCGAAGCCTCTTTGGAAGGGAGCTGGCGGCCCGGCTCACCTGCTTGGACTCCACTGTGGCCCAGAGGCCAACCCGGACAGTGAACGTCTTCCCCACCTCCGCTCACTTCTGTTGCTCTGACTGAGTGGAGATTGTTCGCAATGCAAAATGCGTAATTTACTCTGAACTTGTTCTTTCTGTGAGGTGGATTTAGTTCTAAGCGTCACAGGCAAGTAGCTCCGTACACACAGCATATAAATCTGAAGTAATTACAATTGCTTTTGTAAGGAAGCTGTTCATAACATAAGTTATTATCGAACACAGGTGGATGTGAAGGATTTTTCATTGAAAAAAAAACCAAGTGGTTTTTTGTTTGTTTGTTTGTTTTTTTTTTTTTTGGTTTTTTTTTTTTTCTGTTTAATGAACCCAATGGAACTCGGGCAGGACAGCAGTGCTCTGCCAGCACTGCAGCTCAGGTTTTAAGAGTATGATTTCCAGCCCCTCCCTGGGTTGCGTGATCGTGAGCAGGCTGGCTGAGGCCTGTTCCTGTGGCGAGCAGCTTTCCCACTACACAAAGCCGTCAGGCCACCTCTGCCTGGTTCCACCTGCAGTGCCGAGTGGTGGTTCACGCTGCACTTCTGGGCCACCTCAGATTCGGCCAGCAGCACCTATCCTGCCCCAGGAGGCTCCCTCACAGCCCCATCCTGTCAGCGGGTGTGAAGATGACAGGAAGAAGAAACAAGGGACCCGAGGGAGTTTACTGTGTTCAGTTTTTTTTATTTATTTTTTTAAGTTTTTTTTTTTTTTTTTTTTTTCCTTTCTTCTCCCAAGTCTGTCAGTCTCTGAGATTAGAACAACAGACAGTGTAGGGTAACGGCCTAATCATGTTGTGATTCTCTTAGTGAAATAAAAATGTTCTGCCCTGAGAAGGAATACACTTTGTGTTATATTCTGTAATCGCACAATGTACTGTAACTCGAATTCCAATTCCGTGTATTTTTGTTACCAAATTTCTGGAAAAAAAAATGTGAAACAGTAAAAGGTTGTCAATGCACAAGTGTGGTTTGGGGTTCCTTGACGCTGCAGAGGGCAGGGTAGGCCCCTGGCTTTGTATTGAAGGCTACAGCTTGCCAAGCGCGAAGCTCCCTCGGTGTGGTGCAGTATCAGCTAAAGGTCTGTACGGGATGGTGGCTCTTCAGTTCTGACTGGCCCATCCATCACCCTTTTCTTCCGGGAGGCAAAGCCACCCACACCATGAAATCACATTCTGGGTGTCCCGGCCCGTGTGTATAGAGGGCTGGTGCCTCTGGATCCTGGTGGCTGTGAGGGTGTGCAGCCTTCCTGTCCACCCAGCCCCTGTGGGTGCAAGTCTGCTTTCAGCTAAGTGCACAGCAGAGCTGATGTGGCGGGTCGTTTGCTGCTTACGTCCATGTGTCGTCTCCCCATCAGTTACTAAGCAGAAGTCCCCTCTTCTTCCCCCTGGACTCCCCATTCCCACCCCCCATATTTGTTTCCCAAATGTATTTGCTTTTCACCCTGAGCAGCTGCAAGCTGCCATCAGTGATAGCTCTGTGAGTGCCCCAGAAGCATGCGCCAGGCACACACTGGCTTCCTCCTCAGCACCCTGACAAGAGGTGAGTCACTTTTAGGATGTTAGTTTGTCATACACCAAGTGACAGAGGCCAGACCCAGGCCTGTGGCGCCAAAACCCAGCCTCAGTCCTCTGCCTGCACTGTATCTCTCTGACAGGCAGGCATTATGGGTTGCACGTAAATCCTTGGGTATACCATCATCACAGCCTCATTCAACGCCACTTGCATTCTGAGATGCTTTAACACTTCCTAGCAGGCCCTGCCTCTTCCATACCATAATGGATCATACTGCCCAACCCACCCTTGAGGTCTTCTCAGGTGTATAATTAGGCCCAATTCTGCCAACTGGGCCTGCCGTCTGCTCTCTGGTCCCAAATAGACTTGCCAGCTGTCCTTAAAGGTCACCTGCTCTGCATTGTTCCAACCTCAACTATCTCCCCCCAGGGTTCCCTGTGTCATTTAAGGGACTGGGTGGAGCTGGTCAATCAACTTCTTTCAACTTTTTACCTCAGCGTCCTTAAAGTTTCCAGAAAAGGCCTGGTACTTTGGAGGCTGGTGTAAATTGGCCTGACAGGTGGGTACCACTTGGATCAAGACCAATGGGAGATGGCTGCAGAGGAAATTGGGTCAGGAACGTACATTCCATGGAAAGTAAAAAGGTCCTTAAGTGGTCTGCTTTACCAAAGAGCAAAGTGTGAACATGAGGGTGTGAGATCTACTGTTCCTATCTGCTGTTGGAAAGTCTTTGGCTGGGTCAGGGCTGCCAAGATTGCTGGCAAAAATGTCACTCCGTGTGTGCCCGTTGGGTACCTGGGGACCCTTTTTGATAATGAAGGGGGGAGACTCCAGATCAGCAGACTGAAGGAGAGAATGTTCCAGGCAGGCAAATAGGAAGTGAGTGGAAAGGGACCGCTAAGCAGCCTGGGAGAGTGGGGCACTAGGACTCAGGGAGGTGCTCGCTGATGCCTCACCCCAGTCCCTGCCCTGGGTGTCTTAGTTTAGTTTTTAGTGCTGTGAAGAGACACCATGACCAGGGCAATTATAAAAAAGGAAAACATTTAATTGGGCCTGGCTTACAGTGTCAGGTTTAGTCTATTATGGTCACGGTGGGAAGCTTGGCAGGAAACAGGAAGATGTGCTGGAAAAGGAGTTGAGAGTTCTACATCTTGATCCACAGGCAGAAGGAGACTGTGTGCCATACAGGGTGTAGCCTGAGCATATATGACCTCAAAGCCCGCCCTCATACTGACACACTTCCTCCAACAAGGCCACGCCTCCTAATGGTGCCTATGGGCCAAGCATTCAAACACGAGTCTGGGGGGGGCGGGCGGCATACCCATTCAAACCACCACACTGGGAAACTGCTGGTTAGTAGTCACTGTCAACTGGACACAAACTAGAGTCATGGGGGGCGGGGATGTGTGGGGGAGAACAATTGAACTATCCAGATGGGGTTGGCCTGTGGGTTTGTCAGTGGGGTCCAGCTCCCTGTGGGTGGTACCATCCCTGGGCAGGTGGTCCTTGAGGCCAGCTGAACCAGCCGGTGAGCAAGTCAATAAGTAGCCGTTCTACGGCAGTCGTTTTCAAGCCTTCCTAATGCTGCGACCCCAACCCTAAAATTACCTTGTGGCAACTTCATAATGTAATTCTGCTACTGTTAGGAATCGTATTTTGGTGGCGGTTGTTAGGTTTTGTTTGAGTTGGGTTTGGGTTTTGTTTTTGTGTTTGTTTTTGTTTTGGGGACAGGGTTTCTCTGTGTAGCAGGTAAGGGCCTGCCCTGGACACTCCCTTTGAGGACCAGGCTGGCCTTGAACTGACAGCGATCCGCCTGTCTCTGCTGGGATTACAGGTGTGCAACACCATGCCTGACTAGCATTCTGAGTTGTAATGTAAATATCTGAACCGGGGTCGTCATCCACAGGCCAGCTTCATTTCCTGTCTCCAGATCCCTGCCCTGCCTCTCCTCAGTGATAGACCGTTACCTGGAAGTGTATGTTCCAATAAACCCTTTCCTCTCCAGGCTGGTTTTAGTCAGCGTTTTATCACAACAAAACAAACGAACAAACTAGGACTAACTGACAGGCAGCCTGCTTTGGGCAGGTTTCTACCTCACTCTTGACCTAGGCAGGCTGAGTTTGAAGCTCTGCGCTGCCTCCCGGTGGATGCCGTGCCTGGAATCCCTGACTTTAACGTCACTGTGCCTCATCTCTAAAATGTGAGCTCCTACTTTGCAAGCTAGCAGACAGCACCTTTTGTTCAGCAAGGAGCCGGAGGTTGAAAGGCCAAAGACTTGTCCGGAGGCCTCAGTCCTGCCCTCTCTTCCATCAGGGTCTTTCGGGGGCAACTGAACTTGCCCGTGTGTCCCACCAACCACGGTGAAGTCCAGGCTCACATAGGGTCTTTACACTTTTCTTTGGACTGAAATAAGCACACTGTGACACATCATAGATCATAATGCTCCTTTCTCTTGTTTCCATGGCAACTGCCCCCTCCCCCTTTTTTCTATTTTCCTGCACTTCTTGCTGATTGATATTGCTTACATAAATCCTTCCAACATCCCTTCACATTCTTTATTCTGATCAAACTGCAGAACAACCCGGTACTTGGTCCTGGCTGGCCACGCCTTTAATTCTCAGAGGGTCTGGGAGGGCTCAGCAGGGGCTGTCAGTGTGAAGGTGGGCACTGGGAGTGTTCTTAGTTATTACACAGCTGGGTCATCTCAACCACTAAAGTACCACAAACAATAGCCCAGCATTTGCAAAAAAATAAAAAATTAAAAAATTAAAAAAAAAATGATTCAGAAGGTGAGGGCACAAACCTGACATAGAATTGCAATGGCCTGATATCTTTTTCTTTTCTTTATTTATTTTTTACCTTTACATATACATCTATATTATTACACATATATACAATAAACTACATACAGCAAGAAGGACCATGAAACAATTAAGAATTATATAAATGTTACATTCATAGTGTTTTGCCTATTTGTATTTGGCCACCTTGGAGAAAACATCTTTCCTATCTTGGTGACTCTACAACTCTGAATGTAAATCAATATCTATCATATCTCATCTCTGTCAAGCTAAAAACATCTTAAGCCCTAGACAACTAAGCTTAATTGTAAAACTAACCTATCTGGTCTTCAACCCCATTAGAGACTTGAGAAGTTCACTGCCTGAGCAGTCATCCAAAACTCTCTATAACGTTGGAGCATCGTCTTTAGCCTTCTGGCCCAATGTATCTGGCAGACATATTTGTGACGCAGGAACCATTGAGGACTTGCTTACCCTGTCTTGACAGAGTTTGACATCGACTCTGCCTGTATCCAAGGTTGCCCACTTGTGGGCAGAATTCTGTCTGTAGCAGAAACGAGGACATTTTGCCCAGTGTCTTGTTTGCCACATTTGAAGCCATCTCCATAAGGAGGTTCTTTGATGCTCATCATCTTCTCTGAGGTAGGCTGGGTGTTGCCAGGAGTTAATCTGTCTTATTGTCAAAGGATCCTTAAAATCATAAAAACATCTTTAAATGGTGCATTCTGTAGGTGTCCGAGGTTTTTGAAGACCTTATCTAACTATTTTACCTTATCTATCTATAGAATACTATCTATCTGTTAAACCTAAGTATATATTCTGGTGATGAAAATAGATCAGTAATTGACATGGCTATGAGTTGGTCAACTACAATTAACTTGTATCACTTAATTATCCAATATAACCTGCAGTAGCACTTTCAAAGTATTGGAAGTAAACCTTGTATTATAGTTGAGTTGTATGGGTTCAATACCTCCTATTAGAGTAGCAATAGACTTCATGTGTGTGGAGAACAATCTTGAATTTGAATTCTATACCAGTGTATCAAAATTGAACTTATTTTGCATGAATATACAAAATTCTATACCAATGAATTTAAAAATAACCTTGTTTTGTGAGTAACAGTTAAGGCCTTAAGTTGAGAAGGAGTAGATTCAATAATCTATTTTTTTGTCCCGTCATCCCTATATATTTCTATATACCCCCATTCTAAGAAAGGAAGAGAGAGAAATGCCTGAGTCCAATCTTATTTTCTCTGTTTTTTGTTGTTTTTGAGACAGGGTTTCTCTGTGTAGCCTTGGCTGTCCTAGACTTGCTTCGTAGATCAGGCTGGCTTTCGAGCTCACAGTAATCCACCTGCCTCTGCCTCCCGAGTGCTGGGATTAAGGGCATGTGCTACCACACCTGGGTCTTTTTTTCTCTCTGAGTAAGATCAATAATAACTTATAATCAACTCCCAATGAAAATAAACATCTAGATCCCAAGAAAACAACCAGAAACCCTACCTGACTGCCCTTAAGGAAATAGGGCATTGTTCTTTTTTTAAGGCTTCTTCCGGTTGATTTGGGATGAATAATGACCTGATCTTTCAATACCTACCTAATAAGATCTCAGCCTATTGAGCCCAATGGATCTCTTCCTCTACACCTGCAGATGAGCTTTTACCGTGGGGGTTTGGAATTCTGGAAGACAGCAGTTCAGAAATACACGAGCGCAGGAGAGTGAGGACCTTCACGTAGGCCTGAGATGCCACAGAGAGGAGAGTTTTGCATGGGAGCCTGGAGACAGTCAGTCAGTCACGTGCTAGAGCTCATTTACATGCATACATGTGACACTCCTGAGCCTGAGATGGCCTGCCCCCTGGTGTCTGCCCTGGGGAACAGCAGGTTAGCTCCTCCCTGACCACCAGTGTGCTTTATAAGGACAGACACTTGAATGAGCCAGGACACAGAGACAATAAATAATCCATTAGTCCACAATTAAATGTCCTATTTGGGAGGCTTGAGCCCTTACCCTGCCGCCACTCCTCAAAGGTTACACCAAGGGACCGGCAAGGTGGCTCAATTGGGAAATGCACCTGCCACCAAGCTGGCTGACCCCAGGAGGGAAGGAGAAGTAAATCTCTCAAGCTGTGAGTGAATGTACAACAGCCTGGGTGAGTGTGAGTGCTGAGTGTGGTGCATGTGCTTGTGTGTTTGTGTGTGTTCAAGGCTGCCAAGTACCTGACGCATAGAAAATGAATCTGTGAATCCCGCTGGGTCTGCAGACAAAGGGGTTGTGTTGTTAGCTTTCTAAAAAGGATGGCTATGGGGGCTGGAGAGATGGCTCAGCGGTTAAGAGCACTGGCCGCTCTTCCAAAGGACCAGAGTTCAATTCCCAGCACCCACATGGCGGCTCACAACTGTCTGTAATCCAGTTCCAAGGGGGGATCTGACACCCTCACATAGACAGGCATGCAGGCAAGACACTAATGCACATAAAACAAAAAAAGTATTTTTTTTTTTATAAAAAGGATGCTAATAGGCCAGGTGTAGTGGCGCACGCCTTTAATCCCAGCACTCGGGAGGCAGAGGCAGGTGGATCCTCAAAGTGAGTCCAGGAACAGCCAACACTACACAGAGGAAACCCTGTCTCAAAAAACCAAATATAAATAAATAAATAAACAAATCCAGCATGCTCTATTTCCCTGCTTTCTCTCAGGTCAGAGGCTGGGGAAGGACAGTACAGGGGAGGGGCTTGAAGGTGAAGCCATTTTGTGTGTGGACATTCTGTTCTCTTGTTTGTGACCCAGCCAACAGAAAGAACATAGCCAGGACAGCCTTAATCAGCACAGGTTGAGAGATGAGGGTGTGAGGCGGGTCTGGGCACCGATGGATGGCGGGGACCAAAAAGACAGTCTCATCACTATAGCGGTGTAAATCAGAGTGCTCATGCATGGGCACTAGACTCTGAGAACTCAATGTTAAACAGAAAGGTCCCCACGAGAGCTCCTGGGCCCCCTGAAGTAACAAGAAATGCAGAATTGTAGTTGTAGTCAGGGGCCCAGGGGATGAGAGGGTCACTGTCCTATGGTGTCTATGGAAATGAACAGGGACACATAAAAGGGGGGCATTTGTAAGGGATAAACAGTGGTGACCTGCAGCCTCCTTCCTCACCCTCAAATGTTCTCTCCTCTCTTGACCCTTAGGTTTGTCAGAAACGACTTTCTGTTTGCCTTCTAGAAGATACAGCCACCTGCAGGTTCCGGTCACCGTGCGGGCTGCTTTCAGCCTCTCTAGCGGGGGTTTTAGATTTCTGTCTGGTTTCATAAATCTTACTAACATCGCTGAGCGTTCTATACCCAGGCATTGTTCTAAGCAGCTTCCATGAATCAGCTCAGGTTATGGTCTCACGGCAACCCATGTGGCAGAGCCTGTGTGTGCGCATGTGTGAATGCTTACGTGTGTGTGTGTGTGTGTGTGTGTGTGTGTGTGTGTGTGTGTGTGTATGTGTGTGTGTGTGTGTGTAGGACAGATGTTGGTGTCTTTCTTTTTCTTTCGTTCTTTTTCTTTTTTCTTTTTTGGTTTTTCAAGACAGAGTTTCCCTGTGTAACAGCCCTGGCTGTCCTGTACTCACTTTGTAGACCAGACTGGCCTCAAACTTACAGCGACCCGCCTGCCTCTGCCTCCTGAATGCTGGGATTAAAGGCGTGCGCCACCACGCCCGGCTGTTGGTGTCTTTCTGTATCACTCTCCATCATATGTATTCTTTTGAGTTGGAATCTCCCACTCTGTGTGAAGCTCAGCCATTCGGTTAGACTGGCTGGCTATCAAACTCCAGGATCCCCCTGACCCCACCCCACCCCATTGCTTGATTGGCAGATGTGCACCCCACATTGTGGCTTTTATGTGGGTGTCAGGACCTCAGGTTCAATATTTTACCCAGGGAGCCATCTCCCCATCCCAGGTCCTGTATTATTTTTAATTAATTAACTTAATTGATTGATTTTGCACATGTATGTGTGCACCTGTGCACGCATACCACAATGCATGTATGGGAGGTCAGAGGGCAACTTGCAGGATTGGTTGTCTCCTTCCACCATGGGAGCCCGAGGGACTGAACCCAGATCATCAATCAGACTTTGTGATAGGGGCCTCCACCTGCTCAGCCACATTACCGACCCTGATTCTGTATTATTTCTTTTTCTTTTTTTAAAGATTTATTTATTATTATTAATACAGCATATTGCCTGCATGTACACCTGCATACCAGAAGAGGGCATCAGATCATACTGTAGATGGTTGTGAGCCACCGTGTGGTTGCTGGGAAATGAACTCATGACCTCGGGAAGAGAAGTCAGTGCTCTTAACCACTGAGCCATCCCTCCAGACTGATCCTGTATTATTTCTTTTTCTTTTTCTTTTCTTCTTTTTTTTTTTTTGTTTTTTTTTTTTTTTTTTTTGAGACAGGGTTTTTCTGTGTAGCGTTGGCTGTCCTGGACTCACTTTGTAGACCAGGCTGGCCTCGAACTCACAGCGATCTGCCTGCCTGTGCCTCCTGAGTGCTGGGATTAAAGGCATGCGCCACCACTGCCCGGCTCCTGTATTATTTCTAAGTCCACTTCACCTGAAGAAATTGAGGTAGAAAACATCAGAACAGCTTGTCCAATTGGAACCCATAGAGCAGGGGTTTGGATCTAGGCTGGCTCTACCCAGAACCCATTCTACTCACATCTGTGCTCGGACACCTTTGGTTATGTACAGCGTGCAAGACAGTCGTGCACAGGGCCAGCTCATGATGTGCCTGGAGAAACCCTACAAACAAAAGCTAGGGCACAATCCATGTAGAAGTCGCCACAGGATGTGTGCCTACTGCAGACAGCCACTGCAAAGAGCTCAGTGTAGGGTCTTCCTGAAGGACAGCATGAGGAAGTAATTTGGAAGTACTGA
Source organism: Acomys russatus (assembly GCF_903995435.1). Classification (NCBI taxonomy): domain Eukaryota; kingdom Metazoa; phylum Chordata; class Mammalia; order Rodentia; family Muridae; genus Acomys; species Acomys russatus. Next base: position 9,754,670 of record NC_067167.1, on the reverse strand, counting down.
AGACAGGGTGACTGCCACTCGCCTTTGCTTCCTTTCTTCCTCCTCCGTCTCCTCTCATTCCTTCTATCTTCAAACACTTATTAAGCATCTAACATATCAAGGTTGACATTAAGGCTGTAATGCAAAATGCGGTTGTGCCCTTCGGGTCGCCGTCCAATGGGGACACCAGAGAGGAAGCAGGGATGACGCAGAGCTGAGAAGCCTCTGGAAGAGTGAACCACGCCTGGCTCGCCAGGGACTTTCCTACCTTTACACAGGAAGTCCCGGATTCCAAGAAACCCCTCATGTCCTGGCAAAATGTAACCTGTTTGTTAACCCAGTGGCTGAAAGGGGAAGGCTGAAAGGATGGGAGTGTGTTACAGTAGAAGAGTGCTTACCTAGCATGTGTGGGACCCTAGGTTCAAACGCGCACACACACACACACACACACACACACACACACACACACACACACACACGCCTTTTAATTTCCCTAATTTAGTGAAAGTGAGGACTTGGCTTAAGGAGAAGGGTTTTATTCTAGCTCTGAGGGGAACACAGCCAGAGGCACCTGGAAGAGGCCAGGCCAGATGGAACAAGACCAGCAGAATAGACCAGGCCATGAGAGGAAAGAGTGACAGGGAGAGCAAAAGAAGAAGAGAAGAGAGGAGACAAAAGGCCAAGAGAGCAAAGGCAACTAAGAGGGGAGCCGACAGGGCACACAGACATAATGGTTGTTACAGAGGAGTCAGAAGCTGGGGAAAGAGAAGTGATGCCCAGGGGCTGGAGAGGTTGAGGGTTGAGGGTGGGGCTGAGAGGAGCTGAGCGGAGCCAGGACTCCATAACTGGTACTCAGCACGCTGGGGATGCTAGAGGCCAGCATCTGCTTTGATGTGTTTTGTTAGTAGGCACCTCAGTTAGCCATTTGTCCTGAGTTTGAGACTTACCACTAATACGACAGGTGGCATCTCATGATTCACCTGCCATCTGTTTTCTTCTCGGTCATTGGGGAAGTTGAATGATTTTTTTTTTTCTTTATGAAATGTAGAGACTAGTTCTTGGTTGGAGAAGCGGCTTACAGTTGTTTTTCAGTTGCTGTCGTTTCAATCTCTTAAATAGGATCTTTTGCAAAGCTGGCATTTAGCTTTGGTAAAGTCCAATTTGTTGACTTTTCATTTCTGTAGCTTGTACTTTGGAGGTGATGTCTAAGAGCTCTGTAGCCCCAGATCTCAAGGATTTTTTAAAAAGATTTATTTATTTATTTATTTATTTATTATGTATACAATCTTCTGCCTGCATGTACAGCTGCACACCAGAAGAGGGCATCAAATCACATTATAGATGGTTGTGAGCTACCATGTGGTTGCTGGGAACTGAACTCAGGACCTCTGGAGGAGCAGTCAGTGCCCTTAACCTCTGTGCCATCTCTCCAGCCCCAAGGATTTTTTTTTTTTAATTGCTAGAATTTGTACATTTTAAGTCCACGGCTGTATTGGTCTTTGGATGGCATGTATGGTTTGGGGCTGAGAGGTTTAGTCATTTGGTTGCTGCTGTTGTTGGCTGTCTATGGATCCATCAGTGTCAGAGAAATCTATTGTAAATATATTCTTTCCTCCATTGAATTATTTTTATGCCTCTCAAAAATTAGCCGAGCGCATGGTAGCACGCAGGAGACAGGCAGGCATATCTCTGTGACTTGGAGGCCAGCCTAGTCAACATAGTGAGGTACAGGGCAGGCAGGGCTCCATATGAACCCTGTCTCAAACAAACAAACAAACAAACAAACAAACAGCCTGTTGAGTGTATTCTTGGGTCTCCTTCTGGGCTTGAGAGCTCATCCCTCCAATCTCCAAGTCTTCCTTTGCCAGCCCCCACACTTTTGGTCACTTTGAGGTTGTAGTGACTCTTGAAATGGGGAGACAGATTTCTCCCGCTTTATTCTTCTTTTTCAAAGTTGTCCGAGTTATTCTGGTTTCCTCCCTGTTCACAGCTAAGCATTCCGGCTGGCAGCTTACTCTACAGCCAAGTTCTTTACCGCCACGGACCTGCCAATCATGAGTATGGGGTGTCTCTTTATGCATTTACAGCTTCTCGAATTCCTTTCATAACTATTTTATAGTTGTTAGCATAGAAGGTCTATATATGGGCTAGGGGTGGAACTCGGCTCTTTGCCTGGCATGCACAGACCCCTGGGTTTGACTCTCCTGCCGTGGTCTTAGCACTCATGAGGTAGAGGCTGGAGGATTGGTAGTTCAAGGTCTTCTTCAGTTACATAAGAGATCTGAGGCCAGTCTGGGCATAAGAAAACCTATTCTATCTATCTATCTATCTATCTGTCTATCTATCTATCTATCATCTATCTATCTATCTATCTATCTATCTATCTATCATCTATCTCTATATGTAATGTATATGTATATGTATTATATATTGTTTTGTTTATTTTGATTTTTCCACACAGGGTTTTGGCCGGGTGTGGTGGCGCACGCCTTTAATCCCAGCACTCGGGAGGCAGAGGCAGGCGGATCGCTGTGAGTTCAAGGCCAGCCTGGTCTACAAAGGGAGTCCAGGACAACCAAGGCTACACAGAGAAACCCTGTCTCAAAAAACCAAAAACCAAAAACCAAAACAAAAAACAAAACAAAAAAAAAACCCAAAACAAACAAACAAACAAACAAAAAAACCCCAAAAAACCATATAGGGTTTTGTGTAGCCTTGGCTGTCCTGGAACTTGCTCTCTGAAGCAAGCTGGCCTCGAACTCACAGAGATCCACTTGCCTCTACCTCCCAAGTGCTGGGATTAAAGGCATGTGCCACCACCGCTGCCACCACCACCACTGCCTGGCCACATACTGTATATTGGTAAGTTGACACCTAAGCACTTAATTTTGGTCTACAAGCAATATTGTACTTAACAATTTGGCGCTCAGTGTGTGCCCACTGCTCAAATACACAATTGCAGTTGGTTATTGTCTAGCCTTACATACTGTGTCCTTCTTAAACGTGGTTGCTAGTTTGAGAGTCTCTTTTGCTGAGGTGGTTTTGAGTATTGCATTGACAACCTGCCACCCACAAACACCACATCGGCAAATGCACCTTTTCTTTTGGTCTTTGCATCTTGTTTTTCCCCTCTGCCCCATATTCCACCCAAATACTATACTGTGCAGGAGTGGTGAGAGTGAGCTCAGCCCTCCTCCATTAAGCATGTTAACTGAGGTGTTTTTCTTCTATATATTTCTTTATTAAATTGAGAAAATGCTCCTATTTTCTCATTTGTCTGGGAGTTATTTTACTTTTTGAGACAGGGTCTCAATATGTAGTCTTGGCTGGATTAGAACTCACTATATAGAGTACAGTCATTTATTTATTTTTGAAAAAAAAAACAATTTTTTTTTTTTGTTTTTTTGAGACAGGCTTTCTCTCTGCATCTCTCACTATCCTGGAACTCAATCTGTAGACCTGGCTGGCCTCGAACTCATAGATCTGCCTGCCTCTGCCTCTGCCTCCTCCCGAATGCTAGGATTAAAATATGCTCATCTATATGATGGTATGGTTTCTCCTGTTCAGCTTGTGGATATGGTGAGTTGCTCTGGCTGACTTTAGTTTTCTACTATCTTGGTGTGTGAGTCAGTGTTCTGTTGCTACGAGGAGACAGCGTGGCCAAGGCAACCCTATGAAAAGAAAGCATTTACCTGAGAGCTGGCTTACAGTCTCAGAGGCTCAGTCCTGTTATCATCCTGGCAGGGTGTCGGGGCATGGCGGGAGCGTGGTGGGGTGTGGGGGCGTGGCAGGGGGTGTGGCGCTGGAGCAGTAGCTGACAGCTACATTTGCCTCCTCACACAGAGACACTGGGCCTGGCATGAGCTTTTGAAACCTTGGACCCCCTCCCCCCGCCCCAGTGACACACTTCTTCTGACAAGGCCTTTCCTACCTCAACAAGATCACACCTAATGAGCCCACGGGGGCCCATTCGTATTTCTGGATTCCATCTAATACTATTTTATTAAGGGTGTTTGTAGTCCTATTCCAAAAGAATCCTGGCCTATAGTTCTCTCCACTCAAGAACTAGCCAGGCTCCATCCACCCTACTTAGCTCTCAAAGTCAGAAGAGACCCTGCTCAGGACGCGGTGGCCGTAGATCCTTGCTCTCTCTCTCTTTACTATCGGAGGCATGCGAGTTTTATAAAATGAACTGGAAGTGTCCCCTCTTCTATTTTCTGAGAGACAGTGTGTAGAAACTGAGCCGATTCCTCATTCAACATTTGGTAAATTCTCCAGTGAAACCATCTGGAATTGGAGACTTCGTGCCTGTGGGTTTTAAAATTATAAATTCAATTTCCTTAACAGTTGTGGCTATATTTAAATTCATAGCTCATACGGGATGAATTGTGTTTTTCGAGGATTGGGTGTATTCTAAGTTATCAACCACACATATGCCCTCAGAAAGCGTTTTGACGTCACTCTCCTTTTATTCCTCGCAAATGAAAGCGAATGCTGAGTCCCCAGATCCTGGCCACCCTCTCCAGGGGATGCCCCACAGATGGGGTTAGTCTGGACCTCAAACAAAACACTGTCCTGAGCATCCAGGCAGAAACTCGGGGGCGGTTCACAGAACTGCCAAGCCTTCGAGATCGCTGAAGTGCCCTGGTACCAGGTAGCGCTTGTGACTTTCCACTTGGCACCGGGTATCCTAGAGAACGGTTAGAGGAAGTCAGTAACCGGAACGCTGGGTACCACCAGTAGGTGGCGCTCAGGACACACACTTGCCACGTGCGGTTCAGAGCAGTTCCGTTTGGCTGGAAAGGTTTGTGAGTTTTATTCCCAGATAATGCTTTGGAAACTAGAATCTGTTAGGACGCCTGGAGCTCTGAACCTGCATTCGATACCTGCAGCTAAAGAGAGGAAACTGGAGAGGAGGCGCTGGCTGAAGGCCCCGTAAGAGTCAGCAGCGTTGAAGAGCACCGTTCAGACCAGAGTCCCCACACTGAAGCCTCTGGTCAGATGGCAGTAGCAGCCTATGATACACCTTGTATTGGCAAACTGTCATGTGCTGTTTGAGCTTTGGAGGTGGAATTGCTCATCAGCCCCTGTTTCAGACCTAAGTGTGTTTGTCCTCGAAAGTCCCCGATCTAGCTAGAGATTGGTGCAGGTGAGCGCGCGCACACACACACACACACACACACACACACACACACACACACCCCAACACACCAACAAGGAGGGAAGAGAATATCAAAACAGCTCAACAGCAAAAACATCATGTCTTTAAAACCTGCTGGAAGGTGAGGCTGGAGGGATGCTTGTCAGTTAAGAGCATTGGCTGCTCTTGCAGAGGGCCTGTGTTCAGTTCCCAGCACTGGCATGGGAGCCCACAGCTCCAATTTCAGAGGACTGCCCTCTTCTGGTCTCGGCAGGCATGAGCATGCATACACATGCATGCATTCATGCAGGCAAAACACTCGTAAATGTAAATTTGAGATGATAAATGAATCTTCTTTAAAAAAAAAAAAACAGCTAAAAGGTAAACCATTTCCAAGAGAATTACTAATATTTACTCCCTTGATATAAAAGTGCCCGCAGTGGGAAAGGGCGAGAAGCTCACCTGTGGAAAGAAAGCTCAGCTGGGACTCCAGCTGTCTGCCTCACCGTCCTCAGTGAGTTTCTGCTCTGTGTCTTGGGCAAAATGCTAGATTGTGGCATGTGGTCAAATCCCACCTGGACTATATGCTGCCATGTCAGCAGGGGGCGCTGTCCAGTCCATCTGTAAAATAAAAGTCTAGCCTCCTTTTTGGGGTCCTGGAGTTCCTGTCCAGGAAGTGGGAACACAGTTAAGGACTTGGTGGGGGTTTAGGTGGCATTAGTACCACTCTTATCCGTTTATGTCCCTCGCTTCCCAGGGTAGCTGTTTGCAGCACAGAAGCATAGGCTCAGGCCTCCCAACCTGTCCTGTCCAGATAAGCTAATTAAAGAAAGGAGTGGTGATAAAAGGGAGAGAGAGAGAGAGAGAGAGAGAGAGAGAGAGAGAGAGAGAGAGAGAGAGAGTCAGCAGCCCTCCTGAGCTGCAGATGCTGCAGACACCCACAAAGGCCAGGTCTAACTCTCAGGTGCATTCCCGCCTGTCATTGTCTCAGGTTAGGGTCATCAGAGAAGTTGTTAATGATCACAGAAGGGGCTCCTGGAATCAATCTGTTCTAAGATTAAGCCTTCCCGCCCATGGGCAATGCTCATTTTGGGGGTGGACTGTCCTGACGGGCGTGGCTTTAGTTTCTTGTCACAAAAATTTTTATCCTTTTGTTCCCGGACTCCAAGGTGACCCCAAAAGGACAATCGGAGCACAATAGAAAGATGGGCTAAGTTAAGGGGACATGGGAAGAGAAAGGAGCCCCTGACTCAGGAATGTGAGCTCTTATCAGCAGCTGCAAGGGGAGAATTCCATTGTAGCTAACAGCACTGTTGTCTACCCGTAGCATTCGCTCCACTCTGTGGTCCCAAACGGGGGACCGTGACAACCTCAGCGAGTGAGCTCACAGCCTGTGTGTGGCCTTTCCCCTTTCTATCTGTAAGCCTAAGATTCTTGCAAACATGGCTGTCGCTTCATTTACAGCGTGAGTACATCTTAGCTTATATGTGCAACCCTGGTGACCCATGGCTTTGCCTAATGGCCAGCAGTCCTGCTTAGTGTGCCTCGGGGACCATTTATTGAGCTTGTTTACTGGATAGAGAAAGGGAAGGAAGGAGGGAGGGAGGAAGAAAGGCTAGCGCAAGTGGTAGGGAACTTACCCAGAATGTTGGAGGCCCCCAGTTGGCTCCCCAGCACCACATAAAACCAGGCATAGTTGGTCCATGCCTGGAATCACAACATTTGGTGGGTAGAAGCAGGAGTCTCAAAGTTCAAGGCCAGCCTCAGCTATAGACTGAGTTAGAGGCCAGCCTAGGCTACATGAGACCCTGACTATAAATTAATAAATAATAAAGGGAAAGAGCTTATTAGCAGACCTTTGAGATGTCACCAATGTCATTGCAACGTGGGCAATGGGACAGAGACACATCTCTGACCCCGCCAGTGGCAAGGAGTTCTTTTCAGAGACCTCTACTCAGGGGAAGGTGGGATTCCTGCCTGTCCTGTGGAGAAGACTCTCAGGGTGGGAATGCAGTTGGAGTTTATCAGGGAGAGACTTTAACAGAGGTTTACGCACAGGGGTTATGGAGACAGCATAAGACATGCAGGCACGAGGGCAGGCTTCTCAGGAGAGCCACACCTAAGTGTTTTTGCAGTAGCCGTGTACAAGTGCCTAATGCTGTCAAAATACAGGAGACACGTGCTTCCTATGGCTGCCAAGGCAAGTCACTACCCAGTTGGTGGGTTTAAAGCAGCCATGCTTATTCTCTTACAGTTCTAGAGGCCGTCGGCAGAGCTGGGTCCCTTCTGCACGCACCTTCTCACCTCAGCTGGCTTCCGCAGACCATGCAACCCCTCTTGTGTGTCACTCTGACCTCTTGCTCTGCTGTCCTTCCTCCTACTGCTACCTGGATCCTCCTCTTCCTCCCTTTATTAACTTCGGGCTTATCTGGGAAATGCAGGGTGATCGTCCATTTCTGTATCCTTAAGTTATTATTGTCTGCACATCACCTTTTTTCTTATTTTTCTTTTTTTGTTTTTTTTTTTGAGACAGAGCCTTTCTGTGCAACAGCCCTGGCTGTCCTGGACTCCCTTTGTAGACCAGGCTGGCCTTGAACTCTGAGATCCGCCTGCCTCTGCCTCCCGAGTGCTGGGATTAAAGGTGCGCGCCACCACACCTGGCACATCGCCTTTTACCTACAAGGCAAACATATTCAAGCATCAGGCTGGAAGGTGCCCGTCCTGGGGCCCTTCGGTTGGCCTTTGAATGAAAACGAGGGCGCGGTCACTCCTAGGTATGGTTGGGGAGAAGGTTTTTAATTGTAGCTATAAAGATGAGAACAGCCAGAGGCACCTGGCAGGGTCCAGACAGAACGTGGCCCCCCAGAATAGACTGGGCCATAAGAGGAGAAAAAGTGAAGGGGGGGCGGGGAGGGAGGAGCAAGAGAGGAAGAGAAGAGAGGACAGAGGACAAAAGGACAAAGAGAGGTAGAGTGCTCCAGGAGCAGAGCCAAGAGAGAAGCCGAGAGAGCGCACGAGCCAAGATGGCTAAGTTGTACAGGAAAAAGAAGCTGGGGGAAGCTCACCTCAGGGGCTGGAGAGGCTTAGAGTAGGGGGCGGGGCTGAGAGGTGCTGAGCAGAGCCAGGATGCTTTAACAGGCACTTAGGATGCTGGGAGATGCTGGAGGCCAGCATCCACTTTGATATACTTTAATAGGCACCGCAGAGTACTTTACTTTGCGTTTTGTTGGTTTACGTTGGATTTGCTTGTTTGGTGTGGGCTCACTGTGCAGTTCAGGCTGGCCTTGAACTCTTGATGCTTCTGCCTCCAATGCCTGAGTGTCGGGACTCCAGGCCGGCATCACTGCACCTAAGCCAGCTGCAGGGTGGGAAAGGACTCAATGCACTGTTGTCTTTAGATCTGTTAGCAGAAGGACTATGCCCTTCTCTTTCTCCAGTTCAGATGTTGAAATCCTGGCCCCACCCCACCCCAAGATTACGATCCAAGGTGCGGCTTTCGGGGAGAGAATTCAGTTTAACAAAGGCCACAGAGGATTCCCATAAATGGCGTGACAGTTAACTCTGATTATCAGCTCCTGAGTGAGGCAAGCCTTCGGGCATGCACGTGAGGGTGTTTCCGGACAGACTTTACGGAGGAGGGAGGACTCCCGCTCAGTGTGTGTGGGCGGCACCATCCAGCAAACTGGAATCCCAGACTGAATGAAAAGAGATAAAGGAGAAAGCCATTTACGGACCAGCATTTCCTCCACACTCCACTCACTTTCTGATCCTCCGAGAGATGGTGAAGAGTCCCAACTAGCTGCCTGCTCCTGCGGCCACCGAAACCGAGGCCCAAAAGAAACCCATTCCCTCTTAAGCTGCTCTGCCAGGCACTTTGTCACAGCAGGAAGAAAGTCACAGTGCAACTCGTGCCCTTAAGAAGTGGCCCCAGAGAGATCCTCACTTCCTCCTCTCCGAGGGCACTGCCAGAGGCACCGCCAAGGAACCAGAAAAGTTGGCAGCAAATCTGCCTGCTTTTTGATTTAGGACTTCCACCTTGCCAAACGTGGAGAAATCTATTTCTGCTACTTAGCCTATGTGTTGTAACTCAGAAACCCAAGAGAACTAAAGAGTCAAACGCAGGTTGACTTCGAGCCTAGAACGGACTTATTGAAGGAATGAGCTCCCCAGTATAATACGGAAGACATGCCAAAGTTCGGTAGTTCCCGGTTCTTCCCCCTTCCTTCGGTGGGTGCACGGGAGTGGTGACTGGTTCTGGCCAAAGATGGCGTTCTGTAGGATGGATTCAGGCCACCTGGATTTAGAGACATTGCATGGAGGACAGCTGCCCTGGATTGTCAACTGAATCCATCCACTCTTAAAAAATAGGAAAGGCGGCTGGAGAGATGGCTCAGCGGTTAAAAGCACTGGCTGATTTCCCAGAGGTCCTGAGTTCTATTCCCAGCACCCACATGGTACTCACAACCATCTATAATAAGATCTGGTGCCCTCTTCCGGTGTGCGGCCATACATGCAGGCAGAACACTGTATAATAATAATAATAATAAAAATAATTATAATATAATAATAATATATTATTATTATTATTATTATTATTATTATTATTATTATTATTATTATTATAACGAAATAAATCTTGAGAGAGAGAGAGAGAGAACAAAATAGGAAAGGAACTTGGGAAAGTTTGACAAAGCTTGTTACTGAAGACGTCCCATCCTGTCCTAACCAAGACAAATGGCTTAGTGAACGTCCCAGTGAAGAGGTGAGTTCCTAACCTATAGCCCCCTTGTGTGTCCAGGTCTCTCCCATGGTCCCAAACTGCGTCACCACTCCCACTTCAGTATTCCCCCCTGTAATATCAGAACAGCGGCGCCCACGTCATTAGCCTGTTGGGAGTTGTGGGTCAATGCATTTGTGGCTTGGAGCACTGAAAGACGGTATCTTTCCTTACGTGCGTGCTTCCCTCACCACCACCACCCTCAGTATCATCACCACCACTCTCAGGAGCACCACCACGGCCATCACAACTGCTACGGTTGTCACTGTTGCCACACCCAGCAGCACCAGCAGCGTCACCTCCATCATGGCTATCACTGTCACCACCCTCATCATCGTCAACACTGCCACTGCTGTCTCCATCAGGAGCAGCAGGAGGCAGGAGGATCACCTGTACTGATATCCAGTGTGCAAGCATCGATCTGATCAAACCCGATAAAGGCAAAAGCTAGGAATAGTGGCGGATGCGCCCTTAATTAATGAAGCTAGTTTTTCTTTTTCTTTTCTTTTCTTTTCTTTTTTCTCTTTTTTAAGGGTCTAAATAGTGTTTTACACATTCATGATTTTCCATTCTCTGAGACGATCAGGGCCTCTCCCCCTCCTTCTCTTCCTTAATGGGCGGGGACTAACTGGAATTCTTTCTGGGGTGAGTAAAAGAAACTGGGAAGCAGGGGAGAGAGCCCATAATGAGACTTTAGAAGTACATTTCCACGTATCTGAAATGGTTCAGTGGCTTCGCAGGGAGGCCAGCATCTCTTTCGTACTCCCATCAGTCAGTGCAACTGTAGGTACACTCAGAACACCAGGATTCCAGGAGGCTGAAGACGCACTTGCACATTGGTGCAGGGAGAGCTGTCGTGCATTCTGCAGTGGGACTGTTGGCATCAGGAAACCCCCATCCCGTTCTCCTGCAGGTTCAATAATAAACATATGACTCCCCGCCTCGAAACGCAACTCAGAGGAGGCTCAAAAAATAAAAATAAAAATAAAAGAAAGAAAGAAAGAAAGAAAGAAAGAAAGAAAGAAAGAAAGAAATCTCTCTCCCACAGGACCAGAAAGAAAATGAAAACCTGCTTTGAGCAGCCAGTGTCTAAAAATGCCGTGGGAAAGATTGTCGCCAGAGCCAGTGACAGTGAAGAACTGGAAGAAACCGTAGCATTTTGTCAAGTAAGCTGTGCTGTGCCAATAAAAAGCAAAGTCCTGCTGTTATTTTAAAGTGAGACAGCAATCATAAGATGTGAAGGATGGCTTACAGACTAACACTAAGAGGAAGAGAAGCGCTCATAAAACTCTACATGTTGTGATTATAGCTATGTGAATATTATGCAAGTTTATAAAAATTACATTTAGGGCCGAGAGGTGGTGGTGCACACCTTTAATCCAAGCACTCGGGAGGCAGAGGCAGGCAGAGCACTGAGCTTGAGGCCAGCCTGGTCTACAGAGTGGGTTCCCAGACAGCCAGGGCTACACAGAGAAACCCTGTCTTATAAAACCAATTAAAAAAAATTACACCTAGAAAACCATAATTAATAAATGAAAAGGGTCACTTTGTAAGGCAGCCTGTATTATGAATAGTTAAAAAAATATCCTTGAGACCACTCCACAGTGGACTCTGAATTTTGGGTCTTCTAAAGAACACAGTGACAGTGGGCATGGTGGCGCACGTCTTTAATCCCAGCACTGGAGAGGCAGAGGCAGATGAATCTCTGTGAGTTCGAGGCCAGCCTGGTCTACATAGTCAGGACAGCCAAGGCTACACAGAGAAACCCTGTCTCGAAAAACCAAAACCAACCAACCAAACCAAGAGCACTGCCTTCTGAATAGTGGTCCGACGGGCTGCTGTTTCTCAAGGTCTGCCTGGGAGGACGCTGTTCTGATTTCCTCAACAGCTGCCTTCGCTCCTGAGGGACCCCTGAGGGTTGCAGCCTTCAGGTGAACAAGATGCTGCCTGTGGGGAGAAACAGACGGGTGGCTCATGATTTCAGCAAACTCCTGGATGTCTTCCCTGGCTTTCTCCTTGGTGAGACATCCCCCTTTTCAAACTGCTTCTTCTATCTGAGATTCAATTTTGGACTAAGCATTAGGTCCCAAGCCCCGCCCATAGCATCCTCTTCCATATCTCTTAAAACACACACACACACACACACACACACACATTTTTTTTTCACACACACATTTTTTAAAGACAGAAACTCATGTAGCCTAGGCTGGCCTTGAACTTCCTATGTAGCTGAGGTTAACTTTGATCTGCTGATCCTCCTGTTTTTCACCTCCCAAGTGTTCGTATTATGGGCATGTACCACCACATCTGTTTTGTATGGTGCTGAGGCTAATACCAGGGCTCTTGCCTGCTAGGTATGCACTCCACCAACTGAGCTGCATGCCCAGCCCTTATCATGGCACCTTGACAGCATTACAAAACCAACAACTTTTTGTTTTGTTTTGTTTTGTTTTTTGAGACAGAGTTTCTCTGTGTAGCCTTGGCTGTCCTGGTCTCACTTTGTAAACCAGGATGGCCTTGAACTCACAGCAATTTGCCTGCTTCTGCCTCCCAAGTGGTGGCATTAAAGACGTGTGCCAGCACCGCCCGACACCAGCAACTCTTTTTAAGAAGGAGCTATTGTTTAAGAATATGCTCTTCAGTGACAGCCACTCCCTCTTCTCCCATACCATCCATAGTCCATGTTCCATCCTTGGACACATACCTCTTTTTTGGTTCTTTTTTTCCTACTGTGTTATATATATGTTTGTGTGTGTGTGTATATATATGAAAATACAATATATTAAATAATATAATATTATTAAATACAACATTAAATACTTAATATAATACAAGTAGGATTATATAATATATAATAAATATATGATAGTAAATATTATATATATATGTGTATATATATATATATACATATATATATATATATATATATACATATATATATATATATATATATATAGAGAGAGAGAGAGAGAGAGAGAGAGAGAGCTATTACAGGCAAACTCTAGTTATCAGAACCACTTAGAAAGGGCCAGTTCTTACAGGCACATTCCTAGCCAGACATGGTAGCACGTGCCTTTAATCTTAGCACTCAGGAGGCAAAGGCACATGGAGCTATGTGAGTTCAGGGCCAGCCTGGTCTACACATGGAATTCCATGACTTCATACTGAGACCCTGTCCCCACACAAACAAACCAATAAGCCCTGCACATCTCCGGGTCTCTGAGTCTCCTTCCCAGAGGCACACCAGGCTTTACTCCAGGCTCCCAGGATCGTCAGTTCTGCCTTTTCACTATTTCACACAGTGAGGACATCACCACCAGGCAGGAGGACAAGTGGGGTGCAGTACCCCGTGGGGTGAGGGGCTGGAATCATAAGAACAGCCCAAGGATCAGTGAGGAGCTGACTCCAAAGAACCAACTAAGGCTCTCACCCTCCTCCTTCAAATTCACCACCAAACTGGGGAAAAACAGCTCCCCACAACTTCTTGGATGACAGTTTGCATATCCCATGAACCTAATTTCAGCCAAAAGTAAGCAACCAGTCTATACTGTGCCCCAGTGAAGGACAACTGGTTGACTTTGTTGTTGTTGTCTTTAAAGATTTCTTTATTTATTTTATGCGTAGAATGTATGTCTGCACCACATGCCTGCAGTGCCTGTGGGGGCCAGCAGACAGTTTCAGATCCCCTGGGAGCAGAGTTACAGATGGCTGTGAGTGCCCTGTAGGTTTTGGGACTTGAACCCACATCCTCTGGAAGAGCAGCCAGTGTTGGTGACTACTAGGCCACCTTTCCCAGCCCTAAACAGGATTCTTTATCTTATAGGTAGATGCAGTCCTGGGCCCTGGGAGTTTGGTAAGTTTGGGTCGCTACATTTATGAGAATGTAATACTATTAAGCCACTTTCATGATTCTAAGATGTTAGCAGCGCACACATGCACACACCCCACATTTTCAGCAGCTATGTTTTCAAAACGTCTCAGTCTTTGACTTGTGGTCCAGGATGCAGGTTGTCACAGGGTAGCCATTGCTTGATACCTTCTGACAAGCTGTGGAAAACTCCAGTAACAAACTTTTATTTTATTTTCAGACAAGATCTCTCTATGTAGTCCGGGCTGTCCTTGTTACATAGACCAGGCTGGAGTTCAACACCAGGCAGATCTTCCTGCCTCTGCCTCCTGAGTGCTGGGACTAAAAGTAGGCACTACCATATAGGGCTCAGGGAGCCCCAGACATCTGTGAGAAACCCTCTACCCCAGAGAGCACACATGGGTAGCCAGCCTCCTTCAATGTCAAGAGTGACACTATGTGGAAAAATACCAACACCAACAAGATTGAGTTGAAAAATCACTAAGAAGATCACATAGGTAATTTTACTCAGTCATACTTCCCTCTTTGGATGCGCCCCTAAATAACAGGTGATATGCCTAAGTAAGTCTAAATGAAGGCTTTCAGTAAGTCTAAAGAAAACGCTTGAGGAGATATAGGGGCTCTGGGTCCTAACTCCACTGTCACCAACCTCACCCAAATTCCCTGAAAGTTATTGGTATCTCAGCATTGTAATTATTGACTGAGAAAGAAAAGGAGGGGGAGGTGAAAGGGGAGAAAAGGGGGGAGGAGGGGGAGGGGGAGGAGGAGGAGGAGGAGGAAGAAACCTTCAGGAAGTTTGTAGAAAAAATTTAAAACTTACTTAAGGACTGGGTATGATAGCACATGCCTGTAATCCTAGTACCCAGGAGGCAGAGGCAGAAGGATCAAATGTTTAAAGCCGACCAGCATAAAGGTGCTTGCTGCCCAGCCTGACAATCTGAGTTTGAGTCCCCCCCAGACCACTTTCTGAGAGGAAAAAACTGATTCTTGCAAGTGGTCTTCTGACCTCCGCACGTGTGCTGGGGCATGGATGCCCCCACACTTACACACACACACACACATACACACACCATGCCCCCACACTTACACACACACACACACACACACACACACTAAATAAATATTAAAAAAAAAAAATCAAAGCCAACCCTGTCCACATAGTAGGCTATCTCAAAAACAAATAAACAAAACATTGTTTTTGTGTTAAACCAGACGCCGCTATGTCACCAAGGAGTTTTAAAAATAAAGTGTAAGCAAGTGGACACATTTTTGGCTTCCTGGCCAACCTCAGACACAAGTAGTCAAGTCCTCAGAGTTGGCTGGCCATTTTTGTCTGCCACCACCGGGCTGCTGCTGTGGAAAAGTTTGACTAGCTCCTCTCACAAAGAGCCCCTTGACTCTCTCAGCCATTGGTCATTAAGGAGAAACCACACCCAGTTCTTTCTGTCCTGGGCAGCCATCCATGGCTGTCCATCCTCACCACCATCTGTCTATTGGTGGACAGCAGCATCTTCAGAGCCACCGGCATCTTGGCAGGGTGCTCCATACAGCGTTAGCCAAGGAGACCCAGGTAGTGTGGTTTCCACAGTTAAGTCAGAGACCACCCTTGATCTTGAGGCTGAAGTTGTCTGGCTTTGGGGTTGGGATAAATGGGGTGAGCTCAGAATGGAGCCCTGTGGAGCCAATAGATGGGGTCTTCACAAATCTCCAGTAAGGCTTTGTTTGTTTGCTTGTTTTTTTTTTGTTTTGTTTTCTCGAGACAGAGTTTCTCTGTGTCGCCTCATCCTAGCCTTGCTTTGTAGACCAGGCTGGCCTTGAACTCACAGCGAGCAGCCTGCCTCTGTCTCCCGAGTGCTGGGATTACAGGCATGTACCATTGTGCCATAGCCAGCTTCTATTTTTCAATGGAAGAAGCTGCCTTAGGATAGTCTGTGTGGCAGGGGACTGGGGGCGCCGGGGTAGGGGTGGGAGCAGCCCTGGCCAACAGCCAAGGAGGAATGGAATTGAGGCTTTCAGTCCAGTAACAGGAAGAATGGAATCGTGTCAACAACCAGTGAGCTGGCTGCAGTTCTGGCCCTGGGTGAGCCTTGAGGCGACTCCTGGCACCTGCTAAGTGTGGGACTGCAACCTGATTGAGTCCTAAAAGAGAGGTGCCAGTTAGGCCAGGTTCAGATCCTTCCCTCAAGGAGCCAGGAGTCGATCCATACGTTTTCGAGATGTCCAGCTATGGGTGGTTTGTTATGCAGCAGTTCATAATTAACACGAGGGTTTTCCAGCCTGGGCAGGCCAGAAGATTGAAATGACCATTGAGCACAGAGGGTGAACGTAGGTGAGGGGGTGTGGGGTGGGAGAGGAGAGCACTGCAAGTCTGGCTTACCATGTGTGCAAGACGCACACATTTCTGTTTTTGTGGTTGTGTCTTTCGTGCATTTTTTTCCCAAGTGGCAATTAGCTACGAACATCCGAGATCTGTATCTCCCACGGAGCACTTTAAACCAAAGTTAATTAAGGCGGCTTCAGAAATCAGAATCTATAATAATGAGTCATAATTATCTCTAGAAGCCAAGAACATTAGACACAGCGCCAACAAACAAAATTCCGGCGACTCACTTACCATTTTTTTTTTCCTTCTAAAAAAAAAGGAGGGGGGAGTGGTTTGCACAAAAACTGAGATAAAACTGATCATTGTGTATCTAGAAGGGAAAGATTTGGGGAGTGATTTGACAGTACAACCGTCGGGGAGAAAAAGCGTTTCATTTCAGCCTCCGAGAAGTACTCACTATATTAGCAAGTCGTTCGCTCTTAGAAGAACATCCGGCTTACTGAGGTTTTGAGTTAGGTAGCCTGGTGGCCTACGTGGTACTCGAAAAACAAGTGGGGAAATAAAGGAAGCGAAGGAGATAAGGTCTGCAAGCCATGGAAGAGCAGGAGGAAGAGCGCGGGGGAGTGGGAGCCTGCTGAGGGGGGCTGCTGATACCATGCAGTGCCATCGCCCACCGTAGCTTCCATCGCAAGATGGCACCAGTTTGCGTTACGTTCTGGAAGCGAACCAGCATTCCAAGAGCAGGCAAGCCAGAGGAAGCTCAGTTCACCTGGCGACCCTGAGGACCCCCACCGGAAGTCCCTGCCCATGACTGGCTTAGCAACCACATTTGATGTGGTCGTGGCCAGGAGACACGAAAGTGACCTCCGCTGGGACATCTCCAGAAGGGCTTTCTTCTTTAAAGACCATTGGGCAGGCGCTTGCTTTTGGACACTGCTATCTGCGTGTGAAATAGGGCTGGGGGCGCCATCTTGGGACCATTAGCCGTGTGCCTGATGGTTAATACTGTCGGCTTTTTGGGGTGGGGGAGTCTAGACTCACATAGGAGACAAACTCCTGGGGATGCCTGGGATGAAGTTTCTGAGGCTGGGTTATAATTGAGCTGTGGAGCCCCACCCGAAATGTGCGAAGCCCCGTTCCATGGGCCGAAGCCCTGGACTTCAGGGAGGAAGCAAGCTGAGCGCCAGCGTCCTCTCTCCGTTTCCTGACTGCAGATGCAACGCGACCAGATGCCTCATAGTCCTGTGTGATGACTTCTCTACGATGGGAGATGTATACCCTTGAACTTTGAGCCCCAAACATCCTTCCTTTAGTAAGGTATTTTTACCAGGTCCTTGTCACAGCAAGGACAAAAGAAGAAGAGGAGGAGGAGGAGAAGAAGAAAAAGAAGAAGAAGAAGTAGAAGAAACGAACACAGGTGGAATCAAGTGGCCAAAGAGCGGCTAAGGGACTTAGGTTCTTGATACTAAGCTGAACTACCGCGATTTCTGGTTTTAGAATTGATTTTATAGACTTTGTTTTTATGGGCACAGGGTCGCTTTCTGGCGGTGCCAGCCGTTTTCGAGATGGATTTTTCTGTTACTGACAGCCAGAACCTAGGAGAAGGTCCAGTTTTCTGGCAAGGTCAATGGGCTCATTCTATACCATAGGAAACGCAGGCACGCTCTGCTCTGAGAGGCGCTCAGAGTTAGCATGCGTTTACTTTGCCCGTCTGAAGGAAGCCCTGGAGGACTGCTTAATGGGTGCAGGGACCCTCACGGCGGGCGTAAACGGGTGGCTGCTATGCTGGTCTGACCTGGCTTTGGATCTCAACTTTGCTTGGCAACACCTGTGTCACCCGGGACCCGCCATTTTCAGCCTCCATTTCATCCAGTAGCAATTCCCGAGGGGCATGTTTCTTTTCCTCCAGGCCAGTGAGCGACAAGCCTCACGTCCCAGCACTCCCACTTTCAGATAGTGTCACATCAATGGATTCTGAGCAACAGGAATCTGTTAACTGTTTTGTTTCTCACTTATCAGCTGGTGGAGAGAGTCCAGGGGCAGTGTGATGGCTACATTCTGGTTGTCAGTAAACCCAGGAAGAGAGAGCCTCACCCAGCAATATCCTCTGCCAGCCTGGCGTGGGGGTCGATGGCCCCAGTCATTGTGAGTAGTACCAGCTGAGCCATATAAGAAAGAAACTGAATGTGACCCTGGGGGCAAGCATCCCCGAGTGGTTCCTGGGTGGAACTCCTGCCCTGCTCTCTACCTTGGCTTCCCTTGATGACGTAAGCTGAAGGAGGAAACTTTGGTCATGTTGTTTAACACAGCAATAACAACAACAACAAAAAAGCAAAGTAGAATGTTTGCCATTCTAAAGGTGGTGGGGCCCGGGAGTGCGGAGCCGACGGGTGAGGCAGGCTAAAGTCTCAGGCAGTAGCTGACTTTTTCCAGATCATCAGCCAGTTTATACTCTGAGGGTTGAGAGGAGTCACATGACTAAAACGTACAATCGGGAAGGCACGAGGCAGACAAGGCACACACAAGCTGCATGTGGCAAAAACCCATGTTTTTCCGTAGAGGCATCTAAACAGTAGCCAGCTGTAATGAATACTCCAAAGTAAACTCACTCTTATCCACTCCACCTGGGAGGGGCAGGCACGCACATTCCAAGAGCAATTTCATGTGTGAGGAGACAGAGGTCACAAGGCTCTTGTCCTGGTTCCTTGGTGTTTTCTCACAAGCCCTCAGAAATCTCCTCACGCAACTCCATTCTTGGACCATGTTCCGATTATCTCCCCCCTTTTTTGTTTTTCAAGCACAGGACATCCGGAACTGCTTTGATTTCAGATGTAGATAAATCTAGTTGCCATTGGATGCATTAATATGCTATGTTCAAACAAGTTATAAATATAGTGAGTAATATTAGGACAGTGAAAGAATTGTGGGCCATACTCTGCCACCAAGGACAGGGATCCAAACTACGCCAGCGCTATTGCTTACGTTATTAGATGGATAGGAAAGATCTGGAAAGCAGCTGGAAAAGAGACCCACATGATTAGTAGTAGTTCCGGTCTCTTGTAGAAATAGATCCATTCTAGAAGTTTAATCTCTTGTGCTATATGACCTACAGGGAAGAATACAGAGGGGGGAAAACAAGCTCCAAGGCAGCGAGGGATCCACACGGTGCAGAAATGCCTCTTCTAGTCTGGACTCAGATAGCTGGCCTGCACAACGCAGCCGCCCCCCCCCCACCCCCACCCCCACGATGAAGCCATCATGCAAAGGATGTCTTTCCTCCCATCATCTGTTGGGTGTTAAGGCGTAAGAATGAGAAAAGGAGCAAATATAGGCCCTAGTCTCAGTCCCGAGACAATCACAGGCCAGCTCTTCCCCTCTTCCCCTTCCCCCTCCCTCCCCTTTCCCCTCCCTCCCCCCCCTTCCCCCTCCCTCCTCTTCCCCATCCCTCCCCTTCCCCCTCCCCCTCACCCCCTTCCCCCTCCCTCCCCTTCCCTGTCCCCCTCTCCCCTTCCCCCTCCCTCCCCTTCCCTGTCCCCCTCTCCCCTTCCCCCTCCCTCCCCTTCCCTGTCCCTCTCTCCCCCTTCCCCCTCCCTCCCCTTCCCTGTCCCTCTCTCCCCCTTCCCCCTCCCTCCCCTTCCCTGTCCCCCTCTCCCCCTCCCCCTCCCTCCCCTTCCCCCCTCCCCCCCAAAGTCATAACCTCTTGTCTTTTATCATCATAGCGGGAGTTAGGATTTCAACAGATGAAGTTTTGAAATAACGCCGGTCTTAAGACCCACAAAACCACCTCCTGCTCTTACGTTTTTGTTTTGTTTTTTTTCTCCAGAGATTGCTTAGGACCAAGACTGGCTTGATGAACACAAACAGGCTAAACAAAAGCCAATTGGCCAGCTATGTTGCCGCACACCCGTTACTCCAGCAGAGGCGGGAGGACGGTGAGTTTGGAGCTAGCCTGGGCTACCTATTGAGAGGCTGCCTCTTAAACCAAATGGCAGTGCCAACAAAAAATGGTTCCCAGGAGAATAGGTATTAGGTAGAGATGGTGACACGTGGGCCCCTTGACGTGACGTCATGTGTGTGTGTAGTACCATCTCCAGGCTAGCACATGGTGTGATGACGGCAGCTCTTACCTTGCAGGATGCAACTTGTATTACTGGGTTTATCCCTCTGTGATCAGGACTCCTGGCCTGGCTGCTTTCTTACCACCCTGCTGACCGTGAGCTCTATGAGGGTGGGATATTCCTGTCTGAGTCCTGAGTGGTAGATCAGAGCATGGTACCCAGAGATTCTTGTTGGTAAAAGCAGGTTTTTCAGTGTGTGTTACATCTATAAGTCTACACACCATATGTGTGCAGTGCCCACAGAGACCAGAAGAGGGCATCATATCCTCTGGGACTCTAGTTACAGATGGTTGTGAGTCACCTTGTGGGTTCTGGGAATTGAACCTAGGTCCTCTAGAAGAGCCATCTCTCCAGGCCCTGCAGGCATGTTTTGAAGCTCAAGGTAGTGCAATATTAAGGTTTGTCTGTTCTAAAAACACAGATTTTGGTCAGGCGGTGATGGCGCACGCCTTTAATCCCAGCACTAGGGAGACAGAGGCAGGCGGATCACTGTGAGTTTGAGGCCAGCCTGGTCTACAAAGCGAGTCTAGGACAGCCAAGGCTACACAGAGGAACCTTGTCTTGAAAAAAAAAAAAAAAAAAAACAAACCAAAACAACAAACAAAAAAACTCCACAGATTTTGATCCATTAGTCCTTGAGTACCAAGCTGTCCGGCTCTGTGGTAGGTGCCTAAAGACAACCTACTACCTTGTTATGTGGTACATATTCAAGAACTGTTGGAAGTGTGTGTGTGTGTGTGTGTGTGTGTGTGTGTGTGTGTGTATTTGAAACAGGGCATCACTGTGTAGCCCTGGTTGGCCTAGAACTTGCTTTGTGTACTAGGTTGGATTTGAACTCACAGTGATCTGCCTGTCTTCACCTCCTGAGTGACAGGATTCAAGGTGTGTGCCATCACACCTGCTGCATTGTTATTTTAATCTTTTGTATACATTACTTCCCTGCCCAAGCCAGCCCATGACTTGAGAGCAGCACTTCTCAGCCCAAGATGAGCAGAGTTTAAAGTATGGTGATTTCCGAGGGCCACATGGGCACAAGAACAGGCAGTGGGATGTTTGCGTCACATAGAAGGTGGACAGCTTATTGTGCAAAGCTGCCTGGACCTTGTAAGACCTTAGTGCCCCAGCCAGGGTCCACAGATGCCAGCATCTCCAGTTACTGTGAGCATCAAAGACGCTCTTGTGGCCTTCCACATACCATTGTGGACCAGTACCCTACTGTGAACCCACCATCTCACACAATGAAAAACTTTGACCCAGAGAGGGAGGGGAACTTGCTGGAATACCAGAGCCAAAGCCCAGATTTGGATGCAGATCTCCTGAAGTTACTGATTTATCTTTCCCTAATGGTTGATAAGAGTTGAGCATCGGGGCTAGAGAGACGGCTCAGTAGTTAAGAGCACTGCCTACTCTTCCAAAGGAACCGAGTTCAATTCCCAGCACACACATGGCAGCTCACAACTGTCTGTAACTCCAAGAGCTGACACCCCTACACCAATGCACATAAATTAAAATTAACTAAAATATTAAATTAAAAAAAAAAGTTGACCATCCCAAACACAAAGCCCAAAGCTGCTTAAATGCCAATATCATAGTGCAAATAAAAACTCTTGCACTACAATACCTTATTTCATCGTCCAAATTTTTTTTTTTTTTCCGAGACAGGGTCTCTCTGTGTAGCCTTGGCTGTCCTGGACTCGCTTTGTAGACCAGGCTGGCCTCGAACTCACAGTGATCCTCCTGCCTCTGCCTCCCGAGTGCTGGAATTAACGGTGTGAGCCACCATGCCCAAAGGTCTAAATTATATTTTTTAAATGTATGAAATTGCCTTCTGGCTGTGTGTGTACAGAGGTGGATAAAACATGCATGAATTGCATGTTTGGTCTTGACTCCCGTCCCTAGGATGTTTCATTATGGACATGCAAATGTTCACGATCTGAAAATGTGGAAATCCAGAAAACCCCTCGGTCTCAAGTATTTTAGATGAGGGATTGTCAGCCTGGGATGGGTGTTGTTCAGATCAGAAAGCAAGATCAGGAGGTGCTTAGGATCTGTGTGCTGACTGGGATATGGCCCTTGAGATGGTGTTAAGGGCTCTCCCTCCCTTCCCACCTCCCCACCCCCAGTGGCCCTTGTTAGTGTCCATTTCTTGTCACTGGTTCCTGTGCATTCCTTCTCTCCAGGAACTTAGTCCTAGCGAGGGAGGAGGGCAGAGGTAAGCCTTCCCCAGCCAGGGCTGGCTTGGCTTCCTTGTAGAATGGAGATTGAGTGTGTGTGCTTTAAAGAAAATAAATGCTTCAGTAGCTGGGGAGGGAGCCATAAATGGCTCTATTGGAACCCAGAGGAATTTATTTTCCATTAGGGGCAGCCTTCCTGGGAAGCATGGTTCAGTCAAGGTTAGACATGAAAAAAAAAAAAAAAAAAAAAAAAGCACTGTGGCCGAGGGGATGGTCCATCCGCCCACCGCTTTTTACCAGTTTTTCAACTAGCTCTCTACCTACAGCTGCCTGCAGTTGACACACTGAAGCACACTCGTCTTCCCTTGTTCTTTTCGGTTTTTTTCCACACTGGGTAAGATCATCTTCTGTGATGATCAGTACCGAGACGCCCATCTTCCCAGAAGCCTCAGCATCTTCGTTGGCATCTTCATCCCTCCTTGCAAGCAGTGCCCCGTCAACGGGTAATGAGACGTTTCCCTCGCCCTTCCTAGTGATTATTTGAAACAATTGGATGGTGTTTGCAAAAGTGAGATGGGGAATAGAGATTCCTAATGAGTAGTTCTGGCAATAATTAGTTATTTTCTATATTTATCGACAATGACCACGTCCAGCATTGCTGTTTTCTCTGAAGGAAAAAAAAAAAAAAAAAGGATTGATTACCACAGCCGTTTATCTGCTTTCGGATTTTAATGACTAGAGGTTGCCATTTTTTAATTACTAGAACTAGGGAAAAAAATGTTATCCCTTGGCTGAGGCGGCTGTTGTCATTAGTAATGCATTTGTATCAAAATGTAGCTTAAGGAAAATAAATAGAAGGTGCTTGGCTGGGCCGTGGGTCGCTCCACAGGCCTGTGAGGGCCACAGCAGAGCAAGGAAGGGCTCCTTTCCGCCCGCCCCCCCCCCGCCCCCCCCCCGGGAACCACCGCTTTGACGAAGGAGATCAGCTAATTATGTCCCAGCATGCAGTAGGAAATGTTTACCTGCTTCCTTCCCAGAGGAATGTTACCTAACTGTCGTTTCACTGTCAGCTTCCGTGATGTACCTACTTCCTGCTGTGGCACACTTTAAGATTCCAACACAGCATTATAGAACATACATGTGGGATCAGATGTATGTGGTGGACTGCATGAACTGGTTCTGGAATGTACATCTATATGTATATGTATGTGTCTATACACGTATGTATGTATGTATGACATCTTCTTTGTTTTTTGAGATAGAGTTTCTCCGTGTAGCCTTGGCTGTCCTGGACTCGTTTTGTAGACCAGGCTGGCCTCGAACTCAGAGCAACCCACCTGCCTCTGCCTCCCGAGAGCTGGGATTAAAGGCGTGCGCCACCACAGCCATCTATGTATGACATCTTAAACACATATATTAGCTGGGTGCAATCCAGCACTTGGGAAGTGAAGACCAAAGGTTCAGAAGTTCAAGTACAGCCCGGGCTACATAGAAGACTCAAGGCTAATAACCTGAGCTATGTGTCAACAAACAAACAAAAATAAAGCACCTTCACCACCATAAAACCATGTATTGAAGGCTTACTGTGCCTTAGGCAGAGCTCTGGGTGCAGACAGAGGTCCTGCCCAATTATGATTAAAGCAGCAGAGCAGGAACCATCAAGGGTTAAGAGAGGGGTAAGGGTGAAGGCCCATGGGAAGGGGTTTTGGGGCAGAGGACTCGGCAAAGAACATTCTAGAGAGAGAAACCACTCAAAAGAGGATGGGGTGGGAAGTGACCAGAAGCCTGGGGGTGGCTCCTAGCCTCTGCTCCAGAGGATCCTAAGATCTAGGGAGTGTTGAGGGCATCTTCTGAGATAGCCTAGGGGAGCAGGCCCTCCCTGGGCGATACCTCACTTGCTGTTTCTCTGTCAGTTCCTTGGGGGTGGAGGTGGGGGCAGCATGACAATCCTCGTTTTTTATTCTTTATACCAACAGCTCCTTCAGTTCTCAGACAGTTCCCGAAAGCCCCGTTCTTCCGATTTTCCCTGAAGTCCTGCCTGGCCACTCCTGACTTCCCGTCCTGAGAACCGAACCTGACTCAGCACATATTTATGGGATGCATCAGCCCAGTGAGATGCACTAGGACTTCCAGACAAGCCTGGCCTGAGCTGTGACCCTGCCCCCAAAGCAAAGGACATGAGCCCCGCCCCCTCTGGTAGCTTCGTTCACTGCTCCACACCTCCCACTGTGCCTGGCTGGAGGTGCTCATAAACATTTGTGGGGTGATTGAATGCATGGGTGTCATTTTATTCTAAATCACTGTTATTTTCATTCCAAATTACTTTTATTCTTTCTTCGCATTACAGCCAGGACATTTTATTGATTTTTTTTTTTTTTTTTTTGAGATTGCATGTGTGTGGAGGTGAAATTATCTATGAATTTCATTCTGGGACCACATAGAAGCCCTGGGGTTTCTTATTTAGTTGTGGGGTTGGGGGTGGCAGCAGATCAAAATGGTTCTGTTTAAGAAGGACAGGGCACGGCAGAATCTCCTGGTATATATTTGTTGTTTTTGTTTTCAAATATTTATCTATTGAGTGTGTGTGTGTGTGTGTGTGTGTGTGTGTGTGTGTGTGTGTGTGTGTGTGTGTACATGCTCTAATGAGTGACATAGGGTGAGTGTGGAGGTCAGAGGACAATTAAAGGGAGTGAGTTTTCACCTTTCACTATTTGACTTCCCAAGGGTTAATTAAATTCAGGCCGTCAGGCTGGGCAGCAAGCACCTTCACTCACTGCTTCTCTCTCCCCAGGCTTATTTTCTCAGACAGTGTCTCAATATGTACCCCAGGCTAGCCTTGAGCTCAGGCTCCTCCGGCTTCAGGCTCCAAGTGCTTGCTGGGTGTCCGACACCACCTCCAGCTTACTGTCCTGTCCCACCAGGTCCTTTGAGTTGACCCTAGTGGCTCTCTAGAGAACTTTTGCAGCCCTGGGGATGGGCAAACAGAGGACACTGCTGGGGACTTCCATGAGCCACCGCCTGTCAGAAAGTGGGGCTGCCTTCTCCGGATGTGCCGAGCACAGGCTGGAATGGTAGAGAGGCACAGGGTTTGCAGTGAGCAGCTCGCTTCATGTTGTTGTAGTGCGTATTCAGTGCACAGAGAAAGAGCAAAGGCAGCCAGGTGCGGTGGTGCACGCCTTTAATCATTCAAGAGGCGGAGGCAGATGGATCTCTGTGAGTTCGAGGCTAACCAGTCTACATAGTGAGATCATGTCTCCAAAACATCAGTACAACACACACACACACACACACACACACACACACACACACACACACACACACACACCAAAGGCAGAGAGGCAACCCCAGAGAGAGGGTCCCTTGATTGTCAGAGCTCACTTTTAGCCCCTAGCTCTACACTGACAGTGAGCTAGGTAGGCACTCTGCTTATAGGTCAGGTGCCTTAGTGTGCAGATGAAGCAGGTGTTGCTTTTGATCTCTACCTTTGCGGCAAAGTCTCTAGGCTCTACAGGGCCATCTATCTATCTATCTATCTATCTATCTATCTATCTATCTCAGACTTCTTGGGTTCTTGGGTAGAGAAAAATCACAGCAATGCTTTGTCTCCCGGGATAGCTCGTGGCTCAGCCGGGCAGCAAGCTTTCCGGGAGCATTGAGCAGGGACATAGGACAGGCTCCAGTACCCTTACCCCAGGCTGGAGCCTGGAGTCCCTCATCCATGATAGAGACAGGGGGTCTAGCCTTAGGAATGAATGAGTTTCCAAGCCTGCCTGGTTAGGGCCAATCCAGGGCTTAAATGCAGGCCTCTGGCTCTATGCTTGCAGGAAGGACACAGGGACTATACTGCACAAGGGTCTAAGAGAAAAACAGAAGTGAGGGGATATATGGAGGGTGTATGAATGTGACCAGGGGAGAGAGACAGAGAGAGAGAGAGAGAGAGAGAGAGAGAGAGAGAGAGAGAGAGAGAGAGAGAGAGAGAATGTGTTTAGAACCAGGGGAGGGCAGGGTGTGTATTTTGCATGTGTGTGTGTGTGTGTGTGTGTGTGTGTGTGTGTATGTACATATGTATGTAGTTACATATGTATGTACATACACATAAATATGTGGAGCCAGGGTGTGTGTGTCTCTGTGTGTGTGTATGTGTAAGCATGTGGAGCTTGGGGAGACCAGATAGATTTTTTTGGCTCACAGGACTATAGAGGCCAAATAAATCTAAGGGAGATCCAAGGAAGAGTTACAGCTTGGGGTTCAAAGGCAGCCTATTGGCAGAATTCTTTATTTTATTTTATTTTAATGTTTTTAGGGACTTTGTTTTCTAAGGCCTTCAGGTGATTTTGTGAGGTCCACCTGAAGTTAGGAGAGCCATCTGTTTCACTCAGAGTTCATCTATTTGAATGTTAATATTATCATTATCAACAACAAAAGATTGCCACAGAAGCATCCAGAATCATGTTGGGCCAAATAGGTGGGCACTCTGATGACGTCAAGCTGACACATAAAACATTATGTGTTATAGTAGCTGGGCATGGTGGCACACGCCTGTAATCCCAGCACTCAGGAGGCAGAGGCAAGTGGATCGCTGTGAGTTCAAGGCCAGTCTGGTTTACAAATCGAGTCCAGGACAGAGCAGGCTACACAGAGAAATCCTGCCTCAAACACAAAACAACAACAACAAAAAGTAAATGCCATCAGTTCTCAGTATAGAAATCTGAACACTGTATTTACACCTTTGCTGTCTTCATTCTAGGCACATACACCTCATAGAAAATACATGTTTATCCCCAAAACGGTGTCATTGCAAATGCTTTGCAGCTCACTGTTTTCACACAAGGCACCAGGAAACTTCCCTAGGTCAGCGAGTGTTCTCTATAACCTGCCTGCCCACTCTGGCACAGCAGGGCTGTCCCACAGTCACTGTGGTAAAGGATGTCACCTCCTGCTCAGAGTCCTGTCTCCTCTCTTTCTGGTGACAATATCTTTGCAGCTCTTTACTCCCAGCCGGTTTGGGGAAGGTGAGGCTAAGGCCCTCCTTTTGACTGGGAGGGAAAGCTGTAAGCACTCAAGCAGAGGGTTTGCTGCCTCAGGGTGCCTCAGATATTACCCTCTGGGGCAGGACTGCTGGAGGCTGCTGCTATGGCTGTGCGGAACGAGCTGGAAAATGGGACTGGATGCAGCAAAGCCAAGCAGAAGGATAGAAATAGATGCGTGATGTCTCCTGGATCCAGGCATACCTGAAGCCATTTAGTTACTTAGCTCTCTTATACTTTTCTACTATGGAAGATGACGGGAAGCAGTTGAGTTTGATTGACACTTTGTCCTGAAAGGGCTCTGATGTGACAGAATGATGTGACGTTTTTCCATATAAAGTAGACCAGCACACACACACACACACACACACACACACAAGGTCAGCACATGACTGAGCTGTGTTCTTTGTTTGTTTATTGTTTTTCTGATCACTTACTTGTTCTAGTTAAGATGTCGCAAGGTGAGTCAGAGATTTTGAAGATGACTGACACGTAGTCCCCGACATCAATGAGCCGAGGGCATTGTAGTCGTGCACAGGGCTCTAAGTTCCAAAGCTTATGTGATCACCACAGGCTCCTCCAGAAAAATACACAGTTGACATTGATCTAGAAGGACTGGGTGAACCAATTTCAAATTCTTTTCACAGCCTGAAAGGCCTTTGAGGGTGGCGCTGAGCCCATCTTGTGTGTGCGACTCTCTGGAGGAGGTTTTGCTTGCTTGCTTGAGACAGGCAGGGGCTTATGTAGCCCTGCTTGGTGAGGTTTGCCAAATAGACCAGGCTGGGCTTGAACTCCTCATCTGCCTGTCCCCCCCTCCCAAGTGCTAGGATTCCAGGTGCCAGGCGCCCTAGTGGTTAATCTGCCTGTTCTCTCATTCAGCTGGCCTGGGGGGAGGGGAGCCCTAGGATGAGGCGAGGCGGGCTGGGTGGGTGATGCCTTGGCACATTCCTGCTGTGCCTCAGACCCCATCTCTCCTTGACCTTTCTGGCCAGCTGCTTCCTTCAATGTTCGCTCCACATCTGCAGCTCTGGCCTCCTCAGGCCTTCACAGCTGATGAACTGGCTCACCCTAACCCAGTCAGGCCACTCCCCTGCCATGTCTGTCAATGTAAAAACTCCAGGCAAATCCGGAGGCCTACTGTCTCACAGAGAATAGCCCTAACATCCACCTCCCTCAAGCCTTTATCCTATCATGGGGGAAGCAGAGGATACCCTTGGCCTCCTGAACCAGTGAGGGGTGGGGCAGGAAGCTGCCCAGGGCTCCAGGTGCACACATCTGTAACCTGTTTCTATTCACTCACCGCAGGAGGCTCCGCCTAGGGCACCAACCTGTTTCCCACGGTCCTCACAGCGCCTCAAGCTGGTTCATCCCCGGGTGTTCTGGGGGAAGGGGACAGATGTCCTTCCTCAGCAGCATCTCCGGCACAGGTGCTCAGCTGTGCAAATGGAGAGGCTGAGGTGTGTGTGTGTGTGTGTGTGTGTGTGTGTGTGTCTTTATCCAGTGAGACTTTATCCAGAGTGGAGGGAAGAATGACCAGGAGTAAAAGTGAGGGAATAAAGGGAGTCTTGAGCAGAGAGCAGCACTGGCCCTATCTGCTAGGACCACGTCCCAAGACCTCAGCAGAAACCGGAATCTGAGTTGCCACTGCCCCTGTATATGCGATGTCTCCTAGCCACACATGCCCAGTGAAGCCTACTTTATAGAGCGGACACAGAAGACAAGAACTGAAACTGGTCAAGCGGCGCCGGTGGCTCCCAGCACTCGGGAGACAGAGGCAGGTGGATCACTGTGAGTTCGAGGCCAGCCTGGTCTACAAAGTGAGTCCAGGACAGCCGTGGCTACACAGAAAAATCCTGTCTCAAAAAAACAAAAACAAAACAAAACAAAAAAAGAACTGAAACTGCCAAGAAAGCAGAACTGCCACAATGTACTGTTGGAAAAATTATGGCACAAGAGGTGGGGGTGCCGTTTAGTTAGGAGAGGGGTCCCCTAGCGTGCACGAGGCCCTGGGTTCAGTCCTCGGTACTGCTTAAACCAGCTGTTAGGTCTGCAACCCCAGTTCTCAGGAGGTGAAAGCTGGAGAACCAGAAGTTCAAGGTCAACTTCATTTACTTGCTGAGTTCAACGTCAGTCTGCGGTACTTGAGACCCTGTCTCTAAAACAAGAGCCAGTGAGACGGCTCAGTGGGCAAAGGCACCTGCCCATCGAGGTCTGGCAGCCTGAGTTCAATGCCTAGATAGCACATGAAGGTGGGAAGAGAAGCCGGGCGTGGTGGCGCACGCCTTTAATCCCAGCAGATGGAAGGAAAGAGCTGAATCCACAGAGTTGTCCTCTGTGCTGTGACACACGTGCTCCCTGCGACCCTTGCCACCATGCATGCACACACAATCGTTTTAACCAAAACATATGCGCTCTCTCTCTTTCTCCTCTTTTCCCTTCCCTCCTTCCTGTGCTGTCTCTCCTCTCCTGCCCACCCCACCCCCGCCTGTTATTTGATGATTTGTAAGGACTTGTGTGTGACACTGCAGTGGGCTACTACAAAAGGGTATGAAACACTGTGACAGTTGATATGATGAAAGAGATGGCAACTAAGTGGTGGCGAGGGGGCAGAGAGGGAGGGGTACCCTGGATGGGGGGGGGTGGAGATGATGACTCCTTCCCATGAGGCATGAAGTGAGAGTTTCTAAGACTCCGTCATGTGGCTCCGAGTGAAAGTTACTTACTCTGGGATTTTCCATGTAATGTTTGCAGACCACTGCTGAACTCAGGTACCTAAAGATACAGGAAGTGAAATCATGGCTAAGTGAAGTCATGGGGCTGATGTGCGTGTAGGAGGCAGGAGATGGCATGGGAGCTCGGTCTGCCTCCCAGGGAGCTGTTCGGGAGGCGCTGACGATACTTAATCGGGCAGGTGATGGTGTGTCTACTTGGCCAGTGGGGGCTGGGAGAAAGCAGGGGATGGGTCCCTGTAACCAGGGTGTGGAGACCATGTGACACTGGAAAAGGACCTAAAGGGAACAGAAGCAAAAGGACGGTGAGGAGGATGCTGGGATATGGGGGTTGGGTGGAAGGGACTGAGTGCTCCACAAAGGACAACACTCAAACTGGAAACGGGAAGTGAAACCAAGGAGTAGATTCTGAGGAAAAGGGGCGAGACCAGACGAAGGCCTTGCTTCAGAGAGTCTGGTCTCAAGAACAGCTGGAGCGTTTGACCAACAGCCTGGGATGTAAGGAAGGCGTCAGCCTGGTTGCTGATGGCCTATCGGGAAGGGAAGACCCAGACCTCAGTGCCCTGGCTAGCACCCTCCTCCAGCTGGGCTTGGTTGTTGTATCTTTGGTTGCTCCCAGCCTCAGATTTGTTATGTGTGTGTGTGCGTGCTGGGGGGGGGTGGCAGGGGGCAGGGGGGCGCTGGTGGGGATGTAGTGAACCTAGATGGAGAATGAATAGCCGGGCATGGCTGGGAGGGGCACTAATGAGGGCGAGTGAGCTATTCACAGGACACACACAGGCTGGCATCAGGGTGTGGGGCCACCAAGACCCTATAGGACCAAAGCATTTGTCCAGGAGGTTAAGTGGAGGCGGACTCCTGCAGACCCCTGCTTCAACCTGGGATACTTTTCTTCCCTGGGGTCTGTCCCATGCAACAGGCCAAGACCTGAGCTGTGACTGCGGACCAGTTCACAGCTCCCCTCTAACCTCGCTCCATGCACTGGATCCCACCCCTTAAAAGACGGATTCTCTATAAGCTTCCTGCATGAGAGCTCCATCTTTGAGGTCTTTGAGTCTGCATCATCCAATTCGGTCTTGGTAGGATGGTTTTAGGCCCCGAGATATCAGGTGTTGCTGGCGGGCCAGAGTTTTAAACTCTGCATACACTGCAAATTCTCAAGCCAGCAGAAGCCTGGAAAGAAAGCAATGCACCCCTATACCCACCGCTGAGCAATGAGTCATGAGGGTCCGCAGGCCTGTGAGATAGCATGTCTTGGGCTATGAACTCCTTCGGCAATAAATGCTTACAGATGCATAGAATCACACACACACACACACACACACACACACACACACACACACACACGCGCGCGCGATTGCAGAGAGCCAGAGCGATTAAAGCCTAGCTATTAAGCTATCATATAGACAGTGGCAGCACTGACATACGGTACAGAGATACCGTTATATAATTAGTGAAAGGTGATGGGTCAGCGTGTTCAATAATGCAGAAGCGATGAGTGCTGGCACTGCCTCAAGGCACACTAGCAGCTGCAGCATGATGTAGGGCACACGAGGAGGAAGACAGAGGCCTTGCAAATATGGAAGTCAATGAACACAGATGTAGTTTTTCTTCACTTCAAATCACGGATCCTTGAATTCTATCTGTGGACTCCCGGGGGCGGGGGTTGGGGAAGATGGGGCTTAAAAAGGGGCACACGTTGATGTTACAAGGTCTGTGTTCTACCCTCAGGGCATCCAGTTGTGGATGGTGAGAAATAAATGTGTGTGTTAATGCTATAGACCGAAGGAAGACTGTGCACCTGAAATTGAAACCTGATCCTCAAGGACATTATATTGGGTAGGAGGTCTTTGGGGGGTAAAGGGGACACAGTTGGTACCCTTGGGAATGGGCCCTTGTCTGTGGGCACATCATCCTTAATGTGTCTAGTCTTGGAAGCTGAGCAGGGTTAGCCCTGGCAGTACTTGAATGGCACAAGAGCCATTTATTTATTTGTCGTGTGAGCATAGAAGGCTCTCGTGGGCAAGCCATCAGGGAGGCAGTCAGCAGACCCCGGCCCTGACAGGGAAGTGTTTGCTGTTCATGATGTACAGACTACAGATGCTGTTCCAGCCACTGCAGCTGCCTAAGCCAGGTAGGAATCCAGGAGTGGATAATGACCAATCAACCAGATGGGTTGGGTCACAGGTGGAGATGCTGGCTGAAAGGTCTTGTTTTCTGTGTCCAGAGGTTAGCAGCAGTGAGTTTACTAGTGGCGCGTGTGTCCAACGTCTTCTTGTTACAGGAAATGGGCTCTTGTTTGTGCAATTAGTGATACCCAAAGTGAGTTGGCTGACACTTTTAAAGTTTTAATTAAAAAAAAAGTATGTGTATTGTGTTTGTGCACCCAGAAGATGGATGTTAGGTCCTTTGGAGCTTCCTGACATGGGTGCAGAGAACTAAACTTCCCTAGAGAGCAAGACATGTTCTTGACAGCTGAGTCACGCCTTCACCCTGGATGAACCTATTGAGGCACCGAATGCTTCAATGACTAGGGACCAAAGACTCAATAAAGCCTGCCTGCCCCTCCCCTGCTGAGCTGGTACTCTATCATGAGTCCAGCTAGGAGGTTGGAAAGAATCTTGTTTTCCAATACCCACCCTATGCAAAACAAAGACATCTTTGAATGTTGTTGTCTGACACTTAAAATGTTCCCTGTACCGTGTGTGAGCGGATTACCTAAAAAAATAAAAAAACCAAAAAACAAAAAAAAAAAAAACTCAGAGAACTGAGGCCTCAAGGGATTTATAATTATATGTTGTCAACTGCTTATTAACGGTGTGCTTGTCAATATCGAAGTCTGTGTGGTCTGGGAGAGCTGTCACTCTCAATGACAGGCAGTAAAGCAGCAGAAGAGAAGCTAACTGTTGCCCACAGTGAGCATTCTAGAAAACCGAGATGTTGTGCATAGCCACATTAAGTTTGATGGGTGTGTTACAATGGCAGCTACGTGTCTAAAACACTTTTTTAGGTCTAAAATCATCTCTGTTGCCACTTGTGCTATAGGAAACATGACAACAAAAACAAAAAATAATAAACAAAACAAAACAAAACAAAAAAACCCAAGCTGATTTAGGGGAAGGCAAAAGACTTGCTGTCAAAGGCTTCAGGCCCGAGCTTAGTGATCAATTGCCTAATGAACATATGGGGTGGGGTGGGGCGTCAGGGAGAAGGCCGAGGGAGCCACAGGAGAACAGAGCTTTGCCCCAGTGTCCTGTCCTGTCCTGTCCACCCTCCCATCTCCACCACCAGACATAGAGTCTGTTGACTTCTTTCCTGCCTGGCTGACATGGACAGGTCATATTTTATGGCACTGAGTACAGCCTTAGCAAGTGAGGTGAGGGCAGAGTTCCCCTGAGGCTGCCCTGAAGAGAGCTCAAGATGGGGCTCCGTGGGGGTTGTGCTGTTGCCTCCAGCTCCCTGCTGTGCCCTGCGGAGCATTACCAGGGATGGGGAGACAGGGAATGACCAGGGATGCCCCAAGGGTGGGTTGACCTGTAACCCAGACTAGGTGACCATGGAAGGCTTCCTGAAAGAGTTGGCGTCTAAGCGGACATCTGAAATGGGACATTGGGCATACATATACATATATGGTATAGATTCTATATGTACAATGTACGCAGTCAAAAGGGCAGTTGAAGTTCAACAGAGAGCGATAACGTTGGAAACAGACGAAAAACAGTCATGTAGGGATATTTGAATGGCCAGGGAAGACTCTCAGAGCAGAGGACCTTTGAACAAAGATCTGAAGGACAGAAGGGTGAAAGGTATGCAGATACTGAGGGAAGAACCTTCCAGAAAAGGCCTTGAGGTGGATCACGTCCACACTGCTCAAGACAGCAAGAAGGCTCGTGTGGTTGACACAGGAGGAACAGCAGTTAATAGAGACTGGATGTGAGATGTTCTGATGGTCCGGAACCCGTAGACCAGCATCAGGAGCTGGATTTTCATTTGAGAAAGTTGCAAACACATAGATACATTCTTTGTTTGTTTGTTTGTTTTTTTTACAGAGGAGAAACACAACCTAAAGTGGCTTAAAGGGGTCATTTTAGTGCTGTGTTGGGATCTGGTTGTGGATGGGTGAGGTAGACACGGAAGACCGGAGGAGACTTGACTGCAGTGATCTCAGGGACAGGCGTTGATTCGTCTGATCAGAACAGGCGCCCACGAGATGGCAAGAGTTAGTTGCTGTATACTGAAGACACGGGAGGCTTTGCTGACGGATTACGTGTGGGAGAAGCAGCAAAGTTCCAAGCGGGTCACAGAAGCCGTTGGCTGTCCCCGCAGAGTGAGGGGATTGCCATGGACCAAAGGAGACAGCGAGAGAGCCATCGGGCAGGTTAGAATCAGGAGCTTGCTTTTAAGATATTAAGGTGCTTCTGGGTTAATTCATTCATTATGATCATTTCTAGTTCAATCCATTTGTCCACAAATTTCGGGAATTCCTTGTTTTTAATAGCTGAATAGTATTCCATAGTGTAAATGTACCACAGAAAGAGTCAAATGGTATATACTCACTTATATCTGCATACTAGTCCAAGGGGCGTGTCCCATGAAAGTCTTCACTTACCAGGAAACTGGGACAGAGGGGAGCACATCCTATTGGGACTCTAGATGAGAGAAGCATGGGAGAATGGCAAAGTAGAAGGATCCAGAGGGTCCTAGAAACCTACAAAAAGAACACTATGACAGGCAGATTTGGGCCCAGGGGTCCCGCTCAAACTATGGCACCAGCCAAGGACAATATGTGCAGTAAACATCAAACCCCTACCCAGATCTAGCCAATGGACAGGACATTCTCCACAGTTGAGTGGAGGGTGGGGTATGACTTTCACACGAACTCTGGTGCCCCATATTTGACCATGTCCCCTGGATGGGGAGACCTGGGGGCACTCAGAGGAAGGATAGCAGGCTACCAAGAAGAGACTTGATACCCTATGAGCATATACAGGGGGAGGAGGTCTCCCCCAGTCACAGTCATAGGGGAGGGGAGTAAGGGGAAAATGGGAGGGATGGAGGAATGGGAGGATACAAGGGATGGGATAACCATTGAGATGTAATACGAATAAATTAATAAAAATTTTTAAAAAGATATTAAGATGCCAAATAGGGCTGACGAGATAGCTCAGTGGTTAAGAGCACTGTTTGCTCTTCCAAAGGACTGGGTTTCAATTCCCAGCATCCACATGGCAGTTTACAAATGTCTGTAACTCCAGTTCCAAGGGATATAACACCCTTATACCAATGCACGTAAAATAAAATAATAAAAAAGATGCCAAGTAGATTGAAGATGCAAGTAGGAAATGCATGCATAGGGGCCCCTTACCCATTCTTGCACTCATCTTCTGTCAGATGTGTGCGCTGCAGATTTCTTCTCCGGGTACAGCTAAGTTTTCACTGCCTTTAGGTGAAAAGACAGTCTCAGTAAACGAAAAGCGACCAATCTTTTTTTTTTTTTCTTGTTTGTTTTTCAACACAGGGTTTCTCTGTGTAGCCTTGGCTGTCCTGGACCCACTTTGTAGACCAGGCTGGCCTCAAACTCACAGCGATCCACCTGCCTCTGCCTCCCGAGTGCTGGGATTATAGGCATGTGCCACCACGCCCGGCTGTGACCAACCTTTTTTATTTTATTTAGGCTTAATGCTTCCTTAAAAGAATCTTTTTCCTTTCCTGAAATTAACTCTGAGTTAACCTGAGTTTTCCTTTAAAAAAAAAAAAAATTCAAATTTTCTTTTTAAATGCTTAATAACTTAATATTAAAATAAGTAAAAGTGGTCTTGTTAGGTCAATGATGGGGTCCCCAAAACCAAGCACCGTTTACCTGGAGACTACAGAGAACTCAAACCAAATAATAGGGAAGCTACTGGCCGCTCACGCCTCTCCCAGCAGAGCCATCTTCCTCTCTGGCAGGTCTGTCTGCAGCAGTTTCTCTGTGCTTCTACCCCAGGGCAGAACAGTTGTCCCCCAGCCTCAACTGTCCAATAAACCCCTGCAGACTGGTAAGGGAAGGCATGTAGGTGCAGGAAGGGAGAGGTAACCGGCTGGACACAGCTCTTTCTAGCGCTTTCTTTAGACCATTTATTTATTTATTCATTCATTTGTTATTTATAATAAATATTATTATTATATTTATCTATATTATTGTGCTTATTTATTTATACTATTTATATTTGCTTATTATTTATACAATATTCTTCCCACATGTGTGCCTGCACACCAGAGGAGGGCATCAAATCTCATTACAGATGGTTGTGAGCCACCATGTGGTTGCCAGGAACTGAACTCAGGAAGAACAGACAGTGCTCTTAACTTCTGAGCCATCTCCAGCCCCTTCTTTAGATCTTCTAAGGTTTCGTTTGTCTACGTGTGGCCTTCAGGTGGACACCGAGATAGACTTACACCGGCTACTTTATTTAAAAAGAAATGTTTCTGAACTCAGCCGCCATCCACAGGATCAGAGGGTTCTGTGAGACGGAGCCTACTGCTTTCTTTCTTCACCCACACCCCTTTCTTTTCCTTCCCTCCATCCATAACTAATAATTTTTATTGTCTATAATTAACATACAACAAAGTACGCCCTCTGGAGTTTATGGTTTCATGAATTTTCATGAGTGTATACAGCCATGTAACCCCTAACCCCAGAGAATAAAACATTTCCTTGGTCCCCAGATTCCCTTTTATCCATCTGTAGTCTCTTCCCTAGAAAGGTCTCCTGTCTCTATCAATCTGGTTAACTCCTAGCCACCCTTTCCACCCAGCCATTTGTTTCCTGAGTCAACATTTACTCAGCACTTTGTGGAGGCCCATCTATGTGGCAGTAGGGATTCGAGTCAGACGCTGTTACAGTCTGGTATACAAAGGAGGCCTCTGACCCAGCTTTGAAAGACTCCGAGAGGTTTTCTGGAGGAAGCAGGGAATAAGTGAGTGGGTGGAGAAAGGCAGCCCCGATCACGTTAGCAGAGTGTGGGGGGGAGAAACTGCAGATGCTTTCTCATCTTTGAGGAGGACAGAGTCGACAGAGTCTTCATTCCAAAGTAATGAAGACAGACTCTTCATTCCAAAGTAAGAAAAGAGGGCTGCCTGCCTTCCTTCCTTCCTTCCTTCCTTCCTTCCTTCCTTCCTTCCTTCCTTCCATCCCTCCTCCTCCTTCTCCTCTTCCTCCTCTTTCTTATATGTTTGTTTGAGAGGTTTCTCCGTGTAGCCCTGGCTGTCCTAGAACTCTTTCTGTCTACAAAAGGCTAGCCTGGAACTTTGAGAGGTCTGTCTGCCTCTGCTCGAGTGTGTCACCACCACCCAGCCCTGGAGCCATTTTCTAATGCTGTCCCACCTCTCTGACATCACCAAGGACACAGCATCTTTAGAGGGCAGCCTGCTGTGTCCCCAGAACAGCTATCTGTCCTACCAGCCTTGGGCCGAGGAGTAGGAGGTCCATGTGAACAGAACCTGGTACCTTATGAGCATATCTACAAGGGACCTGTCATGGGTATCTTATGTCAACTTGACACCCAAGCTAGAGTTATCTGGAAAGAGGGAACCTCACTGAAGAGGACATCTCCATAATATCCAGCTGTAGGGCATTTTCCTAACTAGTTATTGATGAGGGAGGGCCCAGAGCATTGTGGGTGGGGCCATCCCTGGGCTAGTGGTCCTAGGTTCTTTTTGTTTGTTTGTTTGTTTTTCGAGACAGGGTTTCTCTGTGTAACCTTGTGTAGCCTTGGCTGTCCTATACTTACTTTGTAGACCAGGCTGGCTTTGAACTCACAGCGATCCACCTGCCTCTGCCTCCCGGGTGCTGGGAGGGATTAAAGGCGTGCACCACTATGCCAGGCTCTGAGTCTAGTCTTATGCTACAGACATACTCTACATATCTGCTCTGGTGAAATCTCTAGAACGGTACACTAGGCCTGTGGTTTTGATGAGAGCGTGTGTAAAATAGCAAACCCCCCTGGGAATGGCTTTGTTGGCAGGTTAGAGATTTTTACAGCTCAGGGTACAAGCCTGTTATATACCTTCTGTGGCGGGTAGGCAGGTAGCAGGAAGCTGAGCACAGTCTGGAAATCGGCAGACTCTCCCATAAGCATGCACGGTTGTGGCGTAAATGACCAGATGGGACGTCACTTACCACAAAGACTTCCGCAGCGCGATAACAAAAACTTTTATTTTATGCCATGTGTTGACTGAAGGAAGGAAAGAGCAGCCCAGACCTGGGCTCAGAGAAGGGAAGCTCTGCAACCCCAACAGGAGCACAGAGTTTCTGTTTATTGCTGAAATGTGGGTTGCCCTGCATAACACCGAGCTGCAGCTTTAAATACTGTGGCAGCATCACCATGCTCCTTGTCCTTTGGGCTTGTAGGTGGATTGGATTCTCCTGCTCTGTTGTGAGGAGGCTTTACAATGACCCCAAAGGGCAGGCACGTGCGTGCAAATGCCTTTAAAATAGGCATCTTCTTGCAAATGTGTTCTGAACCAACCAGTCTCAGGTCTCTGATAATTTGCATAACTCAGGTCTGGGCTTGAAGCCTTGACATTGAATACACTTTGAGGAACTGACATATTTTTATTTGGAGATACGGTGAAACTTAGAGGTGGTTTTAGAGGTTTTAGTGAAAACTCTCCTGCCCCCCCCCCATATTACTATGATGATTAATGAGCTAATTTATTAGCCTATTACTTGTAGAATAATTCAACATAATCATTTTCCAATCCAGTGGGCCTGGTTTTCTGTTTCCTGTCATTGGAATCCTAGTTGTTGTGGTTAAACATTGGCATTTCCATCACACCAGATACAAGCTATTCCAGTATGGTGCCAGTTAACTGGAAGTGAGTCATGACGTCACCAGTTGGTTTCTCTACTGATGAGATTCCCACTGTTACTGGAAGGGTAACTGACTTCCTAGTTACCCTTACCGATGAATGGACTCAGACAAGTCCTGAAAATGTAGCACTTGGAACCTGAGTTACCTCCTTGGTGTGTGTGTGTGTGTGTGCGCGCGTGTGTGTACAATACAGTGGGAGCACTAGCCAGAATGGCTGTGTGTACCACAAGGGCATGTACCCAGTTAAAAATTGTCACCGTTGGCCAGGTGTGGTGGCTCACACCTTTAATCCCAGCACTCAGGAGGCAGAGGCAGGAGGATCGCTGTGAGTTTGAGGCCAGCCTGGCCTACAAAGTAAGTCCAGGACAGCCAAGGCTACACAGAGAAACCCTGTCTCGGAAAAGAAAAAAAAAAAAAAAGGTCACGTCACTGTTACAGCTCATAAATGTCTCATTCTCTGTCAGTTAGTTATGTCTCCCCATCAAGCCACTAAAATATCAGCTTTGGTCCTCTGTTAAGTTCGTGAATATCTACAAGTTGCTATGTAGATCTTCAATAGAATTACGCTCACTTCCACTTCACAGAACCCACCCTGTGACTACCCTGGTACTTTGTTATATTTCCCATGACTTTTTTTATCTTTATTCTTTTTCATTTTTTAAAAGACAGTGTCTCATGAAACTCACGGTATAGCCCGGGGCTGGAGAGATGGCTCAGAGGTTAAGAGCACTGACTGCTCTTCCAGAGGCCCGGGGTTCTAGTCCCAGTAACCACATGACTGCTTACAATTGTCTGTGACTCTTCTGGCCTTGGTGGGTACCAGACAGGCATGTAGTGCTCAGACATACATGCAGGAAGAGCTCCCATACACATACAATAAAAACAAGAAAATCTTAAAAAAAAAAAAATGCAAAAGAACTTCAGAGAACATGGGGGGAAACATGAGGGGGGAAACCCCTCTCATGTAACTGAATTATACCAGATTCCTTTGGGTTCTGCCGAGAACAGTGATGGCTAACAGCGGAACCCTGGCAGCAGGAGATCCTGGGATAACAGTGTTGGGGAGGATGTCTAGAGGAACAGACTTTCATCTTGTTTCTCCTCAGAGACCCATGTCAGATTTCTAACTTAACTGTAAGAGTCAAAGGAAAAAAAAAAGCTTTTTTTTTTTTTTTTTTTTTTTGGTTTTTGGAGACAGGGTTTAGCCTTAGCTGTCCTGGACTTACTTTGTAGACCAGGCTGGGCTCGAACTCACAACAATCCACCTGCCTCTGCCTCCCGAGTGCTGGGATTAAAGGCGTGTGCCACCTACGCCTGGCTAATAAAAGCATTTTGATAAAGGCACTAAATCATGGTGACTGTCACAGCCGCCGTGGGAAGCCAGTGCGCACTATTATCCTTTGTCTCTGAGGGGGATCCCGGGGCTTGAGAACACTCACACTAGGAAATGGCGGTGTTGCAGAGCGCATGCTCTGAGCTACCACAAGCCCCAAGCCACAAGGACCTTCACAACCCGGCAGGAGAGGCACGCGCATACACAAAGCAAGGCACCGGGTAAGCAGGGGGATGGCATGATGACAGGGTCGGTAGAGGCAAAGTGAAAGGGTAGGCAGCCCAGGACTCCTGCTGGAGCAGCAGAGCAGAGTCCCACTGCCTTCGTGGCCTATCAGTACCAGATCTAGGAAATGCAGGCCCACTGGTGTGAGATGTAGCCACGCCTGGAATCAGGTTGCTGAACAATGCCTGGCCCTCTCATTTCATCATCTGCTCTCCTCTTGGCCAGGCCTTTGAGATGGCCAAAGCCACAGTTTGCTGACATTTCAGTGTTGTAGAGAGATGAATTATTTGTTCTATATTAAATAATGCAGCCAATTATTATGGCAACAGTTTTGTTTAACCAGCTAGCTCACTAATGACTGACCCAGAGAAACTATGATTTATTGTTAAGCTGTAAGCACTATGCTGGGCAGATTCTGAGCTACTTTAATCCTGATACCTTTAAAGCACACATAAAAGTCAATCACTTGCCAATCTGATGACTCCCAGGGTGACTTCTGCTCCATAAGTCTATTCGTACAGCCAGTGCCATCTTGACTTCTCTCTCCAGCTTCCTACGCTTTTGTTGCTCTGGGCTTTCTCCCTTGAACCCAAGCTTGGGCACCTAAAACTCCAACCCTTTCTCTTCTACCCAGTAACAGGCTTCAGCATCTTTATTAGCCAACCAGGGAACATTCCTTATCAGCCCATGGTTACAGGAGAGAGTTCAACATTCATAACAATGCCCGCGGCAGGGTGATAACCAGATCTGCAGGCACTGAAGTTAGCATTGGGAAACACAGTTGGAGCTTCCTCCAACACTACTGATCTTTTTCATCACTACTCTGATGCTCGGGGCTTAGCAGACCACACCAATTCTTCAAACATCAGAAGTCACGTACGTGATACATATGTTGTTATGTGTGGCACATGATTTGTCCTCTTCCATACCCCCAATTCTTTGCTAACAGAACATGAAACCTGCGTTTGTTCCCGTAGATGTTCAGAGAGCCCTTGGGTTCAAAGACAGTGGGCCCCGCCCCAGACCCAGGCTTAAACTGTGATCGGGCTCAACAAATCAGGACGCTTTGCCTGGCACTGTCTTTCCCATCTCCTCTTGTTATTTGGGGTTGTGATGCCAGAGTTCTGACAAGGAGATTCTATCCGGGGGGGAAAAAATTCACATCTTGACAAAAGCCACGAATTTTCTATACCCAGCCCTTCCCTATCTCTTTAACATAGTTGCCAGAGGACAAGATGCTTGGAGCTGCAGTAGCCATCTTGTAATCATAAAGCACCAGTCCTAGGATAAAAGGCAACGTGCTGAGGACGGCAGAGGGAAGAGACACGGACTGCATTGAGCTGCCGCTGGACATTACCTTGTGCCATATAATTAAACGCCTTTATTGTTCCAGCCATCTTTAAGTCTTTTTCAAACACGCCGCCAGACACATCCTGACAAGGCTGTAAAAGTGAAAGATGTTACATCCCCAGGCTGTGAGGAGGAGCAGCATTTGGCTCATATTCCCCTTTCTCTATCATCAGCCAGAGTGGGTCAAGCTGTTCTCTCTATATTAGGCCACTCTGACCCTGCATCCATGGTCACATGATTTCCTTTGCCACTTCCTACTCCATTTTGTACCTTGGGAGACTCTCATGATTATAGTGGACTCACAGGATAAATCTCCTGTCTCAAGGAGAGCCAATGAACAACCAGGGCTCTCTGTTTGTAACATTTTTTTTTTTAATTTATTTTACTTGTGTGTGTGGTCCATACGTATGGAGGCCCGAGGATAACTTGTGGGCAAGTTCTTGCCTTCTGCTGTGTGGATCCCAGGGACCTGACTCAGGTCATGAGAGTTGGTATCAAGTGGCCCTGGTTGTGGAGCCATCTCACAAGCCCTGCAGCCGTAAAAATATATTTGACTTACCATGTGTCTTTGCCAGTGTGCTTATGTGAAGGTCAGAAAGCAACTTGATTTTTTTTTTTTTTTTTTTTTTTGTTGTTGTTGTTGTTGTTGTTGTTTTGAGACAGGGCCTCTCTATGTGGTCCTAACTGTCCTGGCACTTGCTATGTAGACCAGGCTGGCCTCAATTGCCTCTGTTTCCTGAGTGCTGAGATTAAAGACATGCACTGCCACGCCCGACCTTCAGAGGATAGCTTGTGAAAGTGGGTTCTCTTTTCTACTATTTCTCTTATTATTCTGCTGCTGTGTTGTGTATGCAAGGTTCTGGCCTATTCTCCATCTCTGCCTCTAGCCCTATGAGTGCTGGGCTTATGGAAATGAGCCTCTGAATCCAGCATCTTGAAAAAAAAAAAGGTGAAGCTGGGGGGTGGCACATGCCTTTAATCTCAGCACTTTGGAGGCAGAGGCAGCAATAAAAACCCTAACTAAGACAGAAGTTGGCACCAGGAGTAAGGTATTGCTGTGATGGTCCTGACCATGTTTTTGTTTGGAAAATGTGGATTTTGGGACTTTGGATTAGGAAAGCAGTGGGATGCTTTAAACATTGCTTAATGGGCAAGCCTAGTAGGGACACGGTAGACAGTGGTGCTGAGGGTGAGTTGAACTGTGGGGGCCTGGCTCAAGAGGATTCAGAGGAGAAGAATTTTAGTATGTTTTCTAGAGATCGTTCTTGTGGTATGTTGGTGAAGAATATTGTTGCTTTTTGCCCTTGTCCAAGGAGTCTGCCTGAGGCTAAGGGGAAGAAATTTGAATTAATTGCACTGACAAAAGAAACCTCAAAACAGCCTAGTGTAGATTCTGTCCTATGGTTCACTCTTATGAAGAACATTTTAATGAAATGGAGCAAACTGAGCAAGGAAAAAGGCAAAAGTGAAAAAAAAAAAAAGTATGATTCAAGGATTATAGGGGCACCAGGAAGTGGAATGGAGCTAAATCCTGGGTTCAAGGAGGTAAGCTGGTTAAATATATTAAATGGAATTAAGGGAGTGGTGGCCTCAGGGCAAGATCCCATCCAGCTAAGCTTCCATTTTGTGAAAAGGACTTAAAGAATAGTACCAGGTATGATGGTACATGGTACACGCCTTTAATCCCATCACTCAGGAGACAGAGGCATGCAGATCTCTGAGTTCAAGGCCAGCATGGTCTAAAGCTGGTAAAGATGAGCAAGGGATCTATGTTCCTGCCCAAGCAATCAGCAGAACTTGGCAGCTTCAGCCACATGGTTCTGGCTTTAGAGTCAAAGATAGAAGAAAGGAATCTCCCTCTGCAACTAAGTAAGGAAAGTCACTGAGGCCAGGCATGTAATGGGGGGGGGAGGTGAGGAAGGGGGGGGTCCTTGCATGGAGGCCATTGTGTGAAGCTGTGAAGGTGAAGCTAGAATTTTCTTAGAGACCCCAAGATACCAGAGATGCCAGAGCCCTGGGATACCTGCCAAGGAGAGCTGCTAACAGGGAGTGGAACCAGCCCAAGAGAAAGAAGTATGTCGCAGTCAATAAGGCTGAAAGGAGTTGGAGATCTGAAGAGAGTTTTGACTTCAGACACGAAGATGCATAGTTTGGAGTTTGCCCAGCTGGTTTTCCGTCTTGCTTTGATCCAGTATTTTCCTCACTATCTTCCCTTTTCTCCCTTAGGGAATGGTGATGTTTACCCTGTGCCACTATATGTTGGAAGTGTGTGATATGTTCTTTTATTTTGATTTTATAGGGGACTGCAGTTAGATTCCATGAGTCTCAAAAGAGACTTTGAGCTTTGGACTTTTAAGCATCGTTGAGACTGTTAGAGACTATGGAGGCTTTTGAAGTTGGACTAAATGCATTTTTGCGTTATGCTATGGCTACAGCTACGGGAGCCAGGGAGTGGAATGTGGTGATTTGAATAGGTATTACCCCTTCCCCACCATAGACTCATGTCTTTGAATGCTTGACCTATAGAGAGTGGCACTATCAGGAGGCGTGGCCTTGTCAGAGGAAGCATGGCCTTGTTGGAGGAAATGCGTCACTGTGGGGGTGGGCTTTGAGGTCTCCTTTGCTCAAGCTACATCCAGACACAGTCCCCTTTCTGCTGAGACTTCAGTTGGAATTCTTCTCATGAGCAGGGTTGGGGACGGCATAAGAGGAAGCGGAAGAAGGTTGCCAGATCTTAGACGGACCTAGGGAGGCAGCTGGAGCTGCAGGGTTGGGAGGGACCTCAAAGCTAGCTACTGCCCTTCCCCCATGTCTTCCCACAGAGCACGAGGGTTAGCTGCCTGTTGGGCACAGTCCTTGGTCAGGGTCTTCTCTGCTCTGGCTTATTGTTGAAGACGTGCTGCCTGAATGACCTAGGTCACTTGCCACACTCTTGCCTGGCCCTGCATCAGGCTGGTCATCCTCTTAGGCCTGTGACGTCATACTTTTCACTGTCTTGGCAACTGCAATACAGGAAGCTATTTGAAGAGAGACACTTG
This sequence comes from Acomys russatus, assembly GCF_903995435.1. Taxonomy (NCBI): domain Eukaryota; kingdom Metazoa; phylum Chordata; class Mammalia; order Rodentia; family Muridae; genus Acomys; species Acomys russatus. The sequence goes on along the minus strand of NC_067167.1, from coordinate 9,709,734 downwards.
TGCCCTTCGCTTTAGCTAGAGTATTGAAACAGTGAACCTCAAGACAGTAGAATTTCCCCCCAGAAACTCATTCTGGGAAAAGGCAAAGGCTGGGAGCTGTGCCAGCCAGAGGGACCACACGGTTCTGACTCATCAGACTGCCTTGCAGGAGAGAGTGAAACCCAGACACAGATGATGATGTCTGTTCCACATCTTGACTGCTTAGTTATTCATGCCTCTTGCCCTCTATTTAAACCTGAACCCCATGTTATGACCCAGAAGATACAATCGGGGCCACATTGAATGAATTCTCTTTTCTAAGCTGTTTCACTATCTCTGGTTTGTTGAGTTGGGTATTGTCTGAGCCTGGCTTGTCAGGGCTGCCAGGGTCAGGCTCTCACCCTATCAACTCTGGTAGAATTATAGATTATAATGTCCCTTCAAATTCATGCCTACTTGGGTCCATGGAGTATGATTTTAATTGAAAATGAGGCCAGGCAGTGGTGGTGCACGCCTTTAATCCCAGCACTCGGGAGGCAGAGGCAGGAGGATCTCTGTGAGTTTGAGGCCAACCTGGTCTACAGAGAGAGTTTCAGGACATCCAAGGCTACATAGAGAAACTGAGTCTCAAAAAACCAAAACATCAAACAACAATAACAACAACCACAAAAAGAAGAAAAAGAAAAAGAAAGAAAGAAAGAAAGAAAAAGGAAAAGAAAGCAAGCAAGCCAGGTTTTTGTCCATATCCTTAGTTAGAGTGAGGTCAGTTGGGGTCAGGGTGGACCCCAAATTCAGTGGTGTCCCCTGAGCACCATGTCTTCAAGGGTACTCAGCAACCAACAGGAAGAAGGCCACATGACCATGGAAATAGATGGAGGGCTGCAGCTCTGAGCCAAGGAAAGCCCAGGGTTGCCAGGAGCTCAAAATCTGGGAGACAAGCATGGAAAAGACCCCCCCCCCCCGCAGGCTCCAGAAGGAACCAGAGCTGCCAACAGCCTTGGCTTTGGACATTGAGCCTTGGGAACTACAAACAAGACGACGGATCTCTGTTGCTTTAAGTCATGTGGCTTGAGGCCATTTGTTTCAATAGTGCTATGACGGTAATAGAACTGTCAACCGCAAGGCTGCTGTAAGGAGGCCACTCACTGAATGACTGGGAAAGACAGGGCCAACGAAGCTTTGGGAAGAGACGTCTATGGAAGAGGCCGGAGAAGAGACCCTGGTGCCTACCCGCACAAGAAGGGTCTCCTCTTGCCACACCCCCGATCCAAGTCATACCAACCAGCACAGTGTGGCTGTCGCTGAGGCTTCAGTTCTGAGGTGGAGCCCTTCCCCACCCCCAGCTCTTGACGGTAAGCAGACTGATCTCAAAACCGGAACCAAAACAGGACATAGTGGTGCGCAGCACATCTGTAACCCAGGCCCTCACAGGCTGAGGCAGGAGAATTATGAGTCTTGAAGGCAGACTGGGCTACACAAGGTGTCTCTGTCTCAAATTTTAACCAGGCAAAAGGCCACATGCTGCAGGGGGGTGTTTTGTGCCCCTGGCATTTTCATCTGCACACTTCATGTGCTTTGGCCATTTTGAGAAGAGCGTTTCGCCCACCAGAGTCTCTCATCTCCTGCTATTGTCCCAGTTGCAAAGTTTCCCCTGTGGTAGCTTGTCCACTCATCATTGTATCTAAGGCAGTCTACAATATCTGGCTCTTGTGAGCATTAAAAAAAAAAGGGGGGGGCTGGAGAGATGGCTCAGTGGTTAAGAGCACTGCTTGCTCTTCCAAAGGACCGGGGTTCAATTCCTAGCACCCCACATGGCAGCTCACAACTGTCTGTAACTCCAAGAGCCGACACTTTCACACCAATGCACATAGATTAAAACTAAATAAAATATTTTTTAAAAAAAGAAAGAAAAAGAAAAATCTATCTTGTATTTATTCAGATCTTGGATGGCATCAATGTAAGAAGCACCTCAAAATTTAAAAACACAAAGATGTGAGAAAAGCATGTGCCTTACAGGTACTTACCTTATTGATCTCTTGCTAGTACGGAGAAATGCTATTGATTTGTACAGCTAAACCTGTATCTGGAAACATCGTTTGTAAGATGTAATTATCTGTTTGCTGCCTGGGTGGGTTTCTTGGGAAAAGCTGAACGCCTTAAGTCTTTGCTTCTAATCTGTCTCGGCTGCTCCATCTCCCCTGACTGGCTAAGATGTCCAGTGTTAAGTTAGGACCCACAGCAGGGCGTGGCTACTTAGGGGCTTACATTTTGGTTTCACTGGCCCCTTTTGCGTCCCTCCCATCCCACCCCCACCCCCGCTTTGCCCTACTTACCCTTTTCCTACCTCTCCAACCTCTCTCCTTCCCCCCCCCCACGCCCAGCACCTGCTCTCCTTTCCCTCCCCCCACCCACGCTTCTTCCAATAAACCTGCATTTATATATTACAGCTTCGTCGCCATTAGCTCATATCATTATTCAATCAATCAATGTAGTGGTAAGAATCAGCTATGAGCATTGTGTTCACGAGCCAAGTTCCTCTTGCCTCAGCCTCCCAGGTGCTGGGATCACAGGCATAGGCCACTGTTTTAGTCACTTTCTTGTTGGTGTGATAAGACACCACAACCAAGGCAAATTATGGAAGGAAGAGTTTATTTGGGGTTACGGTTCCAGAGGGTTAGAGTCCATGATAGCAGAGTGAAGGTATCAGGTACAGGAAGCTGAGAGCTCACGCCTTAAATGCAAGCAAAATGCAGAGAGCAAACTCAGAATGGTGCTAACCTTTAAACTCCCAAAGCCTGCCCCAGTGACATACTTCCTCCAATGAAGTCACATTTCCTAAACCTCCTGAATGGTACCATCCGTTGGGGACCAAGTATTCAAATGCCCGCGACTAATCCAGCACGTTTATCATTAAAATCACATGGTCATTATGTTTTGATAAACTCATTCATCCATTCACTTCTTTCTTTCTTGTTGTATATATTACGTCTATATACGTGTATATATTGGATTTTTTGAGATGGGGTTTTCTTGGATATGCCTGACTGTCCTGGAAATTACTCTGTAGACAAGGCTGGCCTCTAATTCAAACTCAGAGAACCTCCTGTCTCTGCCTCCTGAGTGTCGGGATTGAAGGTGTGCACCACCATGCTTGACTACAAGTATATATTATGTAAGTGCGCGTATGTATAGGGGTAAATGCTGGGTGGCTTCCTCACTCTCCACTGCATGTATGTATGTACGATGTATGTATGTATGTATGTACATGTGTTTGTGTGTATGTATGTATGTTGGGCCAGGGTCTCTCACTGAACCTGGAGCTGGATGGCTCTGCAAGACAATCTAACCAATGAGCTCTGGGCATCCTCCTGCCTCCACCTCCTGAGCACTGAGATTATAGGCATGTTACTGTCATGCCCCACTTTTTGTGTGGGTTCTGGGGCTCCAAACTCTGGTCCCCGTGCTTGTGTGACAAGTGCTTTACTGACTGAGCCATTTCTCTGTGTTTCTTAATTCATTGTGGTTTAATCTTCTCAAGCTGACACCCCAGGAAGCCTAATTTAAATAAAATAAACACCGCAACTCTTTCAACTCTTTCAAAGGTCCTGCTGTGGGGCCACGGCCAGGTCTTGAAGAGCCCAGAATGTTCTCCCCTGCACCATTTGGCACAAATTTGGGGTTGATCTAGCATTTCTTTGGTTTGTGGCGAAAGAGGAATTTTCGTAGATGGGGATGTAGCCCGCGGAGCATAGTAGGCGGGCTTAGCACAGCGAGAGCAGTAACTAAGATAACTACAGCGACGGTGGTGAGCCGCCCACTTCTCCGACGATATTTCTAGGGAACCCTGTATCACATTAGACTCACAACGAGGTTGGATTACAAGAGGCTCATTAGCTTTGCTTTTCCCACAAGGAAAAGTGCTGTGGACTTCCTAGATGAGTGTATGAGCAGGTCCTTGGAGATAAGCTTTTAAGAGCGGAGGACACAGCGGGTGTGGTGACATGTGCCTTTGATCCCAGCACTCAGAAGGCAGAGGCAGGCAGATCGCTGTGAGTTCGAGATCAGCCTGATCTACAAAGTGAGTCTAGGACAGCCAAGGCTACACAGAGAAACCCTGTCTTCAAAAACAAAAACAAAAACAAAAACAAAAACAAGAGCGGGGACACAAGATCCCAGAACTACGCTTGCCTGGCCAAGTTGTTTATTTAAACTTACCGGCAATGGCGCAGCTCGGTGGAGGATTAACCATGTGTTGTGTGGCTGAGCCAGACAGCCGCTGCTGAGCCTGCTCAAGGCAGACCATCACAGCTGGCCCCTTGACCTTTTACCTTTCCTCACAGAAGGAGGGGTCAGGAAGAGCTGTAAGACCCTCCCAGATGACCAGCTACCCCTTCAGCCAGTTGTATGCATCTCTGCCCCAACTGTATGCGAGCCTGAGGGAGGTAGGAGCCGGTAGCGGTGGTGGCGCATGCCTTTCATCCCAGCATTCAGGAGGCAGAGGCAGACGGATCGTTGTAAGTTCTAGGCTAGCCTGGTCTACAAAACGAGAACAGGACAGCCAAGGCTGTTACACAGAAAAACCCTGTCTCAAAAACCCAAGGGGGGGAATATATATATATATATATGTGTGTGTGTGTGTGTGTGTGTGTGTAGGGAAGGGTGAGTTGAAGGTATTTTGTCTACACAGCCATGGAGAAGCCATTATATTGAAGTGAGAAAATATTTGCTAAATCCTGACCCGACCTCAGGCTAAAGCTGACGTCAGCCTGGCCCACAGACATGTATGATACACACAAGAACTTTTGCTGACGTGCATTGTTCTGCTTCTGTAGCTGAAAGGCTTTCTGCTCCCGGATCAGAGACACCATGGTGACACAACTGTGTCCTGTTCTTGTTAAAGTTCATATCCTGTCATGCTTGCTAACAGCCATCACAGCTACGTCAATGGGAGGTACAGAGCTTGTGGGTTTTTTTTTTTTTTTTTTTTTTTAAATCTCTATAAGCCCCCTGCTCACCCAGCTCAGGGCCGCTTCTAGACTTGTCATCGCAAGAGTTCATGCCTCCAGCTAGGTCCGTGTTGGCCAATAAAAAACTTCAAATTCATAGAGAACTCGTCCTGGTCTCCTCTTCAGTGAGAACAGTCCAGCTACAAGAATCCCTGCTGGGTGCACATTTTTCCAGTGTGGCTACGGTGAGGACATCTGCACTCTTACCCATAGTCCCTCACGCATTGCTGCGGGATAAGTCAAAGGGTCTCATTGGCTCCCCCAAGTGTACCTTGGTTTGTCACTGGGGCCTTAGGAAGAGGGGGAGATGTTGTTTACAGATCTCCCAAGAGAAGAATTTTAGCAACACCCCAAGAGGCTGAACACTGCCACAAACAACCATAAGTCTGAAAGACAAGAAGGCCCACAGGAGCCTTCAAACAAGGCTTTGGTCAGATGACTGTGTGAGGGTCACACTTACTCAGAGGGGTCTGTTCTCAGATGACGCCACCCACTGCTAGTGACTGGTGAGTTCTGTGTGCCTGGAGGGGATGCTGTGCATTGGTGACAAGGCCTTCCCTCTCCTGTAAATCCTCCTCAAGCTCTCCTTAGATGCTGCTACCTCACATAGAAGGTCAAAGAAGCTCATGGGTGCGATGTGAAATATGAGAGGAATGCTAAGGTTGAAAAAGGAATGTTACCTACTATGACTCAGCTGTCCCCATCTGTCCCCTTGCCATTACTATAAACGCTGCAAAAACATCGCATATAGGTTAGAAGCACGAGCTTCTGGGAGGGTTTGATTCGCTTTCCTGTAACTTACTTAGGCCCTTCTGTTTCATATTCCATTAATACTTGCATTTTACAAATGCTTCTGAAAGTCATGGGGTAAGAGTTGAAGATGAGTGTGAAGTCTCATTACATTTATTTATTTATTTATTGACTAGCATGAACAATCACATACGCGGAGACACAGACACAGACACACAGACACACACACACACACACACACACACATTATAGAACAGAGGGCATTATGTGAGACTGAACCCAATGAAGGTTGGCGGCAAGGGCCTTTTCCCACTGAATCATCTCGGCAGCCCCAAAGGAGAGTCTGGCCTTGAAGAAAAGTCTAGATCTAAGCAGCCAGACCATTCTGAAGGGCTGGTGATAAAGCTGCACACATAAGGCCCGAAATCAGACAGGGATAAGTAATGAAAATTACCATGGACCAAGTGAGGGCTTGGGACCCACCCTGAAAGGGGTTTGTTGACGCCTTTGTTTCTAATGTGATGGTATTGTAGGACACGCTTTTGATATCGGGGTGGAAGGTGGAGCCCTTGTGGGTAGGACTGATGTGTTTATATAAAGACACAGCAAGAAGGAGGCCATGAGCAGACATCAAGAACCTCCCCAGAACCCATTGTGTTGGTCCCCACGGTCTTGGGCTTTCAGTCTTCAGTATCATGAGTAAGTGCTGAGGCTGGGGGTGTGGCCCAATTGATAGCACGCTTGCCCAGCACACAAGAAGCCTGGGGTTGATCCTCAGTGTCACACAGACACGGGGCATGACGGTACACACCTGTAATCCCATGAGAGGTAAGGGCAGGAAGGTCACAAGTTCAAAGTTATCCTTGGCTGCACAGCAAGGTCAAGACAAAATTGTTGGGTGAGTGGGGCTGGTTAAGTCATTCAGACAGCCTATGATTTTGTTTTGTATGTATGTGTTTATGGGGATGGGGTGTAGATGTGTACAGATGTGCCTTCTTCTTCTTCTTCTTCCTCCTCCTCCTCCTTGTTCTCCTCCTCCTCCTTGTCCTACTCCTCCTCCTCCTCCTTGTCCTCCTCCTCCTCCCTCTCCCGAAGTTCAGTGTTTCAGACAGACTGCTGGCCACGGAGGCCCTAAGATCTGCCTCTCTTCACTACTCCCCACTCCCCCGAGCACTGGGGTGACAGGGGCATGTCACCACACCTGGCTTTTTACTCGTGAGCTGGAGGTCCAAACTCAGATTGCTGTGTGTGTGTACAGCAAAAACACACTCCCCGCTGACCTATCTCCCAGGCCCAGCTCATGGCATGCTCATACGGCAGCTGAAGGAAACAGTGATCTGCTTTCTGTAACTATGAGCTTTGCACAGTCCGTTGATGCACGCGGTCCCAGCATACGGTATTGTGCGTCTCGGGAAAAGTCAATGAACTTCAAGGCCCTGGGCCTCTTCCAAACGGCCGGAGTTTCAAAACAGGCGATACTTCTGTTAAAAAGCCACAGGGAGCAAGTGGTCCTAGCGGCAGAACCCAGAGCAATGCTCGGAAGAAGAAAGGCCACACAGTCTGGGGAGAAGCGGGTAATGGTCTATAAAATTGTAGTGAGTGAATGCCAGGCTGCGACGCGGCATGAGGAACTAAACGGGTTTCATTCTCAAATGATACACTAAACCTGTATGTGGTTGATGACAGTCACGTGAGGATGAGGAAACTTGTGCAGCACACTCCAGAACACGGCATCTGGTGTGCTGGTGGATTTTGCCAATCCACAGTGTAGCGGCTATAAGATTTGTAAACGGTGATTACATTAAATTAAAGGGGGGGGGGAGTGCTTTCTAGGGCTAGGGATGTGGCTCGGTTGGTGGAGTGAGTGCTTGCCTAGAACGCACGAGGTCCCGGGCTCTCCAGCATCAAACGACTGCACCGCACCGGTGTGGTGCTGTGATGTGGTCCTAGCACTGGAGAGGTGGAGGCAGAAGGTTAAAAAGTTCAAAGTCCTCTTCCATTAATATCTCAAGTCAACCATGGACACTTGAAACTCTCAAAACCACAACCAGACGAAATAGGGGGGGAAAAAGAGGAAAGAACATACGCTTGCGCTATGTTCTTATATAAGTAAATATAAATAAATAAAATCCAACATACTAATTTTTTCCTGCATAATGTTTCATTTTTTTTCAAAGCTTTATTGAGGAATTGCTGATAGGCACAATAAGCTACATGTTGGGTGAATTGTGCTGGTTTGTATTTCTGTTAAATTGTCAGCACACCTAGGATAATGAAGACACTCACTTCTTCCCCAAATCTGCCCAGGCTCGTATAACCCATTGTTTCCCCCCTTCCCCCAACCCAACACCAGGCAGCCATTGGTCCGGTCCCCGATTCAGAGAGTTTCTAGGGGTTAACATAAAGTAATGTGCATTTTTCTGTAACCTGGCTTGAGGAAGGCCCTCCCTTCTGTGGAATGCTCGCTCTGTGGCCTGGCTACCACAAAGTGCTCCCCAGCTAGCCATGGGGACAGTCCACATAGACTCTCAGTCCTCCCCAACACCCAATCAGAAAGCAGTGTGTTGCCATTGTGAATGTCCCAGCCTGCCCACTGGCCACTGAGGCTGCAACAGACACTTCAAGGAAGAGCTGCAGAAGTTAGCCAATGCTGACCACTGACCACAGAGCAGTGAGAGATAACTCAGGGCCTGTCGCTTCAGTCACTTCACTTTGGGACACTTTATCACATCATAGTAGATGATGGCGAGACACGGGAGCAGCGCCTCAGAGGCTCTTGGGACAGCAAAGCTCCCCGCTGGAGTGGGATGTCTGCTCTTGTCATCTTTGGTAATCCTTCTCTTTACTGAGGAAGAGGGAACTCAATCTCTGACCCTCATGTCTGGTCCCACAACACGTCCTCCAACCTCCTCTGTGCCTGGTGCATCTGGGTGTGTCAGGGCGTGCTCTTATGTCACTGGAGTATCTGGCCTCAGAAGCATTTCAGCCTGCACCTTCATCTCTTCCTGTCTTTTCTCTAGAAAGGTCCCCCAGATCTCAGGTGTGTTATGAATAAAGACCCTTGTGATGTGTTAAAACACTCAGTTCCCAGTTGCACGGCAGAACTCTACTCTAGGGTCTAGGGCAGAGTGGTTCTCAGCCTATAGGTTGTGACCCCTTTGGAGGGGAGGCCGAATAACCCTTTCACAGGGGTCACTGATCAGACATCCTGCATATCAGATATTTATGTTATGATTCATAACAGTAGTAAAGTTACAGTTATGAGGTAGCAATGAAAAGGATGTGATGGTTGGAGGTCGCCACAGCATGAGGAACTATATTAAAGGGTCGCAGCATTAGGAAGGTTGAAAGCCATTTGTTCAGGGCTTGCCAAAGAGGATGCAGTTCATTATGGTGCTGATGACGGTGACGCAGAGCCATATGTGGCTCCATTTGAGAAACTCTGTCTGGATTCTCAATGTTGTCATGGAAGATGGGGGCAGGCCCCTGTATCATAAGCTGCTCCCCAGGAAGTAAGAGGGTGAGCCTGCTGAGGAGGGCGTGGCTTGTGACTGCGTGAACATGTGCCTGTGGTACCGTGGCAGGTGGTGGTATGCGGTTGGGTACTTGTGTTAGCATTCTGCCCCAGTCTGCCTAGCAACCTGTGATGTCACTGCCTACCTGCCACAGATGTTCCCCTGCCCAGGAATATATAAAAGGGCAAACCCACCTTGTCTCTCTCTGTTGTTTTTCTCTTCCTTTCTTGCTATGTCTATCTCTCTGTCTCTCTCTCCCTGGGGCGCTCCACCTTCCTTCCCTCCCCCGCCCACCCCACGCTCATAATAAACCTCTCCGTATCACATCGGTTTTGTGTCATCTTATTTTTCATATTTAAAAACTAGGCCCTGGGCAGAGCACAGGCTAGGTGCTCCGGAAGAAGACCCAGGCTAGGAAAAGATGTAGTTGTCCCAAGAGGAAGTGAAGGACAGGAGAGTCTCCCTGAGGGACAGAGGCTTTTACTGTGGGACATGGTGAGCCTTGGGGCAACGTGTCCTGGCAGGCATGGCCTGCTTCTCCGGGCAGCTGACCTGCTTTCCCTAAAACCCCACACTCCTTCTCTGTGTCCAAGAGCCTAGTGTTATAAAAAAGTATCCAGTGTATGTAGTGGGGAAAAAAGCAAAGGGAAAGCAAGTGGGGCTGAGGCTGCAGAGGCTGTGTAGGACGTGGGCACGCTCCAGGCTCCCTTTGGCACATGCCCATGGGGGCTTGGATTTGGCGTTGGCCATAGGCATGTCAGGGCTGCAGTAGGGGCTCATCTTGTTTGTTTACGTAACCCATCCTCACCGTTGCCCTTTTACGGTGGACTCTTGATGCACAAGTCCCGATAGTTTTAAAAATTCCCGCCTGCCAACAGGAAAGCAAAGTGACCTGATCACAGTAGCAATAACAAGTATTTATTCATCGACTCCTCTGTTTCAAGCCAAAGGCTTTGGCGACATCGGCTCATGTCATTTCGACTTGGGGGAGCTCATAGGGATTTTCTGGAATAGCGATACTGAAACTTAATGTTTAAAATGAAAATTAGCAGCTAGGTGTGGCGGCTCATACCTATAAACGTAGCACTTGGGAGGCAGAGACAGAAGCAGGAAATGTGCTGCAGGTTCAAGGCCAGCCTGGGCTACATAGTGAGTAGCAAAACATCCAAGGCAACATAGCAAAGTTGCGTCTCAAAATCAAAACCAGAATGAACAAATTAATAAGCATCTCCACTTAAAACATCAAACTTTTAAATAAAATTAACGTTGGGAAATGCACAAAGCACAGGTTGTCTGCCACAGTGAGGTATCACGGGACACCGGTCCTGTGTCACCGGTTCCCAGGTAGAAGCATGACCTTCCCAGATCCTCAGCAGTCCCTGGGATCCTAAGCCCTGGCCCCATCATCTTTCTGCAAGGCATTTGCTCTTTGAATCTTTACCACCCTGAGTTACACTCAGATGCGTGTGACTTGAACCACTCACCGCGTGCCTTTGTGGTTGACATCTTATCCAACTTGCCATTGTGTAAGACGCAACTACAGGGCGTACACGGGGGGGGGGGGGGGTGGGGGGGGTGGGCACTCCCTTCACTGTCCTTGCTGCCCGGCATCCCATCATCTGACTGTACAACATTTAAAATAATGTCTTTATTTGGGGCTAGCAAGATGGCTCAGTGGGTAAGTGTGCTTGCCGCCAACCCTGACCTAACCCCCCAGGTCCCATATGGTGGAAAGAGAGAATAATAAGTAAATGTAACTGAATTTAAAAAGAATATTTATGGGGCCAGAGAGACGGCTCAGTGGTTAAGAGCATTGTCTGCTCTTCCAGAGGTCCTGAGTTCAATTCCCAGCAACCACATGGTGGCTCATAACCATCTATCAAATGAGATCTGACGTCCTCTTCTGGCATTCAAGTATACATGTAAATAGAACACTCATACAGTAAATAAATAAATCTTTTTTTAAAAGTATTTATTTATTTATTTACTTATTTTGTGTTTGACCACACACGTACACACAAATTATAAATGGAAAAAATTTTAAAGTATTTCTTTTTATTAATTTATTTAGTGTGTGTGTGTGTGTGTGTGTGTGTGTGTGGTGTGTGCATGTGCACGTATGTGTATACATGTGTGTCACAGCCCATGTATGGAGGTAGACGATCACCTGAGGGAGTCAGTTCTTTCCTTCTGTCTTGTGAGGCCTGGGAATCAAACAAGCGCCACGGCTCTCAGCAGCAAACATGCTTACCAGCTGGGCCACCTTGCCAGCCCAGCTATCCTGGATTTTATGTAACTGCTCTGCTACTGATAAGGCTACTCCGCCTACTATCAAAAGTCAGCCTCCTAATCCTGGACGTGAGGCTTGCAGCCACGTACATGTGCCCATGACTCAGCCCTGAGTTGTGTCTGGGTTTGGAAGTGATCATGATGCTCAATTCCTCTCAGTCCCTATCTGACTAACAGGTATTAAAAAAAAAAAGACCAAAAAACTAAAACCCTCGTGGGCGCCAGTCATGGTTTCAGGAGTGATTAAGAGCGAACAGCCTAGAGCCACAGAGCTGCATCTGAGGCTGTCCCTTCCTTTCCCTACTTGTTCTACTCCCTGTGGCCATTTTAGTTTAACCATTGCCTGCTTATCCACGTCACCTCCAATCTGATGTCCTTTCCTTTAGGGAGCTGTCTATAGCCCCTGGGAGTACTGGCCACTGCTTTCTGAAGGAGGCCTATGGTATTCACTGTTCCTTCTCCTTTGGGCTCCTGAAAGGCCACAACCCCTCCTATCTTTGGTGGCTGTCTTGACTCTGGTAGCTTCTCAGCACAATTTAAGAGAACTTTTGCCAAATATGGTGTCACAGGCTTGTAACCCGCCCCCCCCACCCCACCCCCTAGGGCTTGGGAGGCTGACACGGAGGTGCACAGCCTGGCCTACATAACTAGCTGTTGAGGTGGCAGGTTGTGTGTGTATGTGTGTGTGTGTGTGTGTGTGTGTGTGTGTGTGTGTGTGTGTGTGTGGACTTCTGTTGCTTGTGGTACTGTATTCTGGTGTATGGCATGGCCAAAGAAGTCAGACTGACCGCAAAAGGCTGCACAATTAGCGTGGTGAAGATTTAACTCTTGCCTTGACAGCGGAACCATTCCAGCTAGTTTTTGGACGGCACTTGGGCACCTGAACAGATGTAAGGGATGAGGAGCTCAGGCACTGTCTGAGCCAACTCACTGGCCTCTGCTCCCTTCTCAGGTAAAGGGGAAGAGCGAGAATTGCCTGTTCAGGGTACTTGGAAGGCTTCAAAGAAGATACAGGAAGTGCCTGGTACCTAGTAACAGCTATATTGACTACTCCCTATAAATGAACTTGGAAGGCGACTTTCCTATTTTATCAAATTTAATCAGTGCTGCATGGGTCGGGGCAGGGTGGGAGAAGGTGATCATTATGGTCAATTTACAGATGAGGACATGAGGCACTCGGGACATAAGGAACAGAAACACAGGATTGGTGGCAGAGCTAGGACAGAGATGGTGATGGCGGCCATTTCAGGCCACTCTGCCTGGGCCGTTACCCTGATAGACTTGGGTCAGAACCTTCGAAGTGGTGTTTGCACAAACCATAAGCGTCTGGCTCTACTTCCCCCTTCACGGGCTGTTTCTGGCCAGTTCCTGGTTCCAGAAGAGAGAGAGGCAGAGCCAAACCCAGCTTCCTTTGAAGTCTGGATTTGGTTCTCTGGCTGTCCTGATGGGGCCCAGAGAAAAGGAATTATTTCCTTATCTCCCAGGAGAGGACAACTGCTCATAGGTGTGGGAGGCTGAGGGAGTAATGACAATCAACGGAACTAAGGAATTCGAGTTTGCTGATGAGGTTCATCCGTTTGGTTCTTCAAAAAATATGTATTGAATATCTAGGCTGTTGTTTATGTGTTGGTGACGCTCTAAACAAGACAATGAGTAGCCGGGCGTGGTGGCGCACGCCTTTAATCCCAGCACTTGGGAGGCAGAGGCAGGCGGATCGCTGTGAGTTCGAGGCCAGCCTGGACTATAAAGTCAGTCCAAGATGGCCAAGGCTACACAGAGAAACCCTGTCTCGAAAAACAAAAAAAACAAAAAACAAACAAACAAACAAACAAACAAAAAAAGACGATGAGTAAGTCAAGGAAAAACAGACGACAGGTCAGCTCAAAGGGGGACAAAGGGACTCGGAAGAAAATAAAATCGGGTTCTGTGGGCCCGGCGTGGTGGCACATGCCTTTAATGCCAGCACTTGGGGAGGCAGAAGCAGGCGGATCGCTGTGAGTTCGAGGCTAGCCTGGTCTACAAAGTGAGACCAGGACAGCCAAGGCTACACAGAGAAACCCTGTCTCAAAAAACAAAAAACAAGACAAAACATCGGGTTCTGTGATTGAGGCTGGGTAGTAGAAAAGCATTGCCCCAGAAAGGCTGAACGGAGTGTGCACGCACGCGCGCACACCACCCCCCAACACCTACACCCTACAGCTGGAACCACCCCCCACCTCAGCCTTCTTACTCTCCCCCCCCCACCCACTAGTGAGGGTCTAGGACCAGAGGAGACCAGAGCAAGGGAAAGTCAGCCATGTGGCAATCCAGGGCATCCTAGGAGATGGGACTACTTGGAGTGCACAGAGCCCTAGGAAATGCCCGCCTTGATCCTTAGTGGGCAAAGCTGGGCCAGGAGTCAAGCAGCAGACAGGAGCTCATCAACACCAGGCTCCTCCGGCCACCTGCTCTCACCCCGGGCCTGGCTCATCCTTTTTCCCTACTGATAAACACCACACTCTTCTGTAACTGTTTATAATAAAGACCACAGTTAAGCTGGGTGTGGTGGTGCCTACAAGTTCAGGACTTGGGGGGCCTGAGGCAGGAGAATGGTGATTTCCAAGGCCAGCCTGGGCTACATAGTGAAACTGACGAAAACAATCAAAACCAGCTAACCGACCACACTCAGCTTCTCCCACAGTAAACTTTTTCTCTGTTAGCCCTGACTTTCAACGCCAGGTCAGTATCCTTTCAGCTCTACAAGCAGTCCTTATTTATTTATTTATTTATTTATTTATTTATTTATTTATTTATTTATTTTTGAGATAGAGAGAGGGTGGGGGTTTGGGGTGTGGGACTGCTTAGCCTGGTCTTGGTAAGGATGACAACAACAGTGAGTAAAATTCAACAGCCCTTACCATTTCCTTAAAAAACGAACTAACAAACAGAAAACCCAAACCAGCCAAATAAATAACAACAACAACGAAGAGTATGTTGGATGGTAGTGGTGCACACCTTTAATCCTAGTAGTTGGGAGGCAGAAGCAGGCGGATCTTTATGTGTTGGAGGGCAGCCTGATCTACAGAGTGAGTTCTTGGACAGCCAGGGCTACACAGAGAAACCCTGTCTTGAAACAACAACAACAACAAAGATTCATGTTTGTCTGGGCAAGATGGCCAACACCTTCAATCCTAGCATTCTGTGAGTTCAAGGCCAGCCTGGTCTACAAATCGAGTTCAGGACAGCCAAGACTCTGTTACACAGAGAAATCCCATTTCAAAAAAAAAAAATAATAATAATAATAAAATAAATAAAAATAAAAAAATTCATGCTTGTGTAAAGCCTTAAAATGTCATGTAAATGTGCCTCATGAACACTAGTCACAAATCAGAGAGGAAATTAAATAGTGATGAGAAACTTGGAATTGAGCTTGGTCTTCAGATTGGAGGTCACACAGTAGACTTCTTCCTGTGTGGCGTTTCTTGCTCTCACAGGTGTTTGTTAAACTAGGAATCGTAGACAGAGGTGGATGTAAAGAACACCTTCTTACCTCTTCTCTGTGGCAGGCTGGAGAACGGTCCCCAAAGTTGTTTGTGTTGTAACTCGCAGAGCCTGTGCTTAGGCAACCTTGCCTGGCACAGGAACCTGGCAGGTGTGGCAAAGGGTATTGAGAAGAGATGCTTACCCAGGATTTAATGGGGCTGTTGGCGAAAGGGTTTTTATAAGAGGGAAACAAGAAGGAAAAAAAAAAAAAAAAAAAAAAAAAAAGGAGGCGGGAGGAGGTGAGGAGGTAGAGCAGGAACAGAGAGAAAATAGGCATTTACTGGAAGATGCTGCATCGTAGCTTTCAGAATAGCAGAAGGGCCATGAGCCAAAGTGAGCAGATGTCCCTCTGTAAATACAAGAGAGAGGGAACAGGTATTTCTCTTGGTCTCCAGAAGGGACCCGGACTGCTGACATTTTGACGTTAGTGTTAGGAGATTGATTTTGGATCTCTGACTCCTAAAACCATAAGGTGATTCATTTGTGTCTTTTAAGCCTCCACTTTGTGAGAATTTGTTAGAGCAGTCATAAGAAATGCGTACATCCAGGCATGTCTTCTTGTAACAGAATCTATCTTGGTCTCTCAGGGTGGACCCCGGGACGAGATCCCAGCATCCTTCGCTTGGATTTCTTGGTATCATCCCACCCTTCAGGTTGAGCATGGGATGTCCTGACTTCTGGATTCAACACAGGGGATGTCACCCAGGCATATTAGGTAGGGGCCTTTAAAGGGGCACGGGTCTGATAGAATGAAAGATAGTACAAGAAAGATTTATTAGCTCGGCTCACGTGATGCATGATGGGTATTCCCAACTGGTCGTCTGTACACCAGAGGGCCCAGGGAACTCTGCCTCAGCAATCTAGTGCTGTCAAGGCTGGAAGATTTCTGAAGAATTTAGTCTACGCTGGATGTGATCGCTTTATGTCTGGAAATGCTCTCACAGACCCACTCAGAGGAGAGTCTCTTAGTTGATTCCAGACCTCATCTAGTGGTCAGTCAGGATTAGCTACCATGCCACGGCTGAGCAAGGAGGATGCCATAGTCTCTGGTCGCAGCTGTAGGTGCTGGGTAGGTTGTTGCAGGATATTTAATCCCACAATCCCGAGATTGTGAACAATAAAAACCTGTTTCTTGTTTGGTGTGGTTCAGCCCTAACACACACCTTTAATCCAAGAACTTTCTCTTTCTTGCAAACAGGTGATTATGGTGTGGCTCAGTCAGCCCTAGCACACACCTTTAAGCCAAGAGCTTTCTGTACACAGGATTTAATAAAGTTAGCCCTATATCAAGAGGCAGAGCAAGAAATCAGCTGAGAGGGATTAAATAGTTGAAGGGTATTTAAGACAGCATGGATAAGAGGAAGGGGCTTTTTTAAAGCTTTGAGCTAGCAAACCTTTTCCCTTGGGATTTCTGGCCTTTTCCTCCTGGGCTGTCAGCTAAGCTAGTGAGCATTTTGGGCTTTTTCCTTTGAGACATGAGCTGAGTAGAAAGGTCAACTGGGTGCTTTCTCTGCCTCTCTGAGCTAACAGGTTTTCACCCCAACATCTGGCTCCTGAATCTTTATTGGTAAAGCCAAATGATTGGGATTTTCGTTTTCTTAAAACAATAGGTAGGTGATCATAGCTGGGCCAATCAGAGCAGCAAAAGCCTGCCTGAGCAGCTAGGAAGCAGAATGGATGGGTTGCTCAGCTGAAGGGAAGCTCCTCACAATGAAGAAAATACGAGGGCCGGGCCGCAGAGTGGAGGGTGGGAGAGAGCCACCGACCCCAATGCACAGCTGGAGACGTGAGCCCAGGAGTGCCTTGCCTCTGAGGGTCCCAATAACAGGAGCCAAGATAGCATGTCTTGGCTGCTGACAGGTGGAGGTGGTGGCCCGGAACCGGATGTTCTTGGCTAATGTGGCTGCACGGTCTGTTGTACCAGGCGATTTCATGATTGGCTTGGTTGACATTCAACACCTTGAACATAAGCTAGTTGTAAAAAATGCGTCTTCTTACATGCATAGCTTTGATTATGTCCCAGCCAAGAGGACCACATCGGGCCCTTACACAGGGTTAACTGACCCTGTGATGAACACAGGGTTCATCACACGCAGCTACTGACCCTGAGGAGGAGAATGATTTGGTTCCAGGCACTTGGCTGGCTTGTGACAGGTGGGACAGAACTCTGGGCCCACAGCTATGTACTCTGAGGCGTGCAAGGCAGGCTTCTCATGAGGAGACCCGCTCCCTGTGAGCAGGATCACTCCCAGCTGGGTCTGTGGCTCTGGAAACTCACATCCTGCTGCTTGTAATTAGTATGCGCTACTCTCCTGTGGCTGATCAGCATTCTTAATTTCGTTCCCAGAGCCTAGATTAGTCATTATCACAAAGAGAATACTTAACACCTCGAATGTTCGCCGTCTAAACTCACAGAATAAAAATGTTTATTCCAGACACCTGTCCTTCAACTCACTTTTATTTTATTTTATTTTCTGGTAAATATTACTTTGACCAACCCCCTCACCAACCCTTCTAGAGACCAGATTAAGAAAACTCCTGAAAGTGATGGACTCAAGTCACAGTGAGTCACCTGGGCTATCATAACACAATGCCATTAATCTAAACAACACATGCTCACATTCTCCTGCCTCTGAAAGATAAGGGGCAAGGTTAAGTAGCCAGCAAGGTTGGCTACTAGAGAGACTTGCAGTTAGTGTCCTCACAGGGCTTTTCCTCTGTGCATGCACAGAAAGAGAGAGGTTGTTGCTTTTCTTTCTTTTAGAGACAGGGTTTCTCTGTGTAGCCTTGGCTGTCCTGGACTCACTTTGTAGACCAGGCTGGCCTCGAACTCACGGAGATCCCCATGCCTCTGCCTCCCGGAGGGCTGAGATTAAAGGCGTGTACCACCACGCCCACCTGGATTCTTTCTTTCTTTCTTTCTTTCTTTCTTTCTTTCTTTCTTTCTTTCTTTCTTTCTTTCTTTCAGACTCCACTCCCATTGGGTCTGGTCCCGCCTTTAAGGCCTTATTTAGTGTGGATTCTACCATAAAGGCCTTTATTAGTTACTTTTCTCTAGTTGTGACAAAGAAGCCGAAGGAAGGGTTTGTTTTTGTTCACAGTGAGGGTACTGTCCATCAGCGTTGGGAAGGCACGACAGTAAGGACAAGAGGGACTGTTTCCATTGCATTTGCTGCCAGGAACCAGGGACTGATGCACAATGGTGCTCGCTAACGTCCTCCTATTGGTTCAGTGTGGTACCTTAGGCCACAGCCCACAGGAAGGTGCTGCTCACATTCAGGAGGGCGTCCCTTCCCTTAAAACTTCACACACACACACACACACACACACACACACACACACACACACACACACACCCTTCATAGACACATCCAAACATATCTTTCCCTGGTGATTTTAATCCAGTCAAACCATCACAGGGTCCTGTCTCTGAACACATTCACCGAGATGATTAGGACATCAATATTCAAATTGTGCGGGACGCAGCTCAGTGCCCACAGCTGCAGCCAGTCTGAGCCGCGTGGAGGCCCAAGCCTTGCCTGCCTCCTACTTTTAGCTCAATCCGGGTCAGATCTGAACATTGCCTTTGTTCCTTTCCTATTGCTGGATGTGACAAAAGGTCACAATTCCAGGTTGCAGTCCATCTTAGCGAGGGAGTCACAGCAGCAGGTGTGCGAGAGGACTGGTCACGCCACATCCACAAGCAAGAGCAGAGAGCAGGGGACTAACACATGCATGCGAGTGCACAACTCTCCTTTTCTACTCTTAGGTAGTCCAAGATGGCCGATCCAGGGAATGCTGCCATACACAGTGTAGCAAGGCCTCAGAGCTTACCACAACTGACTCCATGATGGAAGGGCCACACAGCACAGAGACAGTGCCACCGGCCAAAAATGAAAACAAAGGCCTAATACATCAAAGGCCATACATTAATGGGAAGAGCTAATAACCTTGCTTTATAGCTTCTGCAGTGCCCTAAACTGTTCTTGTTAACTGAAGTATGTCAACCCAGAACATGATTTTCCGCCATCGGCAAGTCTGAGTGTGTGAATAAGTGTGGGTGTGTGTGTGCATGCGCACGGGCGTGTACTATGAAGGTGAGAGCCAGATGACCAGAGAAGTCCCTTTAACTCCTTATTGCCTGTCTCTCTCATCTGTTGTCTAGTACCTCTGCCCCTTACAGCTGTGAGGGCTGATCTCACTGTGCTGATAAGGAGACGCGGAAACCTGTTAGATCCTCTCTAAAACATGTCATATGGTGCTGCATACTCTAGGTTCAAATCCCACCTCTGGCACTTTCCAACTGTCTGTCAGTGAGCCTTTGGTATTTGCAAGGCTCAGATTGTCTTCTGTGTGGGACACATGTGTACTCATGTATGCTTGCCATGAGGATCAGTGTCTTGGGACGTGACGTTAGTGATGCCCTGTGGCAGTAGTGAAATGTGCCGTGAAGTACTGAAAAGGAATTAGATATTAATGCACGCTGCAAGAGGAATTTCAAGGAGCCAGAGAGATGCTCTGTGGCTAACAGCTTGCCTTGCAAGCTTAAGGGTCTGATGTTCATCTCTAGAAGCCAGGTTAAAAAGCTGGGCAAGACGGCATGCTCTTGTGGTTTTCATGCTGGGGGTGGAGATCCCTGGGGCTTTCTGGCTGGCCAGCCCAGACTATTTACCTAGCTTCATGATAGTAAGAGACCCTGTCTTAAGAGAGAGGATGGTGCAGGGATAATGACACCCAAGGTCAGCCTCTGGCTTACACACACACACACACACACACACACACACACACACACACACACACACGAGCACAGACACACACAGAGATGAATATGTTTAAAAATATTTTAAAAATGTTCACCGAGTGGAGAAATCAACATGATAGGCTTGTACACAGTACCATTTCATTTATATAAAACTCTTGGAAAGGCTAAACTCCAATGAAAGTAAGATGATTGGTGGCTGCCTGTGCCCTGGGTCTAGGTTGGAATCAATTGTTGAGGGTAAAGTGGGAAGTTTCTAGTTGGGTGTTAGTTTTCCCAGGATTCTTGACAGTCTCACTATATAGCACAGGCTAGCCCCGTAGAGGACTAATCTACTACAGGAATCAGTAGTCAGTGTGGAGGGGCTGGCAGGGTTTAAAAGACAGTGAGGTGACACAGTAGTCACCAGGTAGAGAAAGTAAGGCTGGGCAGTGGTGGCTCACACCTTTAATCCCACCACTTGAGAGGCAGAGACAGGTGAATTTCTACATTTGGGGCCAGCCTGGTCTACAGAGCAAGTTCCAGGATAGGCAGGGCTACACAGAGGAACCCTGTCTTAAAACAAAACAATGAGACAGAGAGACAGAGAGAGAGAGAGAGAGAGAGAGAGAGAGAGAGAGAGAGAGAGAGAGAGGTGATGTCACCTTCCTCTTGCATCCTAGCCTGCGCAGGAGGCAGAGCGACCAATGGCCCTGGGGTTTTGGTGCTGTCAGGCCTCTAGCTTTGTGATCTTGGTTCTGCCTGTACCAGCTCTGTGCCCCTGGGATATAAGTTACTCTTCTCCGCCTCAGTTTCCTCCTCTGTAAAAGGAGGGTGACAACGTGAAAAAGAAGTACATAAAAAGTTCTTGGGACGTGCCTGTGCCTAGAGTGGTGGCTCCAACTAAGATAGGACGGGACACAAGAGCATCAAGTTATAAGCAGGAGTGTACAAGCTCTGACGAAAGTTGGAGGGCTTTCCAGGTTCCAGATAGAGTTTAGGAGCCAACCTGGAAACTGGATAAGACTTATTCGTGGGGGACGAGCGCCAGTCAGGGACTGTTTGAGAGATGGTAGAGCCCAAGTATCCAAAAGACCTGAGAGGTCACGGGGAATCTTTGGGGTTGAAGCTGGGGAGAAGAACAAAGTAGCATCCGAGGTGACACAGGCTGGGGTGGAAGCTTCCTTCAACCACCTCCTCCTGTCTCTGTTTCCCCGCTCACTTCCTTGCCTGTGTCCCTCCCTTCATCTCTCTTTCCTTCCTGTTCTCCTCTCCTCTCTCTCCCTCCTTCCATCCATCTCCCCCCCAACCCATTTTCTCTCTTCCCTTCTTTCTCTCCAGTCTGGTTGCAAAAAGCTGGCAAGGTGAGGAAGAGCCCGTCCTACAGCCGTGCCGTGAGTGACCCACTTTGTGTGTTTGCGGTTTACCTACCTGTAGAAGATTTATACCTCAAATCTCCCAGTGCTGCAGGCAAATGGTTTTTAATTCAGCTCCACAAATATTGACTGTGTTCAGGCTAACTGAGTGTACTTTGTGCTGGAGGTGCCAGGGAGATGCAAATAGGGACAAACCCAATCCTTGGAGGAGCCAGTGGGAGGGCCCCTGGGGCCATGTTGGTATGAGACACATTCACCGTCTTCCTGGAAGATGCTGAAGGGCCCTCTGTCTCCCGTGTTCTCTGAGAGACACGTCTCATGCCAACAAAGTGCAGAAAGGGGGGCGTTGTGCCAGTTTTGGAAGATTGTAACAGGACAGGACATTGTGGACAGAATCTACAGGCATGAGACTGAGGTCCGTCTGCTGGGGCTGGAGGCACTGGGGAGACAGATGTCTGTTCACAGCTCAAAAAAGGCACCTCCTGGAGCTATAGATTTTTGTATCTATTTCTTTCTTTCTTTCTTTTTTGGCTTTGTTGTTGTTGTTGTTTGAGACAGAGTTTCTCTGTGTAACCTTGGCTGTCCTGGACTCGCTTTGTAGACCAGGCTGGCCTCGAACTCACAGCGATCCGCCTGCCTCTGCCTCCCGAGTGCTGGGTTTAAAGGCGCGCGCCACCACCGCCTGGCTCTATTTCTTTCTTATCAATTTTACAAGATTGGTGGGATACATAGGACTTTCTGCCCCAACAGTTTTTTTTGTTGTTGTCATTGTCCCCCCTCTCCTCCCTTCTCACTGCCCCCCCCCCCCCCCCCCCGCCCTGCTAGGCTTTCAGTCCTGCAGGGTTCACTTTTGTTTCTTTGGAAAGTGATCAAGGCAGCTCCCACTGTGGTACTGAGTTTCAGTATCATCCTCCAGAAAGCTCCGGGGCAACAAGGAGTTTAGAGAACGCTGGAAAGGGAGATCTGAAGGCTGAGCAGCAACAGCCAGGAAGGCTGCTTCTTCAGCCATGTTCACTTGTGCTTCGTCAGGGAACCGCACTTCCTGACCCAGGTGTGATGCTGGGCAGCCTCGTGACAGGTCCTGGCCAATAAGTGAAGCTCAGAAACCCCCGTGTACACTTTGAGGGCTGGATGACTTCATTATTTGGTGAGACTTCCCAAAAGCCCCTCCCCCTCAACAGCACCGGTGGGTTGCGGCCCCTTTGGGGGAGTCTCCTCAGACTGTCGGAAAACACAGATATTTACCTCACGATCCATTAACAGTAGCAAAGTTGCAGTCATGAAGTAACCATGGAAATGACTGTATGGTGGAGGAGGGTCATCATAACATAAGGAGTTGTATTAAAGGGCCGCAGCATCAGGAAGGTTGAGAACCACTGACTGCTCTAGAAGGAGCTGTTTTGCATTATCCGTGAAACAGACCCAAGGTGCAACCCTTCTGCCCATCCACACCAGATAGAGAGCAGATGGAGCTGTATAGCCCAGGTGCTTGACGTCACCGAAAGTCGGGATGCTTTGCCATTGTCATATCAAGTTTGCCTGTCTTAATGGGCACATTGGGCAAATAAAGCTGCTTTTATTTTATTTTGGTGTACTCTAAAACTAGGTACTAGAGTTCTAGACTGAACCCAGGACCCCAAGCATGCCGGCAAAGTATTCTACCACTGAGGTATATCCCAGCTCTCAAAGCCTGGCTTTAGATAAGGCAGTCTTCTTACTTTGTGTCACCATTAAAAAGATACAATCTTGCCAGAAGCTGGGGGCCGGTAATCCCAGCACCCAGAGAGGCAGAGGAAGAGGTAGAACTCTCCGTGAGTTCGAGGCCAGCCTGGTCTACAAATCAAATCCAGAACAACCAAGGCTAAAGAGACAACCTTTTTCTCTCTTCACACCTTATCACTTGATTGTCCTTTTTTTTCTTGTCAATAAGCGCAAGCAAAGGAAATAAGTTATGGTTAGACTAAGGACAGAAAGAAAGTGGTGACTTGATTCGTAGTTGATGAGTTTACAACTTGGCATCAGAGTGGGGTGGAGGGAGAGGAGGAGAGCTTGATCCTTCAGGAGCGAGTGTTGTCTACAGGGCACGTGGCATTGAACCTAGAGCTCACCGCACAGAGGAAGGAACAGAATTCCAGGGAGAAACTAGAAGACCCTTCCAGGCAGAGGTGACAGGTCACTAGGAGAGCCTTCTCCCATACTGTACGGAGGGGCCAAGTCCAGATGTTGAGGATGCAAGCACAGATGCTGGCAAGGTTCAGCCTCCTTCTCCAGCTCATGGTCCAACTCAAGCTTCCAAAACCCAAAAGGCATCAGGTTTCTCACTTCTCCCTTGGGCACGTGACGACTTCCCATGCTGGATTCTGAATGTCTGGGCTTGACAATGTGGTTTTCTACCCTGGGCAGAGGGACAGCGGAATGAAACACATGTAAATCCTTTCTTTATTGTACTTTGTAAAACCTGCAGGCACCCTCTAGAACGTGACCCTGCAAGGAGCCCAGCCTCCTCCCACCCCACTTGGAGGAGGGGATACAGTGCTCAGTCACATCACATGGGTGGCTTTCTCAGGGAGTTGGCTTTTATTGGAGCATGTATATCTTGGCCACCTTCAGCAAGCAAGTCATTCATAAACAAAGACAAATGAACAGGGGACCGGCTGCATAAACGTCTCGTTGTAACTGTCTTTTGAATCACAGGAAGGCCGCTGACTTTCCATGCTGGGGGTGGGGGCCTTCAGGAGGAAGGAAAGGATGCTTCAGAGGCGTTTCTGGATGCATGTATCAGAAAGCAACGTGTGAGTCTGTCAAATTTGAGGGGAGGATAAGGCCCATTACACTCAGATCCAACAAGAATTTATCAATGCCTCTGTGAAGAGACGCATCGAAAAGACACGATGTCTTATTTTTTTTTATTATGAATCGAGTTTTCTGTAAATTCACTTAACGATAAGGCATCAAGGTCAGGCTTTACAATAAGATTGCTTTCCTGGCATAAAAGTCATCTCCTTATCATTGACCTGTGTCTACTTTATTGATCCATGGCCACGTAACTGCATGGAGTTGAACATTTTAAAACATCTTTCACGATGCTGGAAAGCAGCGCCATCTTTCTCGATACCTGCCAAGGCTAAGCTGCCTTGGAACCTCCCCCCCCCCCTCCCCCCCCCGCCCAGCACTTTGTTGGACTTTTAGGGACGCCTTTTCACATCCACCGCACTTCGGATAAATTACAGAAAGCTGTACACTTTGGTGAAACAGTTTTAAAAGCCATAATTGTACCTCCTTTGCCTCGAGGCGGGGGGTGGGCGGGCGGGCGGTGAGGACACGTGCTAGAATGGCACAGCTGTCTCCAGACCCCAAATGCGGTTCAGTTTCCCTAACCTTGACTTTAAGTCCGCTCTCTTTAACCTCTTTGCAAAGGAAACCTTCAAGCTCAACTGTCCTTTGAAAGAAACCCCAATCTGCCCAGTTTTGATCATTATGAAAAGGGCACTTGCTCTCAGGGGAGCTTGGGGGCAACTTCGGCTAAATCGCCCAGGGGATTTTAAACCACTGCGTGCCACTAGGGCCCTCCATTCGCTTTAGCCGCCTAGCCGGCTCCTCTCCCCACCGGAGAATGGGTGGCAGCACTAAAGCGGTCTTATTCGTATTTTTCCCTCTCCGGGTTGTGTCATGGAAACGTTTACACAAGCTCGAGACAGCGGCCCAGCTCCGCCCAGGGACTGAGGGCTTTTGGGACCCTGCGGGAGCGTGCTGCGCACTCCGGACTCCCCGGGAAACAGCTGGACGCGACCACGTCTAGGGTAGGGGCGGGGGAGGCGACGCTCCGCCCCCGGCGCGGCCCCGCCCTCCCCGCTCGCCGGCGCCCTCCCCTCGCCGGGGGCTGCGAGTTGCGTTTGGTAAAACCCAGCCCTGGAATATATAGATCACTGGAGCGCAATGAAGTAGCTTTTGGCGAGGGAGGGAGGGAGGGGGGTCTGGACAGTCACAGAGGCCAGTGCACGGCGGCGGCGGCACCTTCCTTCTCGCATCCTGGTCGCCCGGCCCGTGAGGAGGCAGCGGCGGCCGCAGGCGCCAGCAGAGGAGGCGGCGGAGCGTCGAGCCGAGGCGAGTCGGACTGGCAGGAGCGCGCGGCCGGGGCCACGCATCTCCACACTTGCACATCAACTCCCGCGCCTTGCACCCCCGAGACCCGGGCTGGGGGCTCGGAGACCCTCGGTGAAGCTAACGGGATCTATCTCCAGAGCCCAACCAGCTCGGTTCAGAGCCTCCCGGGCGCAGGTCCCCCGCGGCGGGGTCCCTGCTTCTGCGCTCCGGACGAGCCTCCCGGACAGCCGGGTCCCCGCGGCCAGGACAAAGCCATGAAGCCGGCGCTGCTGGAAGTGATGAGGATGAACAGAATTTGCCGGATGGTGCTGGCCACTTGCTTGGGATCCTTTATCTTGGTCATCTTCTATTTCCAAAGTATGTTGCACCCAGGTAGGGGGCGCGTTAGCGTGGTTTTGTTGGATATTTTCTCTCTCGCTCTGCTTTCTGCTTCTTCCAACCTCACCTCTTCCCTTTGGCCTCTTGGGGCTTCTTGCTGGCTGCCGGGATCTGCGGGTCACGGAGTTGGGATGGGGAGAGAAGAAGGTGCGCTTCCTTTTCCTCCCAGCTCCAGGCTGGAGGTTGAGACTGAAAGGAGAGGCAGCGGCGTGTGTGGCCCTCTTCTTTCTTTTCGTTTCTTTTTCTTTCTTTCTTTCTTTTTTTCTTTGTGTCTTGTCTGTTGGCTAGGTGGCAGAGAAAGGTAGGGATTGTTGGAAGCTGCCGAGGTCGAGGGTTGGTGGAAAGACTATAAAACTCGGTCCCAGTTGCTGCTGAAGGCTGGGATGAAACAGGCGCAGGGAGCCGGCAGCTTTGCGCCAGGGAGCGCTGCCTCTTCCTGGTTGGGGACCCCCGGGCGAGTAGTGCATGCCCGGGCAGGGTAGCGAATCCCTGCTGCCGCCTGGGAAGCCCCAAGCTGAGCTACCACGTGTTCTAAGCTCAGCGGCAGAGCAGGTGTGGGGGGGGAAGAGGGTGGGTGGCTTCCCGGAGCTTTCCTCCTTCGGGCGCAATGTTTCGCGATACACCCCTAAGGTCTAGCTCCGCTGTGACCTTGCAGCTGTTGCTCCCGGGCCTGGTCTACCACCTCCTCCTGGCTCCAGACCAACTGCTGGGACTCCAGAGCTTTAGGGTCACACTTTGGCCACCAAAAGCTCTTGGAGATACTTTGGGCAGTTTTCTGCTCTCATCTCCTTTTCTTGGGTTCTGAACATTTGGAGACTCCTGAAACACTGGAACAGATCCTTCCTTGCACCCTCCCTGGCTAGGATAAGAGGGCCCAGAAGGAAAGTTTGGGGCTAGAGGAGAGAGAGAGGCACCCCAGAGTGTCCTGCCACCCGTCCCCGGTCCCCCGGCAGTGCTGCACCGCTTAGAAACCCAACAGGTAGGACTTTCAGAGAAGGCTCTGTGTGTTGCCATCCAGTCTTAGCCTCAGGAACCCCTTCCCCATTTCTCCCAGATATGCAGACCCGTGCGGGGCCACATTGGCTCATTTTGTGACCCCTCAGAATTGCCACAGTTAATAGTTTACTTTTCTTTCTTTCTTTTTTTTCTTTTTCTTTCTTTCTTCTTCTTCTTCTTCTTCTTTTTTTTTTCGAGACAGAGTTTTCTCTGTAATAGCTCTGGCTGTCCTGGAACTCTCTTTGTAGACCAGGTTGGCCTGGAACTCACAGAGACCTGCCTGCTTCTGCTTTCCTAGGGCTGGTATTAAAGGCCTGTGCCACCCTGCAAATCGGTTACTTTTCTAATTTTAGGGAGGAGGGAGAGGGAAAACACATTTCAGCCCGGGGTTGGGGTTGGGGGGTGGGAATAGGGTTGGTTTTGCCTCCTGCCGTCTCTCTAAGTGTGTATATAACACTTTGAGTAGTCTGCCCCAAGAATTCATCAAGACTGCTTCTCCGTGGATGGCAGAACCATAAAGCTGTTCTCTGAATCAAACAGGCAGGACTGTGGGATTCCTTGACAGTGCAGGGACAGTCTGGCCCCTCTTCCTTATGGGGCTCGGAACAGTTGTGAAGCCGGCCTGACTGCCAAGAATATGGTCTTGTGTTACCACGTGGAACCCCAGGGCACCCCAGCCAGTCCTGGTAAAAAGATGGCTTTTGTTTGCAGCTCATATTTTTAGTTTAATGTCAGCAAACTAGAGCGGTGTTTGTCTCCTTACTCAAACCTGTGGTTGTGAAACTTGTGAGAGAAATTTAAAAATGGACTTTGCTGGCATTCTGGGTTGCAAGGGGGTGGGACCAGACAGACGGCATCTCAAGAGTGCCAAGCTCCTGGGGCCACCCAGGACCAAGCCAGAGTTTCTCCCTAGAGGGCTAGAGGACAGGCTGGTATGCAGATAAAATGAACCTCATGCTGTTTAAACAAAGGGCCCAATGATTTGGTCTAGACTTCAGAACTGTGTTCAGGCCTATTCAAGTTTTGCTGGGATGGTGCATGCCCGGTAACACTCAGCAGCAGAAATGCTTACAACAGGCATATACGGCGGGGGGATGTACTGGAACCTCTCCGAACATGTGAATTGCCCATCAAAAGTCTATTTGTATGTGTGTGCAGTGCCCGTGGAGGTCCGAAGAGGGTAATGGATCCCCTGGAACTATAGTTACAGGTAGTTGTGAGCCATCCAGGGTCTTGTGGAAGAACAGTGTGTGTGTGTGTGTGTGTGTGTGTGTGTTTCTGTCTGTCTGTCTGTCTGTCCGTGTGTCCTTAACTGTGAGTCGCTTCTCCAGCCCCTTAGGAAGCATGTGTGTGCACATGTGTGCCTGCATGGGCACTATATGTGTGCAGGTGCCCTCAGAGGCCAGAAGAGGGTTTGAATTCCCTAGAGCTGGAGTTACAGGTCCTTTGCAAGAACAGCAAACTCTTTTTTGTTTGTTTGTTTTTGTTTTTTCGAGACAAGAGTTTCTCTGTGTAGCCTTGGCTGGGCTGGACTCATTTTGTAGACCAGGTGGCCTCGAACTCACAGCGATCCACCTGCTTCTGCCTCCCAAATGCTGGGATTAAAGGAGTGCGCCACCACCGCCCCAGCAAGAACGGCAAACTCTTAACCTGGAGAGCTATCTCTCTCGCCCTGCTGCTTTGAATTTTAAAGTGATATCTTTTCATCTCTGAAGTCTCATGGTACAGGATTTTTTTTTTTTTTTTTTTTTTTTTTTTTGGCCTGGGAAGCCTCTTAGGATCAGCCTGGCAGAGGCAGAAGGGACCACAACATAGCCTAGACTATTGCCTTGCGCCCCCTCTCACTCCCGCGCCCCCCACAGATTTGAAGCTCTCTGGCAGGAGATCTCTTAATACCTACCTGTGAGATGGAAAAGCAGTATTGAGAAAGAAACAGACTCTTAAGTTTCCTTTTTGGCTGGAGCGTGTAAGGGGGGGGCGGGGAGGGGAGGACTGCCCAGCTCTCAGGCTGGCAAATGCCCCCTCCCATTCTAGTCTGAAGCCCACTGTCTTTTGTATTTTTCTAGTCCATAAGCGTGGTAATTGTGAACTTGAGTAATTGGCCGTCAGATAATTGGCCATTGGTTACGCCACTGCGGATTTAGTAGGAGTGGGGCCCCTGTCAGTTAGGCAGTTTTCTTTAGAAACCCTCGACCTTCTGAGTTAATAGTCTTCATGAAGTGGTTTTTTTTTTTTTTTTGGTTGGGGTGGAGTGGGGTGGGGGGACGACAGGGTTTTAAGCTCCCTTCTAGTCCAGATGTTTTATACAGGGCCTGGCACACATAGAAGATTTTCCGTAAAGTATTTGCTGGCTGGATACATGCAGTAGAAGACCGTCATCTCCAGCTCCAGGAACGTGGTGGCTT
The DNA here is from genome assembly GCF_903995435.1 of Acomys russatus. Lineage (NCBI taxonomy): Eukaryota > Metazoa > Chordata > Mammalia > Rodentia > Muridae > Acomys > Acomys russatus. The sequence goes on along the minus strand of NC_067167.1, from coordinate 9,680,676 downwards.
TAGGGCTTATCAAGAGTGCCTGGCTTCTACCTCCAGCTCTGCTGGAGGACGTGTCGGTCCATTCCCAGGTTTAAACCCGTTCAGGTCAGGGCTGACTGCACGGCTCCCCAGGCACCAGCCCAGAAGAGACTTCTCTGTGTCCTGGATGCCACCAAAGGGGTGGCCTCAGTTAGTCACGCTCATGGTGCCCACCTCCATAGGCATGAACTCCTAAGTTGGAGATGGGAACCACTAACTGTGGTTTCTTTACCCACGTGAGTACCTCCATGAATGCAGCCCGCGCAAGTCCATCCTCTCCCATTAAAATGTCTCACATACCTGCCCAAGACGGCGGGGCTGCCCTTTGGTGGAGCTGTGTCACGTCTTGCAAAGCTAGGAGGCCCCGGGGCAGCCTGTGTGAGCAGCACGCTCCTTCAACCTTCCCTTTGCGTTTCTCACTAGGATTGTGGTTTTTTTTTTTTTTTTCTTGTTTTGTTTTGTTTAAAAGCTACTGTTCCTGGAGAAACCTGCCAAGGAGAAAGCCTTTCTCTCATTTTCTTCTTCTTTTTCTTCTGCGGTCTGTTTATTTTCACTGTCACCTGGGAATTCTTTGCCTGGGTTGAATGTGTACAAAGATTACAGCCTTTATTTAAAGACGTCACTGGATCAGGTTGAGCATAGAATCATCTAGAAGTGTGATTTTAATCTCTCATTCTGTCTATGCATTTGAGATGTATAGCCAAAAAGCAATTCTCCACTATTCCCCACTCAGAGGCAACTGGATTTTTTTTCCCCTCTCTCTCCATAGTATAGAGTGTATACACGGGTTGACCATCCCTTACCATAGATTATGAAACCCAAGAGATGGCCAACATCTCCAGCTTTCTGAGAGTCGCCATAGCAACCCAAGTGGAAAATCCCACACCTGACTTCACATGATAGGTCATAGTCAAAACACAGGTGAATGGATAACAATAAACAAGGTCACCATTGGGCGGGGCAGTTGAGGGGACATTGGTACACAAACGAAACACACGCTTAGTCTTTGGTCCAATCTCCAAGATATACTTCATTTTACACATGTAGATTTCCCAGAATGCAAAAGCTGTCTGAAACCCAAAAGGCTTCTGGTCCCAATCATTTCGGATAAGGAAAATGTAACACACACCACACACACACACACACACACACACACACACAAATTAGTGTTAGAGCCCATCATGCATTTTATATCTTGTTCAGTAAAATCTGTTTTATACAAATATACCATTCTAGCGAGTCATGACTGAACTACAGAAGTTTAGCCGCAGCCTTTTAAGTGTATAGGCCTTCATGTGTGTCTGCCCTGACTTACCCCTGTGCAAAGCACTGGTTCTGTATCGTTTGTCTCTATGTTCTTACACACGATTGGCTTACGTGAGGGACTCTTTTTGCTTGTACACGGAACAGCTGTGAAACCATCCCCACACTCAAGGTCCACTTTTGTCTTATCTGTTGAAATGTCCTTTGAAGGGGTGCCAGGTTGGTCTGAACACCAGGGCCGTTAGGAATCTGAAAACAGTGTCGAGTAACGGGAAGATGAGACATTCTGAGCCTGGGATCCTCCTTCCCCTTGGCAGCTGAAGTGGCTGAACCTTCACAGGGCTTTTGAGCCCCGGGATGAGGCAGTTCCCTTCCCTGGTGAGGGCTCGGTGGGTTCTAGCCAGTGTCTTCACTTCCCTGCCATCTGAAATACCAGGGGTGACCAAGGAAGGCTGGCTAGGGACTTCCAGAGAGCAGCAGTGGATGGAGAAGGGGGTTCACCCGCTGCCAGGGGCAAGCGCTGTCTGCGTTTGTCTGGCTCGAAACCATTTTGCTTTGGATGGGTTTTGATCAACCCTGTTAGTTATTTAAAAACAGGAAATCCAAGGCTCCCAGCGCGGTACCACCCTTTCCCTTCTTAAACTCACGGGAAGAGGGACCTCTTCTTACTCTGGAGGTCATGGGACATGCTGTCCTGAAAGTCTGGCTCGCAGGCCTCTTCTGAAGGTAGATTCAGACAAAAATCAAACCAAAACCAAAACAAAAAAAAAAAAAAAAAAAAAAAAAAAAAAAAAAAAAAAAAAAAAAAGAAAGAAAGAAAGAAAGAAACCAAACCCCCACAAAACAAAACAAGTGTTTCTGCTGACTTACTTTAATTTTTATCTTCTCTTGAATCTTGGGGCCTCATCTGATCTATCAATTAAAATCTCCTGAAATTTATAATTTATCCTCTTTTTTTTTTTTGATCAAATGTGATTGAGTGACCCAAGCAGAATTGGAGTGTGCTCTTGCATGCACCCTGTCTCTGTCTGTCTGTCTGTCTGTCTCTCTCTCTCTCTGCCAGGCACTGTTCAAGACTTCATCACACACATACGGGCCTACATGCAACCCGTAGTCAGGCTAGACACCAAGCTGACAGGGATGTGAGTACTGGATGTAGTGTGCCAGAGGGAAAGAAGAAAAACCAGAGCGCGAAGGACAATATAGGGATAGGAAATGCTAGAGCTGCACTCTGATTAGAAAGGTAATTAGGGAATGCTGTTGACCCAATGACATTGAACAAGAGAGACTTGCGGGAAGCGGAGGAGCCAGCTGCCTATCCATCCCATGCAGTGTCTTCCAGTTAGAGAGCAGAGCAAGGCTGAATCTTGTTCCTAGTGGACATGGTACTCGGTACCCAGAGCAGAGGGAGGGCGGCAGCTGAAGACCGTGGAGTGTGGGGGACTTGGCCTTGACTAGGAGGGAGGGGTAGCTGGGAACCGGAACCTGGGGGGAGAGAGGATGGCCCAAATGAAGCAGGGTTGCCGGTAAGGCCTCTCCATCACATTGTTTGTTTGTTCATCTTGAGGCAGCTCCTGTGGGCTGCGTGAGGGTGCTCACCTCACCGGGGCAGTTTTCCCCATCCCCCACTGGATCGTTTCCATTTTTCAGTTTTCAAAGAAGTAACATTCGGGGTATGGTCTGTGGAACAAACACCCACACACAGCTTGTGGGGCTGTGTTGGCAACTGATAAAAACAGACCGAGTGAACCAATGATTTGGGAGTGGAAGACCTGGGACTGAGGCAGGGTCTGGGTACCCCCATCCGTTCGCTGTGTATGTCTATACTTTATGACACCTTTTTTTTCTTTTAAAACACATTTTAGTATTTTAGTACAGATGACATTTGACTATGTTGCAAGAGATGGCATCTTAGCACTGTGCTGACCTTTAATGAGCACGATTTTCTTTATTAGTGCGACAGAAAATAGCAGTGTACCTCCTCAGCTGACACCCTCCGAGCCCCTTTAAAAATCGCTAAGAGACTTTCTGTAGACCACAGCGTGCAATGGGATCTCAGTAAGGGATGAGCGAAGACCCCTCTGGAAGGCTCTGGCTGGGGATGCGAAAGTGCTGGGTTAGTGTGACCATGGCTCCTTCAAGCCCACACAATCTGCTGCCTGCCCAGCCTTGTTAGTTTACTTGCTTTGTTTTCAGAGGCCCTGGACTTGATGCTAGTGCATGCTCTGTCTCTGTCTCTCTCTTTCACTCTGTCTGTCTATCTGTCTCTGTCTCTGCCTCTCTCTGTGTGTCTCTGTCTCTCTCTGTCTCTGTCTGTCTGTCTGTCTGTCTCTCTCTCTCTGTACACAGGTACACAGATGTGTACAGGTTCACATGTGTGTGGACGCATGTGCAGATCAGAGATAAACTTGTGGAGTCAGCATTATCCCTCCGGTGCAGCCCATCTTTTATTTTGGGGGGTGTGGGGCAGAGCCTTTCACTGGCTTGGAACTTGCTCAGTAGGCTAGGCTGGCCTGCCAGTGGAGCGTCTCTCGGCTTTCCAGGGCTGAGATGTTGAACATACCACTCCACCCAGTTTTGTTTTATTTTTCTTTTAATGTGGGTCCTAAGAATTGAACTCATGCCATGCTTGTAAGGCAAGCACTTTACGGAATGAGATCTCTCCCTAGTCCCGGTATCTCTTAAAAATGATTATTACCAGTGATGAGGTTGCCGAAGAGTCAGAATAAGTTATTTAACTTTGGGGTTTGAACTTGAAGTTCAAATAGGTATAGAGAAATTTCCTCAGAAGAGTACGCCCTTATGCTCCCGTCCTGGGCCACACTCCTCCAGCCCGTTCAAAATGCACTGCAGTTAGGGCTTGCCTTGTTACTCCTTCCTCTTCTGACTTGTCAGGGCAAGGATCTTGTCACCGGCATCCTTATAGCCCAGAGGGATGTAGGAAACATTTAGAGAGTTGATAGGCGAGTCTCGGAGAGTTCTCTTCCGCTCACCGCATAACTCAGAACAACAGGGATCCGCCCAGCTGGGGAGTCAGGACCAAACGCATTCTGGTGTGGTCTCCTTTAAGATCTTCCAGATCTCTCTGCCCTCCTTTTTATTAGAGCCCAAGGCAGACAAATAGTAAGTGGCCTAGATAATTTAGGGAGGAAGATATTTACTGAAGGGAGTCAGGTATATTTAAAGTTGTTGGCCAGCCAGGTGCACACGGGGGTCTGGAAGAACGTCCAGCCAGCAGAAATAGTACATCTAGTTACCTACAAACTGGTATACATTGGCATGACTGGTCATAAGCGCGTGCACTTGCTCTCTCTCTCTTCTCTCTTCTCTCTCTCTCTCTCTCTCTCTCTCTCTCTCTCTCTCTCTCTCTCTCTCTCTCTCTCTGCGTCTAGAACCATTTGTTGAACCCAACCACCAAACCAATGACAAGCTGGGAGTTGAACCTATAATGCTAGACCTTGCTTATGTCCCAGTGATGTCTCGTCAGCAGCTAAACAGCCTCACAGGCAGGCATGTGGCCTCTGTTCTTTTTGAAGGGGGCTGTATTTCGAGACAAAGTCTCTCTGGGTGTCCTGGACTTGCTCTGTAGACCAGGTTGGTCTCGAACTCTCAGAGATCCACCTGGCTCTGCCTCCCGAGTGCTGGGATTAAAGGCGTGCGCCACCACCGCCCGGCTGTGGGCTCTGTTCCTGGTGGGTTTCCCACATTTTGAGTTGAGTTATCTCTCGTTTGAAGGGCCAAATACACATATCTGTGGTTTCAGTTTCAAACAGCATAGGAAACACAGCTTTAAGTCTGCAGCCTCTACAGCCTTGGGACGTTCCAGACGATCTGGCAGAGTGAGCGAGAAACACATAGCCACAGGTCTTAGAAATCTGCACAGCCGTCCCCCATACGCTGTGCTTATAAATAATTTGCACACGTTACTGTATGTTGTCATGTAAATACGATGGGGGTCCTTTCTAACCGTGGTGACTCTGTATTCACCTCTTCACTGTGTTCCGGGTCATCCCGTTGGTTGACTTTACCAGCTGTGATTCTGTTTGAAGGCCCGGTGGCCCCCAGAAAGGATGCTACTCTCTTGTGAGCCTGGGTTGCACTGGCTGGTCATAGCCTCTGTAAACACCCCCGAACTTCTCTTGGGAATATCCATCTAATGTAATATGCCCAGAGGAAGGGGATTCTGAGATGGCTACTGTGCCTTCTACTTTCTGGCTACCAACCCTCAGACTGTCTGCCCAACACGTCACGAATGGCGCGTAACCTCAGTTGGAGGTGAGGGCTGTTTCTGATCATTTGCGTTCCTGACACCTAGTTACATTTTTTTTTTTTTTTTTGTGACACCTTTGTAGACCAGTCCCACCATGAACTTCTGACCTTCTCGCTTCTTCCTCCCGAGTGCTGAGATCGTAGGCGTCCATGATTGGGCCCAGCAGCGTTTTCATTTTCTCGGTGTGTGTGCGCTGTTTGAAACTGAAACCACAGATATGTATTTGGCCCTTCAAACGAGAGATAACTCAGCTCAAAATGTGGGAAACCTACCAGGAACAGAGCCCACAGCTGGGCAGTGGTGGCGCACGCCTTTACTCCCAGCACTCGGGAGGCAGAGGCAGGCGGCTCACTGTGAGTTCGAGGCCAGCCTGGTCTATAGAGTGAGTCCAGGACAGCCAAGGCTACACAGAGAGACCCTGTCTCGAAAAAACAAAACAAACAAACAAAAAAACCCACCACACCACAGCTGCCTGACCTCACATCTGTTGCTCTGAACAGCTAGCTGGGAGGTAGGGGGTAGTGGGGGTAGTGGCGGCAGGGGAGGGGCGCACTGCAGAGGGGGATGTGTTCCTCCTCACACCTACTCCCAGGATAGGAAAGAATGATTGCAAGTTAGACTAGACGTGGGAACCTTTCTGCCCATCATCACCTGCTTGATGATTCTGCATACCTGCCGTCCCCGTGATTGTGGGGGTGAAATGTGTGGCTGAATGCAAGTGACACTGAGATCTGGCCACTTTTTTTGTTTGTCCTCTGGGTGGTGGGGCGAGGACTACATGGGGGAGCAGCTGTGCACGTGGGTATTATAAACAGCAGTGTAATGATCGGAGACTGTGTCTCCTCTGACTCTCATCGGCATGTCTGTGGTAGTGCTGACATTTCATCCTGGAACCTGAGCCAGTTCTCACCCATATCGCACACGCACTGCAAGATTTACTGAAAGGTTCCGGTGTCTAGATTCCTAGGAAGCTCTTCCTGGGTGCCAGTGCTTTGCCTCCGTGGCGCAGTTTGCTTTAAAAGCATGTATATTTGGTAGGGGGGAAAAAATGAACTTTGTGGTTTCACACTGAATGCCGAAACCCAGCTCTCCCACCCCCGTTATGCGTATCATTACTGTGCAGATTGCCATTAACTATAAAACAATGACTCTTGAGAAATAACTTGCACAGGGCCCTGGTCCCTGCACCGGCCTAAAGTTGATCTCCAAGGAGGGTGAAAAGAACCGTACCTATTACATGGGTCCTTGTGATTCACGGGGAGGACAGAGCTGGCTGGCCTTTGTCTCCCCACCTTGTGCTGTTGTGTGCTTAGGAGGACCTTATGGGTCAGCCAGCCTCTTATTTCACTGTAGGGTCACGGAGCTTGCTCTGTGAATGGCATTTTATGGCTGAGGCTGGTGTCTACTCTGCCATTGGCACCAGACCAAGGATCTGAAGGTTGCCTACAAGACTATAACCATGATCTGAGCCAGGCCTTGTGTCCTTCAACTGGAAGACAGGGGCATATTTGCCACCCACACTGCTGGGTGCTAGGCTTTTTACCAGTTGCTGGGGAGTTTGTCAACACTCAGATTTTCTTTCTTTCTTTCTTTTTTTTTTTCTTTTTTTGGTTTTTCGAGACAGGGTTTCTCTGTGTAGTCCTGGCTGTCCTGGACTCGCTTTGTGGACCAGGCTGTCCTCGAACTCACAGTGATCCGCCTGCCTCTGCCTCCCGAGTGCTGGGATTAAAGGCGTGCGCCACCACACCCAGTTTAACACTCACATTTTCTTACAGGCCAGGAAAGATCTCTGTCCTTTCAGGTGTGCGGCCCACTTTGCCATCACAAGACTCCCCACCCCCCCATCATTGATTTAGAACATTACCTGGGGCCTATTTTGTCTTCTCTCCCCAGGGCACGTGCCTGGGGAGATTTGGGTTGGCCCCAGTACAGAGGGATTGCCGCTGGCATCTAGTGGGTAGGGAGGTTAGACAGGCTGCTAAACACCTTATATGACACAACAAAGAACAGCCCAGCTCAAAATACTAGTGTCGTGGTGTATGGATACGTGGCTTGGTGAGTAAAGTGCAGTCGTAGAAGCACAGGGACCTGAGTTTGGATCCCCAGCTCCATCCTAAGAAACCAGGTGTGCGTATGTCTGTAATCCCAGTGCACTAGGGAGGTGGAGGCAGGAGAGTTCCTGGAGCTCATTGGCCAGCCAATCTAACTGAATCGGTGAGTTCCAGCTTTGGTGAGAGACCCTATCTCAAAAAAAAAAAAAAGGGGGGGGGGAGGACAGGTGAGATGGCTAGGTGGGTAAGGGTGCTTGCTGCACAAGCCTAGAGACCCAAGTTCAAGTCCCCAGGACCCATGTAAAAGTGAAAGGAGGGAACCAGTGCCACAAAGTTGTACTCTGACCTCCGAACCTGTGCCACGGCACACGCGCGCACTCACGGTAGTGAAACTGTGCCCATTGTAGTATTAAAACTGGAAACTAAGTGAGATGGCTAACACTGAAGAAGACGTCTGTCATCAGCCTCTGAGTTTCACATGCACACATGGTACTGGTAGTTGGGAAAGCCTTTTATATCTTTCTAATGCTTAATAACACTAGGAAAAATGGGAATTTGCTCAACGTGACAGCCAGGGTGTTGGCTTCATCCCCGGCTTACCCCGTGTGCTCTCTCTTGTAGCCTTATGAAGTAGGCAACTGATAGTCCCGTTGTGCAGATGGAGACGTTGAAGATTTGTGGGTTCAGGGACTTAGCCTGCTTGGGAAGCTGGTCCAGGATCTTAAGACTGACTGCCACCGAAGCCTACAGTCCTTACTTACCCTGCCCCGAGGCCCCATCTTCTTGGTCTCGGTTTCAGCTAATTAGGTCGGGAGCTAATTATCTCTTAAGAGCCCCTGAGCTCAGCTGTGGGCTAAGGTGATGGGTCATTCAGCGATAGCCTTTCTCCCCTTACTCAACACTTTATCCCCAGTGAGCCCAGCCTTCTTGGGGACTCGAGCTGTCATCCATGTTCTGATGTCCCCCATCTGTCTTCAACTAGGGTGTGTCGTGAGGTCAAAGTTCACATGTAAGCCCTCATGAAACCTCATCGACCTGCCCTTGTTGGGGACACGGTAGATGGCCTTCTGGGCACGCACACCTGCGAGGGTAGGACGCTGTGGACTGGCTTCTGAAAGCCAGGTGCACGAAAGCAACCTGCAGGGACAAAACAGCGCCTGTGCTGTCTGGGATAGCTCACACCCGTGAGACCAGCACTCAGGAGGCTGAAGCAAGAGGCTTTCTATGAGCTAGCTCTGGGCAGCCTGGACTATATAGTCAGTTCCAGGCTATCATAGGCCATGGCGGGGTCTGGTGGTGTACATGTATAAATCTAGCACTTGAGACATGGAAACAGGAGGATTAGAAGTTCAAGGTCATTCTTGGGTGGTGGTTTGAATGAAACTGGCCCCTCATGGGCTTTTTTTTTTTTTTTTTTTTTTGAATCCTTGGTGATCGAGTAAATGCCGGAATGAGCTAATGGCGACGAAGCTGTGTTATATCTAAGTGCAGGTTTATTGGAACAGTGTGGGAGAGGTAGGAAGAAGGGGGAGAAGCTCGTGCTGGGGGTGGTAGGAAAGGAAAGAGAGAGAGCAGGGAGGTGGGAAAAGAGGCAAGGGGCAGCGCAACCAAATGTCTGGATTATGTAGTGTGGGGTCTCAGGGAGGGGGAAGCCCTGCCCCTAGCCAGGGTGGGGCATTCCAGCCACGCCCTGCTGCAGGACCTAACCCTTGGTCCTTGGTTAGCAAAACTGTTTGGGAAGGATTAGGAGGTGTGGTCGCTGGAGAAGGCCTGAAGGTTTCAAAAGCCCACACCATTTCCAGTTAGCTTTCTCGCTGCCTTCTGCATGTGGATTAGATACGACCTCGCTCTCGGCTACTGCTCCAGCACCATGCTGGCCTGCCTGATGCCTTCCCACCATGATGGGCACGGCTTCTAACCCTCTGGAACCATAAGCCGCCAAATTAAGTGCTTTTTAAAAAAGTTGTTTTGGTTATAGCAATAGAAAAGTAACTAAGCCACTTGGCTACATGGTGAATTTGAGGTCAGCTTGGGCCATATGAGGGCATGTCTCAAAAAAAAAAAAGTTGTAATCTTTCCTTTTCTTTTTTCTTTTTTCGTTCTTTTTTTTTTTTTTTTTTTTTTGGTTTTTCGAGACAGGGTTTCTCTGTGTAGCCTTGGCCGTCCTGGACTCACTTTGTTGACCAGGCTGGCCTCGAACTCACAGCGATCTGCCTGCCTCGGCCTCCTGAGTGCTGGGATTAAAGGCGTGCGCCACCACGCCCGGCCTCCTTTTCTTATTTCTTTTTCTTTTTCTTTTTTGTCACATCACTGTCTTCAGAACTCCAGTGTGTCCTTGGCATTTCTCTGTCTGTCCAGTGTAGCCCTTTTCCAGTGCTCAGTCACGGCGTGTGAGTAGTGGACCAGAGTAACTGCGAAGATTGGGATGAATTTTCCTAGGGTTCCCCTCACCCCCTTTTGTGAATCAAGTGTTCTCTCCTGGGTTTGCGCTCTATCCTTGAGGATGTTCAGAGTAAGAGATGTGGGCTGCAGAAGTAAGTGTGTGTGTGTGTGTGTGTGTGTGTGTGTGTGTGTGTGTGTGGTGTGTACACGCACATGTAAGCCACTTCAGCCTGGAATGTACCTTTCAAAGGTTCTAGTTAGGTTCACTGGTGAGCTCTGAGGCTGGTCTTGCACCGCCAGATCCTAACGATCCATCTCCAGAAGAGGCAGCGGAGACAGAGCACTCAGGGGGCAGGTTACATTTCCTTGATGATGGTCCCAGCACAAAGCCTAGCCCCAGGAGGATGTGTTGTACTGGGATGGACAGAAATAGGCGGGATAAACTGGTTTGGGGGGGGCAGACATGAGTGGGGTTACTGAGTACCAAAGGAGATAGATAGATACATAGATAGATAGATAGATAGAGAGAGAGAGAGAGAGAGAGAGAGAGAGAGAGAGAAGGATAGAAGGATGATTGATTTTGATTTTGATTGTAGCAAGGGGAGGTTAAGAATATCCAGGCACAGAGCCTGAGAGAGAAGTGGTGAGTGAGGCCAGAGGGTGGAGAGGTGGGCTGGCCTTGGCGCTCCCCCCCCCCCCCCCCCATTCGCCCGGTGATCTCTTGGTGCTCTCAAGTTTTAAATTTTATTCTCAAGACTAGGGGGCTATAGAAGGTTTAGGGTTTGTTTTTCCAGAAGATGAAATTTAAGCTTAATTTAAACTCTCTTGTTTTTAAGCACAAAGCCAGAAGAATTTAAAGGCCTACTTTCTACTCAAAGTGATCCCGGGGACATTTTTTTGGGAACAGTTTCCGTCATCATTGGGCGGGAGGGAGGTTATTCACGAATGTACAGAGTAAGAAAGAGCTTAAAAGCTCGCTCTGGCTGGATTCAAAACTCCACCGCTTGCAAAAATTATAGGCCCCGGAGGTTAAGTTTCAGTCTCTCAGTTGCTAATGGTGCCCCAGGTTCACTCTCAGAGGGCCTCTGGAGGGGTGGCAGGAGGGAGGGAGAGTGTGCCTTGTCCCTGGAGAACTGTGCGCTGTGCCCCAGCATGCAGTGTATCTAGGCTCAGGTTGCAGCTCTGGGCTGCCCTGGGTAGGCAGGGTACAGAATTGGGGCAAAGGCCTCCTCTCTTTTTTTGAGGTCCCCAGGCCGGTGGGGTCTAGTCTTCCTGCCACGATTCACAGCGTTGCTCTCTTGTGTCTTTCTCTCACCACCACAGAAAGAAGCATCTCCAAGGACTGGTCTTCTGTATCAGTGTGCATGTTCACGTATGTGCTGGTGTGTGTGTGTGTGTGTGTGTATGCGTGCCACTCACATGGAGGCCAGAGGTTCACTTTGCTTGTTCCTCAGGTGCCACCCACTGTATTTTAAAGAGAAAGGTGTCTTACTAATGGACCTGAGTAGGCTAGGTAGTGAGCCCAGAGGTTCCACTGGTCTCTGCCTCCCCAGGACTGGGATTACAAGCACACAACACTCAATATTTGTGGGTTCTAGGGAATCAAACGGAGGCCTTCAGGTTTGCTTGGTAAGTTCTTAACCAACTGAGTTGTCCCCCTGGATCCCCAAAGTGTTGCTTTTTTTTTTTGGTTTTACAAGACAGGGTTTCTCTGTGTTAGCCTTGGCTGTCCTAGACTCACTTTGTAGACCAGGCTGGC